>NC_090329.1:34449335-34758336 GCF_035084215.1 Heptranchias perlo | reverse complement strand
TACTGTTGAGAGAGCACTTTCAATGCAATCTGCAATACCTGGTCAACAATGAATTTTGAACTCATTGACATCTTTCAGTGGAATCCAGGATGAAATGAGTTTCCAATTACCGCTAACTTTATGACAGATGCTCTGACAGATGTAAACAGCTGCTGCAGATCTCCTGCCAATTTCAGCAGGTAATTCAGTGCTGCCCGATTCACCACCTGAATCTAAGTGGAAGCCTCTTCCACTCCTATAATCCATAGAATTCATGGCCTTTACACTACTGATTATGTGGAACATAGCAGTCTGCCTTTTTCGAGGTTCTAGCAACAATAACAACTTGCATTTATATAGTGCCTTTAACGTAGTAAAACGTTCCAAGGCGCTTCACAGGAGCGTTATCAGACAAAATTTGACACCAAGCCACGTGAGGTGATATTGGGACAGGTGACCAAAAGCTTGGTCAAAGAGGTAAGTTTTAACAAAGCGTCTTAAAGGAGGAGAAAGTGGTAGGGAGCCAGAGAGGTTTAGGGAGGGAATTCCAGAGTTTAGGGCCTAGGCAGCTGAAGGCATGGCCATCAATGGTGGAGTAAAGAAAATCGGGGATGCGCAAGAGGCCAGAATTGGAGGAGCGCAGATATCTCGGAGGATTGTAGGGCTGGAGGACGTTACAGAGATAGGGAGGGATGAGGTCCTGGAGGGATTTGAAAACAAGGATGAGAATTTTAAAATCGAGGTATTGCTGTACCGGGAGCCAATGTAGGTCAGGGAGCACAGGGGTGATGGGTGAACAGGACTTGGTGCGAGTTAGGATACAGGCAGCAGAGTTCTAGATGAGCTCAATTTTATGGAGGGTGCAGGTGGGAGGCCGGCCGGGAAAGCATTGGAATAGTCATGTCTGGAGGTAACAAGGGCATGGATGAGGCTTTCAGCAGCAGATGAGCTGAGGCAGGGAAAGAGACGGGCAACATTACAGAGGTGGACGTAGGCAGTCTTAGTGATGGAAAGGATATGGGTTCGGAAGCTTAGCTCAGGGTTAAATAGGACGCCAAGGTTGCGATCAGTGCTCACTAGGTGCACTATCCTCTATCTGATCCTGGAGCACAAACGGTGGAGTCGGTTGTAAACTGGACCTCCAGCACTTTGTCTTGGGAATGTTTCAATAGGGTCTGATACACACAGGCCTTTCATTGTCTTAATTCCCCAGTTTGTTTACCCATACATCCAAATTATTTTACACAGTCTGAACCACAAAGAAACTTCATAAAACACTCATTAAAATGTGCATCTGCTGTCGGTCTGAGGATTGCAATGTGGTTAAGGAACTCACTAATGGAAGCAGCCATTATGTGGAATCAGACACAGGGCCTCTCACTGACTTATTGGACCCCACCAGAATTTTGCTCTCAAGTCTGTTAAAAGTGTAAGACAGACTTCCTCTTAAAGGTAAGTTGTTGCCATGTAACTAAACCAAACTCAGCTGTCTTGTAGCATTTATTCTTGTGAGGTGCTTTAATACCACAAGTAGCAGCTTTGTGTATGATAACATCTTAAAATCAAGTTACAGTTTGGGTTATCATTCTTAAATTATATTCCAGAATCTACAGTGACATCTTCTGGTGTAATTCAGCATTATATCAATTTAGTGCTTTGTTACTGGGAAGTTTCTTTTCTTAGTTTATACCGAAACAACAGTTTGATTATCAACATTTCGAAATTTCATTTAAGTATCAATAGGGTAACCATTTCCATTGCTGGCTTTTCAAAAATCTGACAATAGCGTTTGCATCTGCATGTCCTGACCTCAGTGGATATTTCAGGATCAGCCCTAATTTAATATTCATGGTGAGTTCCCATCCTGGATTGGCCCTCCTCCTGGGAGCTTTCTCAGTGAGGGAGAGGGGAGGGGAGAGGAGAAGCAGAATTTCTGGTGCTGCTACAGTTCTTAAAGAGCCTGCAGTAATCAATGAAAAGGGAGGTTTATCTGTAGCAGGCAAAATTTCTCCAGAGCTTGGAAATATCCTCAAACAACAAAGAGGCAGCAAGCAAGAACCCCACACTTTACAGATGTAACTGTGTAGCTTCAGGAAGTGTTGATAGGAAATATGTTTGGAACTCCAGGATATCCTCTTTAAAAGACAGCAGTGCAGACTGTGTGGGAGAATGTGGCGTAACTTGTGAATGCTGTGCCCAACACACAGAAAACTCTCTGTGGTCTATCCCTATGATTTGAAGAGTGCCCTCTTCGCAGGCTTGAAATAGCCTTCCTCCCATTTGGGTTTTCCTCATTTTGTGTGCTGCCTTGACATGCAAGCAGAAAAGTAGTGATGAGATATTGGAAATTTGAACAGCACATATCTAAGTGCCCATCCTGCACCCCAGTGTGTGTGAATAAATGAACTTGCATTAAGCATCTAGGTTTTCTCGTTTTTTTCTAGATGGGCAAAGTATGCATGCCACAAAGTGTTTCCTCGCAACCTGCACCACCTTAACTGCAGCCACAAAGCATTCTGACAGCTTTACAGCTCTTCCAAAGCCCATGCTCCAGCAGGGCACACTTTCTAGATGCAACTTCAAATTAGATCTATTGTCGCACTTGCATCTTTAAAAGTACGTTCGGAAAGCGTTCTTCCGAAAAAACCTAGATGCTTGATGCAAGTTCATTTATTCACACACACTGGGATGCAGGATGGGCACTTGTGCTGTTCAAATTTCCAATATCTCATCACTACTTTTCTGTTTGCATGTCAGGGCAGCACATAAAATGAGGAAAACCCAAATGGGAGGAAGGCTATTTCAAGCCTGCGAAGAGGGCACTCTTCAAATCATAGGGATAGACCACAGAGAGTGTGAGCAGGGTGAAACCAAAGCCCTCACTCCAAGCTCAGGACTGGTGCCATCCTTTTCCTGTTATTCTTTCTCCCACAAATCATGCACACAGGTATGCACTCAAGCACAACGTGACACAAAGTTTACTAGCACTTAAGTATTGTTTGAAGGAGTATCTTACAGTCAGGATTCTAACACATGATTCTGGGTTTTATACATAGGATATAAGAGCGAGGAAGTGATGTTGAATTCATGCAAGTCATCGGTTAGGCCACAGCTGGAATATTGAGTGCATTATAAAAAGAAAATTAGAGCCATGGAAAGGAAAGAGAGATTTTAGAAAAAAAATGGGACTTCCTTCACTGGAACAGAGAAGGTTAATGGGGAATCTAATGAGGGTTTTTAAAATTAAGATTTTGAGAAGGAAATAGTAAAAGATTGTTCCCAGTGGTTAATGAATCATTAACAAGGGGTATAGGTTCAGGCTTATCACTAGAAGAATGAGGTGGACATTTTTACACATAGATGGTTATTAGAAAATGGAATGCTTTTCCACAATTTGCAAGTTCTATTGAGGCAACTATTCAGGATACCAGAAGAACTCTCTGCTCTTCTTCAAATAGAGCCACAGGATCTTTAATGTCCATCTGAACCACCAGAACAGGTAGATGGGAGCTGGGTTCAACACCTCATCCAAGGAAACCAATCTGGTACCATTCTGTGTCCGGAGCTCCAATACACCATACTTGTGTTTCAGATCCCATTGGCAGGGCGAAAGGACGTTGCAACATATCTTTGTTCAGGTTCTGCACCTCAGTGTCATTTTAATCCTTTCAGTAAGCAGATCACTGGCACCACCTAGTGGATCATTTTTGCCAAACAAGATTCACCACAAAGCCTTCGAAAACTGTCATCTCGCTCACTTATCCCAAAAAAACGCAAGATTTGTTATTTTCCATTTTTTTTCAGCAATTAAATAGAGACAGAAATCTTGTAACTATTATTGTGTGTTTTTTTTTAAATATCTCACACAATTACAATAATTTTATAAAGATGTTCTCAAAGACCTAAAAAATCCTTCTGCTCATTGTCTCAGTGGGTAAATGCATGCCCAATAGCCACACAGATCAAGGAAGTGCCAGTTTCAATCTCTGGTCTGGGCCGAGTTAGTTGATCTCAGCCAAGGTTGCAATAGGGGCTTTGCAATTGGCCTCAGTACCATTGGGCTAGGGAGGAGAAAAAACGGCCAGGTTGCCACTTTTGATCAATATCCAATAAACACTGCGGGAAAAGTGCTTGTATGTGGACATCAAGTGAGGACATGCTCAGGCTAGGCTGTATTGCATGCACATCACAATTAAATAGATTGCCAACATTCAGTTTCTAAGTTTAAACATAAAAAGGTAATTTCCTGAAACTATAGAATTGTATTCCAGCGGAATTCAGTAGAGGGCAAAAAATTTAAAAGTAAATAAATCCCTTAGCCCTCAAAGAGTTAAATCTATGCTCAGTTATTCATACTTTCCCTGTAATCAAAACCTATCACTATTTGAACAAACAAGAAAATTGCCAGACATAATTTCCATCTAATTTGCCATACATAAAACATTTAGCAACACATTTGTAATCTGACACACAATCAGCAGGACTAATTTCTTTAGCACCAATCAGTAATAACTTTTCACTCTGGTCCATTGATAGCTATGAAGACATTGGTGTCGCAACTCAATAAAACACATTTGGGAAATGGAAACCTTTCGTCCTTCAATTCCTTTTAACAAAGTAATAAATCCTGCCACATTTCTCAGTGATATCAGGGTTGTTAGCTCATAGCTACAATAGTGCATTTCTTAATGATAGGATGATGATGGGTCATATGATTGTGCTGTGCCAAGGTTAGTATGAAAGTGCAATACCATGGGGTGATATGATAGGAGCGTGCCATTGTTTGTATGATAGTACTGTGCCATGGGCAGTTTGACAGTACTGTGCCATTGTTTGTATGATCATATGGTGCCATTGTTTGTATGATCATATGGTGCCATTGTTTGTATGATCATATGGTGCCATTGTTTGTATGATCATATGGTGCCATTGTTTGTATGATCATGTGGTGCCATTGTTTGTATGATCATATGGTGCCATTGTTTGTATGATCATATGGTGTCATTGTTTGTATGATCATATGGTGCCATTGTTTGTATGATTGTATGGTGCCATTGTTTGCATGATAGTACTGTGCCATTGTTTGTATGATAGCACTGTGCCATGGTTTGTATGATAGTATTGTGCCATGGTTTGTATGATAGTACTGTGCCATGGTTTGCATGATAGTACTGTGCCATGGTTTGTATGATCATACTGTGCCATGGTTTGTATGATAGTATTGTGCCATGGTTTGTATGATAGTACTGTGCCATGGTTTGTATGATAGTACTGTGCCATGGTTTGTATGATAGTACTGTGCCATGGTTTGTATGATAGTATTGTGCCATGGTTTGTACGATAGTACTGCGCCATGGTTTGTATGATAGTACTGTGCCATGGTTTGTATGATAGTACTGTGCCATGGTTTGTATGATAGTACTGTGCCATGGTTTGTATGATAGTACTGTGCCATGGTTTGTATGATAGTACTGTGCCATTGTTTGTATGATAGTACTGTGCCATGGTTTGTATGATAGTACTGTGCCATGGTTTGTATGATAGTATTGTGCCATAGTTTGTATGATAGTATTGTGCCATAGTTTGTATGATAGTACTGTGCCATGGTTTGTATGATAGTACTGTGCCATGGTTTGTATGATAGTACTGTGCCATGGTTTGTATGATCATACTGTGCCATGGTTTGTATGATAGTACTGTGCCATGGTTTGTATGATCATACTGTGCCATGGTTTGTATGATAGTACTGTGCCATGGTTTGTATGATCATACTGTGCCATGGTTTGTATGATAGTATTGTGCCATGGTTTGTATGATAGTATTGTGCCATGGTTTGTATGATAGTATTGTGCCATAGTTTGTATGATAGTACTGTGCCATGGTTTGTATGATAGTATTGTGCCATAGTTTGTATGATAGTACTGTGCCATGGTTTGTATGATAGTACTGTGCCATGGTTTGTATGATAGTATTGTGCCATAGTTTGTATGATAGTACTGTGCCATGGTTTGTATGATCATACTGTGCCATGGTTTGTATGATCATACTGTGCCATGGTTTGTATGATAGTATTGTGCCATAGTTTGCATGATAGTATTGTGCCATAGTTTGTATGATAGTACTGTGCCATGGTTTGTATGATAGTACTGTGCCATTGTTGTATGATAGTACTGTGCCATTGTTTGCATGATAGTACTGTGCCATGGTTTGTATGATAGTACTGTGCCATGGTTTGTATGATAGTACTGTGCCATGGTTTGTATGATAGTACTGTGCCATGGTTTGTATGATAGTATTGTGCCATAGTTTGCATGATAGTATTGTGCCATAGTTTGTATGATAGTACTGTGGCATGCTTTGTATGATAGTACTGTGCCATGGTTTGTATGATAGTACTGTGCCATAGTTTGTATGATCATACTGGGCCATGGTTTGTATGATAGTACTGTGGCATGGTTTGTATGATAGTAATGCGCCATGGTTTGTATGATCATACTGGGCCATGGTTTGTATGATAGTACTGTGCCATGGTTTGTATGATAGTACTGTGCCATGGTTTGTATGATCATACTGTGCCATAGTTTGTATGATAGTACTGTGCCATGGTTTGTATGATAGTATTGTGCCATTGTTTGCATGATAGTACTGTGCCATGGTTTGTATGATAGTACTGTGCCATGGTTTGTATGATCATACTGGGCCATGGTTTGTATGATAGTACTGTGCCATGGTTTGTATGATAGTAATGCGCCATGGTTTGTATGATCATACTGGGCCATGGTTTGTATGATCATACTGTGCCATTGTTTGTATGATCATACTGTGCCATGGTTTGTATGATCATACTGTGCCATGGTTTGTATGATAGTACTGCACCATGGTTTGTATGATCATACCGGGCCATTGTTTGCATGATAGTACTGTGCCATTGTTTGCATGATAGTACTGTGCCATGGTTTGTATGATAGTACTGCACCATGGTTTGTATGATCATACTGGGCCATTGTTTGCATGATAGTACTGCGCCATGGTTTGTATGATAGTACTGTGCCATGGTTTGTATGATCATACTGTGCCCTAGTTTGTATGATAGTACTGCACCATGGTTTGTATGATCATACTGGGCCATTGTTTGCATGATAGTACTGTGCCATGGTTTGTATGATAGTACTGTGGCATGGTTTGTATGATAGTACTGTGCCATGGTTTGTATGATAGTACTGCGCCATGGTTTGTATGATAGTACTGTGCCATGGTTTGTATGATAGTACTGTGGCATGGTTTGTATGATAGTACTGTGCCATGGTTTGTATGATAGTACTGTGGCATGGTTTGTATGATAGTACTGTGCCATGGTTTGTATGATAGTACTGTGCCATGGTTTGTATGATAGTACTGTGGCATGGTTTGTATGATAGTACTGCGCCATGGTTTGTATGATAGTACTGCGCCATGGTTTGTATGATCATACTGTGGCATGGTTTGTATGATAGTACTGTGCCATGGTTTGTATGATAGTACTGCGCCATGGTTTGTATGATCATACTGGGCCATGGTTTGTATGATAGTACTGTGCCATGGTTTGTATGATCATACTGGGCCATGGTTTGTATGATAGTACTGTGCCATGGTTTGTATGATAGTACTGTGCCATAGTTTGTATGATAGTACTGCACCATGGTTTGTATGATAGTACTGCACCATGGTTTGTATGATAGTACTGCGCCATGGTTTGTATGATCATACTGGGCCATTGTTTGCATGATAGTACTGCGCCATGGTTTGTATGATAGTACTGCGCCATGGTTTGTATGATCATACTGCGCCATGGTTTGTATGATCATACTGTGCCATGGTTTGTATGATCATACTGTGCCATGGTTTGTATGATAGTACTGCACCATGGTTTGTATGATCATACTGTGCCATGGTTTGTATGATAGTACTGCGCCATGGTTTGTATGATCATACTGCGCCATGGTTTGTATGATCATACTGCGCCATGGTTTGTATGATCATACTGCGCCATGGTTTGTATGATCATACTGTGGCATGGTTTGTATGATAGTACTGTGCCATGGTTTGTATGATCATACTGCGCCATGGTTTGTATGATCATACTGTGGCATGGTTTGTATGATAGTACTGCGCCATGGTTTGTATGATCATACTGTGGCATGGTTTGTATGATAGTACTGCGCCATGGTTTGTATGATCATACTGTGCCATGGTTTGTATGATCATACTGTGGCATGGTTTGTATGATAGTACTGTGCCATGGTTTGTATGATCATACTGTGGCATGGTTTGTATGATCATACTGTGGCATGGTTTGTATGATAGTACTGTGCCATGGTTTGTATGATCATACTGCGCCATGGTTTGTATGATCATACTGTGGCATGGTTTGTATGATAGTACTGTGGCATGGTTTGTATGATAGTACTGTGCCATGGTTTGTATGATCATACTGCGCCATGGTTTGTATGATCATACTGCGCCATGGTTTGTATGATCATACTGTGGCATGGTTTGTATGATCATACTGTGGCATGGTTTGTATGATAGTACTGTGCCATGGTTTGTATGATCATACTGTGCCATGGTTTGTATGATCATACTGTGGCATGGTTTGTATGATCATACTGCGCCATGGTTTGTATGATCATACTGTGGCATGGTTTGTATGATCATACTGTGGCATGGTTTGTATGATAGTACTGTGCCATGGTTTGTATGATCATACTGTGGCATGGTTTGTATGATAGTACTGTGCCATGGTTTGTATGATCATACTGTGCCATTGTTTGTATGATCATACTGTGGCATGGTTTGTATGATCATACTGTGCCATTGTTTGTATGATAGTACTGTGCCATAGTTTGTATGATCATACTGTGGCATGGTTTGTATGATCATATTGTGGCATGGTTTGTATGATAGTACTGTGCCATGGTTTGTATGATCATACTGTGCCATGGTTTGTATGATCATACTGTGGCATGGTTTGTATGATCATACTGCGCCATGGTTTGTATGATCATACTGTGGCATGGTTTGTATGATCATACTGCGCCATGGTTTGTATGATCATACTGCGGCATGGTTTGTATGATAGTACTGTGCCATAGTTTGTATGATCATACTGGGGCATGGTTTGTATGATCATACTGCGCCATGGTTTGTATGATCATACTGCGCCATGGTTTGTATGATCATACTGTGGCATGGTTTGTATGATAGTACTGTGCCATGGTTTGTATGATCATACTGTGGCATGGTTTGTATGATAGTACTGTGCCATGGTTTGTATGATCATACTGTGCCATAGTTTGTATGATAGTACTGTGCCATGGTTTGTATGAAAGTATTGTGCCATTGTTTGCATGATAGTACTGTGCCATGGTTTGTATGATAGTACTGTGCCATGGTTTGTATGATCATACTGGGCCATGGTTTGTATGATAGTACTGTGCCATGGTTTGTATGATAGTAATGCGCCATGGTTTGTATGATCATACTGGGCCATGGTTTGTATGATCATACTGTGCCATTGTTTGTATGATCATACTGTGCCATGGTTTGTATGATCATACTGTGCCATGGTTTGTATGATAGTACTGCACCATGGTTTGTATGATCATACCGGGCCATTGTTTGCATGATAGTACTGTGCCATGGTTTGTATGATAGTACTGCACCATGGTTTGTATGATCATACTGGGCCATTGTTTGCATGATAGTACTGCGCCATGGTTTGTATGATAGTACTGTGCCATGGTTTGTATGATCATACTGTGCCCTAGTTTGTATGATAGTACTGCACCATGGTTTGTATGATCATACTGGGCCATTGTTTGCATGATAGTACTGTGCCATGGTTTGTATGATAGTACTGTGGCATGGTTTGTATGATAGTACTGTGCCATGGTTTGTATGATAGTACTGCGCCATGGTTTGTATGATAGTACTGTGCCATGGTTTGTATGATAGTACTGTGGCATGGTTTGTATGATAGTACTGTGCCATGGTTTGTATGATAGTACTGTGGCATGGTTTGTATGATAGTACTGTGCCATGGTTTGTATGATAGTACTGTGCCATGGTTTGTATGATAGTACTGTGGCATGGTTTGTATGATAGTACTGCGCCATGGTTTGTATGATAGTACTGCGCCATGGTTTGTATGATCATACTGTGGCATGGTTTGTATGATAGTACTGTGCCATGGTTTGTATGATAGTACTGCGCCATGGTTTGTATGATCATACTGGGCCATGGTTTGTATGATAGTACTGTGCCATGGTTTGTATGATCATACTGGGCCATGGTTTGTATGATAGTACTGTGCCATGGTTTGTATGATAGTACTGTGCCATAGTTTGTATGATAGTACTGCACCATGGTTTGTATCATAGTACTGCACCATGGTTTGTATGATAGTACTGCGCCATGGTTTGTATGATCATACTGGGCCATTGTTTGCATGATAGTACTGCGCCATGGTTTGTATGATAGTACTGCGCCATGGTTTGTATGATCATACTGCGCCATGGTTTGTATGATCATACTGTGCCATGGTTTGTATGATCATACTGTGCCATGGTTTGTATGATAGTACTGCACCATGGTTTGTATGATCATACTGTGCCATGGTTTGTATGATAGTACTGCGCCATGGTTTGTATGATCATACTGCGCCATGGTTTGTATGATCATACTGCGCCATGGTTTGTATGATCATACTGCGCCATGGTTTGTATGATCATACTGTGGCATGGTTTGTATGATAGTACTGTGCCATGGTTTGTATGATCATACTGCGCCATGGTTTGTATGATCATACTGTGGCATGGTTTGTATGATAGTACTGCGCCATGGTTTGTATGATCATACTGTGGCATGGTTTGTATGATAGTACTGCGCCATGGTTTGTATGATCATACTGTGCCATGGTTTGTATGATCATACTGTGGCATGGTTTGTATGATAGTACTGTGCCATGGTTTGTATGATCATACTGTGGCATGGTTTGTATGATCATACTGTGGCATGGTTTGTATGATAGTACTGTGCCATGGTTTGTATGATCATACTGCGCCATGGTTTGTATGATCATACTGTGGCATGGTTTGTATGATAGTACTGTGGCATGGTTTGTATGATAGTACTGTGCCATGGTTTGTATGATCATACTGCGCCATGGTTTGTATGATCATACTGTGGCATGGTTTGTATGATCATACTGTGGCATGGTTTGTATGATAGTACTGTGCCATGGTTTGTATGATCATACTGTGCCATGGTTTGTATGATCATACTGTGGCATGGTTTGTATGATCATACTGCGCCATGGTTTGTATGATCATACTGTGGCATGGTTTGTATGATCATACTGTGGCATGGTTTGTATGATCATACTGTGGCATGGTTTGTATGATAGTACTGTGCCATGGTTTGTATGATCATACTGTGGCATGGTTTGTATGATAGTACTGTGCCATGGTTTGTATGATCATACTGTGCCATTGTTTGTATGATCATACTGTGGCATGGTTTGTATGATCATACTGTGCCATTGTTTGTATGATAGTACTGTGCCATAGTTTGTATGATCATACTGTGGCATGGTTTGTATGATCATATTGTGGCATGGTTTGTATGATAGTACTGTGCCATGGTTTGTATGATCATACTGTGCCATGGTTTGTATGATCATACTGTGGCATGGTTTGTATGATCATACTGCGCCATGGTTTGTATGATCATACTGTGGCATGGTTTGTATGATCATACTGCGCCATGGTTTGTATGATCATACTGCGGCATGGTTTGTATGATAGTACTGTGCCATAGTTTGTATGATCATACTGGGGCATGGTTTGTATGATCATACTGCGCCATGGTTTGTATGATCATACTGCGCCATGGTTTGTATGATCATACTGTGGCATGGTTTGTATGATAGTACTGTGCCATGGTTTGTATGATCATACTGTGGCATGGTTTGTATGATCATACTGTGGCATGGTTTGTATGATCATACTGCGCCATGGTTTGTATGATCATACTGTGGCATGGTTTGTATGATCATACTGTGGCATGGTTTGTATGATAGTACTGCGCCATGGTTTGTATGATCATACTGTGCCATGGTTTGTATGATCATACTGTGCCATGGTTTGTATGATCATACTGTGCCATGGTTTGTATGATCATACTGTGGCATGGTTTGTATGATAGTACTGCGCCATGGTTTGTATGATCATACTGTGCCATGGTTTGTATGATCATACTGCGCCATGGTTTGTATGATCATACTGCGCCATGGTTTGTATGATCATACTGTGGCATGGTTTGTATGATCATACTGCGCCATGGTTTGTATGATCATACTGTGGCATGGTTTGTATGATCATACTGTGGCATGGTTTGTATGATAGTACTGCGCCATGGTTTGTATGATCATACTGCGCCATGGTTTGTATGATAGTACTGCGCCATGGTTTGTATGATCATACTGTGGCATGGTTTGTATGATCATACTGTGGCATGGTTTGTATGATAGTACTGCGCCATGGTTTGTATGATCATACTGTGCCATGGTTTGTATGATCATACTGTGCCATGGTTTGTATGATCATACTGTGCCATGGTTTGTATGATCATACTGTGGCATGGTTTGTATGATAGTACTGCGCCATGGTTTGTATGATCATACTGTGCCATGGTTTGTATGATCATACTGTGCCATGGTTTGTATGATCATACTGCGCCATGGTTTGTATGATCATACTGTGGCATGGTTTGTATGATCATACTGTGGCATGGTTTGTATGATAGTACTGGGCCATGGTTTGTATGATAGTACTGTGCCATGGTTTGTATGATAGTACTGCGCCATGGTTTGTATGATCATACTGTGCCATGGTTTGTATGATAGTACTGCACCATGGTTTGTATGATCATACTGTGCCATGGTTTGTATGATCATACTGTGGCATGGTTTGTATGATAGTACTGTGGCATGGTTTGTATGATCATACTGTGCCATGGTTTGTATGATAGTACTGTGGCATGGTTTGTATGATAGTACTGTGCCATGGTTTGTATGATAGTACTGCGCCATGGTTTGTATGATCATACTGTGCCATGGTTTGTATGATAGTACTGTGCCATGGTTTGTATGATAGTACTGTGCCATGGTTTGTATGATAGTACTGTGCCATGGTTTGTATGATCGTACTGTGCCATGGTTTGTATGATCATACTGGGCCATGGTTTGTATGATAGTACTGCACCATGGTTTGTATGATAGTACTGCACCATGGTTTGTATGATCATACTGTGCCATGGTTTGTATGATAGTACTGCGCCATGGTTTGTATGATCATACTGTGCCATGGTTTGTATGATAGTACTGCGCCATGGTTTGTATGATCATACTGTGCCATCGTTTGTATGATAGTACTGTGCCATGGTTTGTATGATCATACTGTGGCATGGTTTGTATGATCATACTGTGGCATGGTTTGCATGATAGTACTGCACCATGGGGTTGTGTAATTGTACTATGCCATAGGTTGTATGATCATACTGTGCCATGGTTTGTATGATAGTACTGCACCATGGTTTGTATGATCATACTGCGCCATGGTTTGTATGATAGTACTGCACCATGGTTTGTATGATAGTACTGCACCATGGTTTGTATGATCATACTGGGCCATGGTTTGTATGATAGTACTGTGCCATGGTTTGTATGATAGTACTGTGCCATGGTTTGTATGATAGTACTGTGCCATGGTTTGTATGATCATACTGGGCCATGGTTTGTATGATAGTACTGTGCCATGGTTTGTATGATAGTACTGTGCCATGGTTTGTATGATAGTACTGTGCCATGGTTTGTATGATAGTACTGTGCCATAGTTTGTATGATAGTACTGTGCCATAGTTTGTATGATTGTACTGTGCCATGGTTTGTATGATAGTACTGCACCATGGTTTGTATGATAGTACTGCACCATGGTTTGTATGATCATACTGGGCCATGGTTTGTATGATAGTACTGTGCCATGGTTTGTATGATAGTACTGTGCCATGGTTTGTATGATAGTACTGTGCCATGGTTTGTATGATCATACTGGGCCATGGTTTGTATGATAGTACTGTGCCATGGTTTGTATGATAGTACTGTGCCATGGTTTGTATGATAGTACTGTGCCATGGTTTGTATGATAGTACTGTGCCATGGTTTGTATGATAGTACTGTGCCATAGTTTGTATGATAGTACTGTGCCATAGTTTGTATGATTGTACTGTGCCATGGTTTGTATGATAGTACTGTGCCATGGTTTGTATGATAGTACTGTGCCATGGTTTGTATGATCATACTGTGGCATGGTTTGCATGATAGTACTGCACCATGGGGTTGTGTAATTGTACTATGCCATAGGTTGTATGATAGAACTGTGCCTTAGCATGGTATTTCTTTTAATTTATTCGTGGGATGTGAGTGTCGCTGGCAAGGCCGGTATTTATTGGCCATCCCTAGCTGCCTTCTTGAACTGCTACATTTTAATGATTTGATTCAACTGAATGGTTTGGTCGACCACCTCAGAGCACAATTAAGAGTCAACCATGTTGAGAGAGGCCAAACTGGGTAAGGACGGCAGGTTTCCTTCCTTAAAGTAGATTGGTAAACCAGTTGAATTTTTATGACAATCTGACAGCTTTGAGAATTCAAATTCTCAAGCTGCCATGCTGGGATTTGAACTCACATTCTCTGGATTATTAGTCCAGGCCTCTGGATCACAAATCCAGTAACATAACCACTATCGTACCAAACCCCTGGTATGATAGTATTAGGTTGTATGATGATACTGTGCCACTGGGTGGTATGATAAAGAAAGAACTTCTATAGTGCCTTTCATAACCTCAGGACGTTCCAAAGCGCTTTACAGCCAATAAAGTACGTTTGAAGTGTAGTCACTGTTATAATGTAGGAAATGCAACAGCCAATTTGTGCACAGCAAGATCCCACAAACAGCAATGCAATAGTGACCAGATAATTGGGTTTTTAGGTGTTAGTTGAGGGATAAATATTGGCCAGGACACTGGGGAGAACTCCCCTGCTCTTCTTCAAAATAATGCCATGGGATCTTTTACATCCACTTGAGAGGGCAGACTGGATCTCGGTTTAACGTCTCATCTGAAAGACGGCACCTCCGACAGTGCAGCACTCCCTCAATACTGCACTGAGGTGTCAGCCTAGATTATATACTCAAGTCTCTGGAGCGGGACTTGAACCCACAACCTTCTGACTCAGAGGTGAGAGTGCTACCACTGAGCAACGGCTGACACGCACAAGTAATGTGCCATGGGGTGGTGTGCTAGTACTGTGCAATGTGTTGTATGATAGTACTGTGCCATGGTGGTGTGATAGTACTGTGCAATCTGTTGTATGATAGTACTGTGCCATGGGGTGGTGTGATAGTACTCGGGCAATGTGTTGTATGATAGTACTGTGCCATGGGGTGGTGTGATAGTACTCGGGCAATGTGTTGTATGATAGTGCTGTGCCATGGGGTGGTATGAGAGTTAAGAAAAATACTTGCTTCTCAATCAGCCTCCACTAATGACCTTGGCAAGGCATTAACAAGCAAAAATCAGCCTTATTTCTAACCTTTCACTAATGCTCCATTTTTGGAAGCAAAGGAATCCTGAAAGGTGTACTAAATATGAATGAGCAGTCTGTAAGCGTGTCATTGGCAGAATGGGTCCATTACTGGAAATAGCTCTCGATTACAAAATTCTGTACCAATATTTCTGCAATCACATCATCTCCCTCCGTGCTGTTCTCCTCCTCTTCCTCATCCTCTTTCTGTGGACCTGCAATTCCTCCTTATTCTGCTGAGTGTTCACTCCTCTTTGGATTGGAAAATTATGCAATATGCAGCCAATCGTGATTATTTTGGTGACTTTGACTGGACTGTAGAGCAGCACCCCATTTGAGCAGTCCAAACAACTGAATTATTGCTTCAGCATCGCTATAGTGTATTTGACAGTGACTTGGGTAGTCACACGCCCGCACTGTATCTGCTGTGTGGAGGGGTCCTAAATTGGAGTCATTAACCACGGCTTCAAAGGGTAGCCGTTGTCTTCTAACACTAATCCATTTATTCTCTTGTGACCTTCTGATAATGCAAGCACTGTAAACTTCTGCAGAATAAAAACATTACGAGTGCTCCCCATACAACAGGCATAAAAGGTACAGGATGAGATTTCTATCACCTGAAACAACATGTTCATTTATAGAATGATACATCTTCCTGTTAGTGTATGCATTTGAGTTGTACATGTGGAGGTCTGGTAGCCACATGGGTTCCATCTAATAATGCTCTGGAGTCTTGCGAAGCCTGCCAGGTAGTAAAGGTCATGTGCCCTATCCAATTGTCTTTTTTTCATTGGGAAGGTGACAAAGGCGTTTCCCCTGACAAACATGGTGTCAGTCACTTGCTTTATACAGGTATGAACTACAAACTGCCTTCTCTGACAGATGTAACCTGAGTGGTCTGCAAGGATCTTGTTGCATAGAAGTTTATGGTGGTGTGCTAGTACTGTGGAATGTGTTGTACAATAGTACTGTACCATAGGGTGGTATGAGTGTTAAGCTTACCAACAGTCGATCATATCTGCACTAAAATACTTGCTTTTCAATTATACTTCACTAATGAACATAGCAAGGCCTTAACAAGCAAAAACCAGCATTAGTGACCTATGGTAAGAGCTGTCCAAATCCTTGAGGTTGTTATTAATAAACCCACAGCAGATGGCATTGCTCAGTCGCTGCCTCTGTAATGAACTGGAGGTGGTGACGACAGGTTTCCTCTGACATACCCCAGGTTGAAGTAGAATGGTCTGTAAATATGGGCCCTTAGGTATTAACAGCTGTGAGCATACTGCCAGAGTTGTCTTTTAGGCCTAAAGATTTTGTTCCCGTCACAAACTCGGTCCTCCTCATCTAATTCATACAGCACTATGGGTTAAGCCCAGTTTTGTAAGGTGCAACTTGCACTGCAGCAATAATTGGCAAGAGTGCACAAAAGTGTGATTTAACAAACTGAAGACTTCAGCAAAAAGACAGAAATACAAAAGCAAATAAAAGCATGCACAATGTTCAATACAGGAGTAAAGAAATGCTCACAGACAAAAAGCTAGGCTTCAACATTAACGGTAAGAAGCACTCGAAAGCAAGCCAGGATAATTTAGCTGTTGTGTGCCCATTTTATATGGGCAAAGTGCATGCTGGAGACAAAGCCTTGCCCAAAGTTGTGAAATTCAGCATAGGACCTCATTTGCCTAAATACAGCATTTAAATGGGGCCTGTACATGCCTGTAGCACAACCTCATTTAGCCCTCTAACATCACATACTGGCAAATCGGGCGCATGAGGTTGAGTGTCCAATTTTCCAACCAGCACCCGTCACACATGGAGCTGCAAAAAATCGCTCTTCTTTCATATGCCTCCCAAAGAGATTATTATAATGAAAGTCCATGCGGGTTGCAATTAACTTCTATTTTCCTGTTCATGTTATCAAGGAGAGTTCAAATTACACCCAAAATGGGCCAGAATCTAGCCTAAACCTCAGCCAAGTCACACATGCAGAATTGGTCCTGATTTTAACCAAACCAGCCGCAGGTGCTGTTGCCAAATTTAGCCATCCCAATCTATACAGGAGGCTCATAACTAACTTCTTTACCAACTTCATTGACCATTTCCACTGTAATGCCTACCATATGTTCTGTCCACTTTTCAATTGAGTAAAAAAATGGTTGGCACATCTGCATACAGTGGAAGTAATTTTGATTTTGGCCAATAGTGTAAAATGACCTCTATCGGATCAGCCACTGCTATACATCTCTCCCGATTTTCATTTCCACGGACAGAAAAATCGAGAGAGATGCATAACAAGCAACTGATTTAAGATATCGCCCGTTTTACACTGTCACCCAAAGTCAAAATTGCCCCCAGTGTCTGATGTTTTGGTGAATACTACACACATTTGTACATAAAGTTTATCTGCATTCACAGGCTTGCATACTGACTCCAGATTGTAGCACCAGGTCCTGTGCATTATAAGATACACAGGGCACTGGAGATTTAATCATGTGATATTGCAATTAGAGTCTAACATTTCTATGATGAAATAGATTTCACAATTAATTTGGTTTACACCTAGGGAAAATATATCCATCTAGTTTTTTTAAATCAGTCAAGCAAAATAAAAGAAACTGCAGGCAGAACACGAATTAAAATAAATTGGATCCATTAAGCAGCTTTATAAACAGGAAATCATTTGTTTCAGCAAAACACAGCTGCCGTTTTTCTTTGGTGTTGCACCATTAAAATATTTATGAATTCACACCGCTGAGTATTGACTACAGTGTTGTATTTCCAGGTCTAAGATGCCCCACACCACTTCTGTTGCCTCTCCTTTTGACAAAGGGTGAATCTAAAAAAAGGAGAGGTTTCTCTCACTGTTGTCGTCCAACACACAGTGTGTGTCGATCCTTAAGGATGAGAGAAAAGCTACCTATACTTAAAATTACCCGTGCCTCACCAAGCACCTTTTCCTTTGTGTGCAAAAGGGTAAATATTCCAAAAAAAATGTATACTGACTTGATGGTACATGGCTCATAGTTGTATTTCCTCCATCGTGCAGAAACAATAATCCGGCTGTGAACAACTGGTTGAATCTGAAAAAAAACACACGGTTAACGTGCTTTACAGTGACCTACTAGATCAAACTGAACCAATATGTTAACTGGTGTAAAGCTGTAACAGTTGGTCTGATTTCTTTCAGAAATTATTCCTCCAAAACACTACGGAAACAAGCATATTATAAATTGATCCCGGCAAAAGAGAATGTATTTATTTTCATCCAAAAACTCTCTTCCCGTCACACAAAAAGACTACACGATATCCAATAACCCTTTGGTCCTGCTTATAAAAAAATCCTCTTATCTTGTGGTACAATGCTCATGTCAAAGCCAGCAGTAGTCAAATGGAAACAAAACTGAGACAGCTGATGTCCCGATGTGCAGGCATTAAGGCACTTTTCTGGAGGTAAATTCATTTACCACCCAAGCGTTAATGCTGTATATTTTGATACGTATCATCTTATCTCAACTCTGCTTTTTGATGGTAAATCAGAAGATTTTACAGTCAGAACAGTATTTTGAATGCTGATACCATCCAAATGTAATCATCTAATTAGGCCCAATTTGAAACCTGTAGGTTCATTCCCTTAATGATTTAGAAATGAACTATGTCGGAGATTTGACTGGAGGTACTGAAGAATTTGCTATGGCAACATAAAACAAAACAAACAAAATGAGTCATGCAAGCATGTGAGAAGCAGCAGATCCATCTTCAACAAGTCTGGGGTACTCCAGCAGATCGCAAGCTGTCCACCATAATAAAAGAGCTGCAAAAGTGGCAAACAGGGTACCATGAGAAGGTGTTAATGCTAATGTTGGGGAGACAAATGCACTAAATATTCTTGCTGATCTTACAATCAGCTCAGCTATCTCAACATTATCAAGATGTAAACAGAAATGCACCTTAGTATTGTATCCGCCATTTGGATCATGCTTGCAGCAAAACTAATTCTATTGAAAGTGACAGTCAGTTAAGTTTTACTTCTGATCCGCTTAATAAATATTATGATGGCTTGCCTAAAACAAAATCGAGGTTAGAAAATATCATGCGATTTATAACAGTTTACCCACTAGGCAGAATGCTAACAGCCTCGAACAAGATTCAGAATCAGTTTTATGGGTTTCACCTTTAGCACAAAGCTACCCAAGAGCTTCCAGAACATTCAGCCGGGCACAAAACTGCCTGGGAGATTCCAGAACATTCTGACTGGAACCGGAGCCTTCAAGGGCAACGGCAGGAGCCGCACAAGTGGCCAAGATAGATCCTTCAGCTTACAATAGATGTGCTTTACTGATTGAAACTGATTCATCCTTTGCAAAAGGGTTCTGATCCTGAGACCTACGTATTTTCCATAGCTGAACTGCAATTCACACTTTCCAAAACACCACTGCTAACTAAGTTTGGGGTAACTCTAGGCCTCACTAGACCTGTCAGCAACAGCTAAGAAATTGAGAGAAACTATATATTGTGTTGAATGTGGAAAGTGTTTCACAGTGTTAAGAAACACCAGCAAATCCACACCTTAGGGTGAATAATTCTGTCAGTTAATAATATCTGCTTAATTACCTTGCATACTCATTAATGTTAGTACTAAGATGATGTTAATCGATTAATAATATATGCATTAATAAAGAAATGTTATTTTATGATTTTGTTGTCGGACTTCCTCTTTGATGATTCAACAAGAAGACATTAACTCATTCACTCAGCAGCATACCACATGTCCTAAAAAGGAAGATGGCTTGTGTAACTGTTAAAGTAATTTAGCCCAGTTAAAGAAAAAAAAGAAAAATTTGCATTTCTATAGTGCCTTTCACAGCCTCAGAACTTTTGAAGTGTGGTCACTGTTGTAATGTAGGAAACGCAGCAGCCAATTTGCACAAGGTCCCACAAACAGTAATGAGATAATGACCAGATCATCTATTTTAGTGATGTTGGTTCAGGGATAAATGTTGGCCAGGACACTGGGGAGAACTCCCTTGCTCTTCTTCAAAATAATGCCATGAGATCTTTTATGTCCACCTGAGAGGGCAGATGGGGCCTCAGTTTAATGTCTCATCCGACTATTCAAGCATGCTAATAATTTCTGGACATGGATCTTGAATTGGCAGATGGTTCTTTGATGAGAAGTTACGGCGAAGAGGTTGAAGATTTGTCCAGTGTCTTTTAATTTAATGTTCCTTACAAGGTGTATGGGTTTATCGATCTACAGTTCTTTTTAATACAATTGTTTTACCTTAGCAAATAAATTTAGGGTAGTTCCCACTTGTAATAAGTTCTGGAATATGCCAGGAAAGAGAAAGCATGTTTTTTTAGCAGCAGAGCTTAATCTGCTGGTAGATGAAGTTTTAAAATGACAGAGAGAAGTGTTTTGGTCCAGGAAAATAGCTCTATACCTCAGCAACCTTGCAGGAACTGCTAAAATTAATACTGGCATCTCAAATATTAAACAAGATAGACATCAATTACAGAGTTCATTAGTGCTCCAATAAAAACTACAGTAGTTGGACAAGTTCTCCTGTGAATTTTCCAAAAGAAAATGTTACACAGCAGTACAAAGGCTTCATTATCCTCAGTCGTTCTCAGTATATTCTAAGATAGTCCTAGAGTGATTGTTCGCTCACTGCTTGTTCATTATTCCTTTCTTACAGTCTAATTAGGTTCCTAGAGTTTGTGAAATGAGCTCAAACCTTCTGAAAGATGGTGAATTGGATGTTAATAAGAACTCAACCCATCAACTTGAAATAGTGGAAATACTGTCATGTGAATTGGGTAAGATTAGTCAAGAACTGATGTACCAAAACTAATACCACTATAAGTAATGATAAAGTTGCTATGTATTTTTCAAAGGGGGAATTACATTCATCTAAATTGATACACAACAGCAAGCGCTTATATTATTGTTATACCTGAGGGAAAGAGAAATGGAAGTGATGCATTTTAAACAATGTCACCACATGTCACACCATCCAGGATATAGTTCCTTGAGACCATAGTCCAGGCATACACACGTTGCATTATATTTTGCAATACGTTGCCAGCATGTGACTAGTGGGGCTCTGAATTTTAGAGCAAACAGGAAAACCCTGTGACTGCGGCCATTTTCACCGAGCCACACAGGCTTATTGTACTTGCCTGCACATTTCTAGCTGCCTGAGGGGAAAGAGAAGTGGGACTTAGATCTATAAGTACATTAGATGGCTTTGATATGTATCATGACATTGTGACAATGGTAATCAATTACCATTGATTACTGGTGAGCCACATCAGCTACAACTGTGACACAGAAGCAGGCATAGCCCTACTATAGTGTTACACCACCCACCTGGATGTGTCTAGCTGGAGGAGCAGCACACAAATCTATTCTAGACTAGGATTTTGGAAAGCAATTCCACTGTTCCATAACAGGATTTTCATGAAATACCTCCTGCTATAGGAGTAAACCATGCACAAATTGTTTTGTGTAACACAAGAGCATTACTATCTTCTCCAGATCCCACTTCTCTCCAGAATTGCTGAGCATGGACAGAATAGGAACAGATACCTTCTGGTCAATTTCCCCTGCAGCAGCACCTGAATATTTCTGTAACCTTTCTTCCACAGTTGCTTTCTTTTACTTCTATAGCAATCTTCTTTCTTTCTAAGTGGATTCTGCATACTACATTCCAGGTAGAAATGAGACACACTTTGGGGTAGAAATGAGACATTGTTGCACCCATTTTACGGGCATAAAACAGGCACAACGAGGGCCAATATAGGGTCAGACGTCCTGCGCTCCGAGGACATCTGAAAGACGTCAGACTTGATATTGGGTCACGACTTTTTTCAGGCATTCCTGGCGGCTGCCTAAAATAGGCATTAGGCCCCTATGTCAAAATAAGGGGGCTGACCCCTGTTTTAGGTCCCCTTGCAGAAACCGGATTGTGATGAGTCAGAGCAAGCACCTGATCTGTGGCCTAAGTAGCAGCCACCAGGTAATCTGTTTTTTTTTAAAAAAAATCAAAACTACATTGCAATGGAGTAGCAGGAGCTGGAGTGCTCCCCTGGCTCCACAGTACTCGCAATCAGCACACAGACAGCGCATCGCGGTTACGAGCTCGAAAACGGGCCATAACCAATTTTTACCCCTTTGATTCTGCAGTGGTTGTAACACGAACTATGAGGAAACTTTAGCATTCTATCATGTGCTCCCTTTGAGCTTATTCTACTACTGAATTTAAATCAAACATGCAGATCTACAAAAAAAATCTTCCAATTTGTGTTAATCTGTAAGCGAATGTATTAACAATATTCTAATTGGAAAACATGTTCTGCTGGGAGCATATTATGCATGGATATCTTGTAACCCAGATCAGAAACTCTACACAGTAGAGTTGTATATGAAGGGATTTGATACAATGGAATTTTATGCTTATATCAGAATTGTATTTGTTCCAGGCTTAGCCAATTGTACTATAGTTGAGTTTCATCCTACACATGCTCCAGTTTGTCCAAAATTTTGCTACCCACATCCTGTCCCACACTTGATCCCACTATGCATATCACCCTTGTCCTCGCCAATCGCCATTGGCGTTCTCCCCATTACACAATGCACAGAATTTTAAATCTTTGTCCTCATGTACAAAATCCCTTCATGGATCTCACTCCTCCCTACGTCTGCGACATCCTCCAGCCCTATGTGCCAAGGTGTCACCTTTGCTCTTCTTATTCTGGTCTCCTTTGCATTCTCCCTCTCCCTCAGCTTCACGTTAAATAGTAGCACCTTTAGCCATACTGGCCCCATATTCTGGAACTCTCTCCCTAGACCGAGGTGCCAATGTAACCCATTGAATTAAACTCACAATGTAATTAAACAGTCAGTGAGTAGTCACCAATACCCATTTAATTCTTTTTTTCTCTGTAAGGTTCACAATTCTAAGTAATAGCAAAGCACAGATGAAGTAACTTATTAAAATAACTGTTCAAAATAGAGGTGAGGAGAAGCAGATTCTACAGTGATGCACGACCACTTTTAAAACTAGCCACTGAAAAGTCCTGAACAATTGGGTCTGATATTCTCCGGCCAGTGCCAGCTAATCATTACATCGCAATCAATACATGGTATCTTTTAGGTATGAAAGTGATTAAATGAGATAGCAGGGGAGCAGAATCAATTATTAATGTTTCCATTTGCAGGAAAAGATTAAAGTAAAAGATAACATGTAATGAGCTGAGACAGAATGAATTAAATTAAATGAATTCACTCACCAAGAACGGTAACGCAAGCCATGCGGGGTTGGAGTATTTGAATTTATTGTTGCATTTTTTCCCAGTTTGGGGAGATAATCAACACTATACTATAATGACTTTTGAGTCCTGTTACTCAGCACATTTTATTAAGATAATTGTGCTGTTAAGCACAGCTCACCTCTGTGGGCTGAAGGCTTGCCTGAAAGTGAATAATAATCTAAACCTTGAAACAGCAGTGGAAACTGAACCTAAACACTAATCCAGCACTAGACAGTGCAATAGTAGATTATAAATGAAAATGGTCAGATCACAAAAGACTTTCAAAAGAAAACAAACACACTGACTGATTTACACAGGTATGCTGTAGACTATGCATTGGAAGTATATATTGCAGACCTGGGTCCTCATCCTGACCTCCAAGACTTTACAGGCATTATAAAAAAAATACTTTTTTATATTGATGGTCTGCCACTGGCGGCAAGTAAACAATAATCCCACTGTCGGCAGCACATGGTAATATAAATGAGGTGACCTCTACACCTTTGACAGCACTCAGGACTTAACCTCTTGTGGGTCCCCAGAACAGAGTTCAGAGAAACGGAAACCAAGCACCTTTCGTTTGTCCTCCAACTGGGACTGGAAGCACATGAGTGAAGTTTAAAAAAAGGATTGTTGGAGATTGGAGTCAGGAGGCCATGAAAATGTGTTCACACCCAACTATGCTACACCGTTTACAGCAAGGTGAAGCCAAAACCGCTTTATATCAACAAAAAATGTTTAGTGTGACTGGACATAGCCTTGAAATTCCAGGTGGGGGGAGTTTCCCCCAATCTCCCACTGTAATTCTGGTAGAAGGTTGGTGGAACCCCCAGCAAAATGGAAATTTAAACTATTTGCCTGGGAGCTGGGTCAGTCTCCCACCAAAATGACAGTTGCAGGTGGGTAGAACCCCCACGGAATTTCCTGGCTCCATCTCTCCTGTTTGAGCACCAGTTTCCCAAAGCCCCGGCAGGGTTACACAAGTGCCAAAGGGGTCAATAGGATCAAGGACACTTTCATACTTTGTTTCACATTTTCACGTTCTGTTTGCTTCACACAGCCTCCAGCACTGGCAAACGCCATGAATTTCTTCTACAAAAAAATTCCACTGACAGGCTGAGCATTGCATTCTGTTTAAGTAGCTCATTATTAGGCACAGACACATTATTGTGATAACATCTATGGGCTTCAATTGACTTTCTCCTGGGCTTTCTTGAAGCCCTATCAGCCCCATCAAAAATGCTTTCTACTCCAGCTGTAATGTATTGCTTTTTCTTTAATTTTCTGCAGTCTTTTTTTAAATACCTCCGCAAGCAATATATAGTTTTCCAACCAAAAAAAAGTGGGTGGGCAATCTGCTCCCAAGCCCATTCTAATATGACACTGCGTCTGATTTTCCTTTGGGAGAACAGCTAATGATCGCTCAGCATCCCCCAGTGACAATACAGCCAAGGTGGGAATTACACCTATACTGGTAGAGTTTAACACACTTGAGAGCTGTGAAACTGGAGACCATCCCCATGTTCTGGTGGTTCATTGGTTGACCAAATGATTTGGTGTGGCATAAAATTCTGCGCTAATTCCCAAGGTTAAGGGAAGATTTAATAAGAGATGTTCAAAATGATATGGGGTTTTGATAGAGTAAATAATGAGAAACTGTTTCCACTGGCAGGAGATTCGGTAACCAGAGGACACAGATTTAAGATAATTGGCAAAAGAACCAGAGGGGAGATGAGGATAAATGTATTTGTGCAGCGAGTTGTTATGATCTGGAATGCACTGCCTGAAAGGGTGGTGGAAGCAGATTCAATAGTAACTTTCAAAATTGGATATATACTTGAAATGGAAAAAATTGCAGGGTTTTAGGGAAAGAGCAGGGGTGTGGGAATAATTGGATAGCTCTTTCAAAGAGCCGGCATAGGCATGATCGGCCGAATGGCCTCTTTCTGCGCTGTAAGATTCTTTGATGCTAAAACTTTCTACATTTGCTGCTTGCAGTATGATTTGCTGCCAAAGCAGCACAATTTTACATAAAAGGCCCGGAGGCAGAGAAAACGTCAGATTCTGAGCCAATCTGAGCGATAACAAATCACTTGTCGCAACAAATCACTTGCCTTGTTTATGAATGGTATTTGTTCGCATGCAAGTACCAGTTTCAGACCTGGACCTGCTTGGACCCACATAGGTCTGACAAACCTAAATTATTTGGTCGAATTACACAACAATAACAACTTGCATTTATATAGCATCTTTAATGTAGGAAAACATCCCAAGGAGCTTCACAGGAGCGTAATCATACAAAGATTTGACACTGAGCCAAAGGAAGAGATTAGGAGGAGTGATTAAAAGCTTGGGTCAAAGAGGTAGGTGTTAAGGAGGTTCCAAAAGGAGAAGGGAGAGGTGAAGTGGAAAGATTTAAGGAGGGAATTCCAGAGCTTAGTGCCTAGATGGCTGAACATCGTTTTCACATCGTTCACCTGACGAAGGAGGAAGCCTCCGAAAGCTTGTGAATTTAAAATAAAATTGCTGGACTATAACTTGGTGTTGTAAAATTGTTTACAATAGATGGCTGAAGGCATAGCTGCCAATGGTGGGGTGAAGGGAGTGTGTAAGAGGCCAGAGTTAGAGGAATACAGAGTTCTCAGAGGATTGGAAGGCTGAAGGAGGTTACAGAGATAGGGAGGGGTGAGGCTATGAAGAGATTTGAATATGATGATAAGAATTTTAAATTTCAGATGTTGGTGCAGTGGGAGCCAATGTAAGTCAATGAGCTCAGGGGTGTTGGATAAGCAGGATCGATGAGGGTTGAGGGAGGGAAGACGGGGACTGAACCATGGGAAACGACCAGGGTGAGAGAGAGTAACTCACATGTTCAGAGCTCTATTCACCAGCATCCAGCTGTGGCTCAGTGATAGCACTCTCACCTCTGAGTCAGAAGGTTGTGGGTTCATAATCCCACTCCAGAGAATTGAGCACAAAAATCTAAGCTGACACTCCAGTACAGTACTGGGGGAATGCTGCACGGTCAGAGGTGCTGTCCTTCGGATGAGGGGTTAAACTGTCTGCCCTCTCAGGTGGACAGAAAAGATCTCATGGCACTATTTCAAAGTCAAGCAGGGGAGTTCTCCCCGGTGTCCTGGCCAATATTTATTCCTCAACCAACATCACTAAAACAAATTATCTGGCCATTATCCCATTGTTGTTTGTTGGACCTTGCTGTGTGCAAATTGGCTGCCGCGTTTCCTACATTACAACAGTGACTACACTTCACAAAAGTGCTTCATTGGCTGTAAAGCGCTTTGGGACATCCTGAGATTGTGAAAGGTGCTATATAAATGCAAGTCTTCCCTTTTAAAAAAATGTTAATGTTAGAAAAGAACTATGAACTATAGCACATAGAAAAAAGAATAAAAATGAAGTTTCCAAGCCACTCTTCTCACTTTTTGGAGTAGATTTTCATCTTTAATGGAAAGAATACCGGGTGGGCTCTGCTAGAG
Organism: Heptranchias perlo; assembly: GCF_035084215.1. Lineage (NCBI taxonomy): Eukaryota > Metazoa > Chordata > Chondrichthyes > Hexanchiformes > Hexanchidae > Heptranchias > Heptranchias perlo. The sequence goes on along the minus strand of NC_090329.1, from coordinate 34,730,865 downwards.
GCATGCATTCCTTCCTGCCCATTTGTCACCTCTGCGCGCCACCCAGGCGATGCTTTGCGGGCAGGTAGTAAAAATGAAAATCTACCCCTTTAAACCTTGCTTTGCATCAGTTGCGGTTTTATCGCGGTGGATGTCAAGTTGAAGCAGTGTGATTCTGATTCCTGGAGGTGTCCTCACACACTACCTGTACTAATCTGATTCAATGAATTCACACTCACACAAACTACGCAGTTTTCATCAATGTGAAGCCAGAGCCATTTTACACCAACATTAAATGTGTAATGGAACTGGCCTTCACTAGTACAGTTAGTACCAAGATGGCAAATTGTTAATGGAAGGCTTGCAACTACTGGATTGGAAAAAAAGATATTAAATAATTACAACCAAAGTAAAATAGGTTATAACCGATAAATTCCACACGTGCAGAAACTCACCATTTCATTTATCTTTTTTTGTGGCTTCTTTGTTGTAATTTGCAAATAACTGAGGAAAAAGAAATGACATTTTGTAAGATTAAACAGCATGGCAGATTAAATCAAGTTTTAAACAAACAGCCATAATGAACATAATTTAAAAGTATTGCTGATTTTTATTATTGTGGAAAAGATCGTTATCCATTCAGTAATATTTATTTGGGATTTTTGCTTGTAGAATTTCTGCCCCTAAACATGTAAATGATAATTATTTCATTTTCCCAATTACTTCAGTTTATGTCCCTTTTTCTCATGCTGTTCAGATTCACATAATCAGACCAACTTCACAATGCATTTCCAAAGAACTCCATCCAACACAAGCACCCCAATACATTCTTTTGTAACAAACTAAACAAGGTAATATATTTGTCTTGAATCTTCTTCCCAAAACCCTTATTCATCATACTTCAAGCAGAGAACCACCACAACAGCTCCCTCTCTGTGCAAGGAGAAATAGTTTATTTTGATTGGGGACCAACCTTAGTAAGTATTGTACTGATACATCAGAGTTATGAATTTATTTGCTTAAAAGCTGGTAGAACAAAGCAATATTTCAGTAGTATAGTTGAATGCAATTTACCTGCTCCAATAAGATACAGTGTGTATTTGGATATACAAAGTTAGGAAAGTGAACATAAATGATTTTCCATAGACATTTCTGCCGAAAGCATTCAACTTAGAAAATACAAGTCTGTCCATTCAATCAGTCGCAAAGACTTCTGTGTCATAATTATGGTTTTATAAACTTACTTAAAGCTGTAAATATGTTAAATACTTTCTAAAGTATTTTCATTTGTGGGTTATTTAGAATGAAAGGGAAGGTACTGATATCATAAAAGGACAGAGATCCTTTTTCTGTCTCTTTCCTGATGTTTTAGGAAACAGGGTTTCATAATTTAAGTTCCCCTGATGGGAAGTGATCAAAACACTGGAAGGGGAGATATTATTATGTTCCGATAAGACCAGTGTGGTTTCAAATATATATCTCTATTTTATTATTTAAGTAGCTATTTATGTTTTAAGGCACCAAAGTACCAACACCACAAGTCTGTCATATATCAACTAGTTGACACCAATAGCAAATCAAATTTAAAATCCAAAATGTACCATGAAACTGCAGAGAGGCAATTTTAACTTGTTGTGCTTGACGTTAATGGGGCAGTAACAGACACAAAATGGCATCAGTAGCCTTAGCACCCTGTTAACCAAAGTGAAGCAGCCGGCGCCATTTTGAAAGGAGCCTACCGCTGTGTGCCCAAAGTGCCTGCCGGTCCCCTGTTAATATGCAAATCAGGGTCCTAAGGCCCCCAGTTGCCATTTTAGGTTGGAACTGGTCGGAGCGTGGGCTGCTCACGCTCCGATCAGTTCCATGGGCAATGGAGCCATAGAGGTCCAACAAAGGTAAGTTTGGAATTATTTTTGTGAGGCCGGGAGGAGCAGGAGTGTTCTCCAGGCCCTATAAAAATAATCTGAGCTGCTGCCACCCCGGAACCCCTCCGTCCACACCACTCTTCCTGCACTCATCTTGCTGTCAGCCCTGGAGGCCCAATATTGCCTCTAGTTAATCCGGCCAGCTGCATCAGGCCGCCTGTTTGATGCCCTGCAAATGAGGCCGGGGCTTCAAAATCGCCGTGGGCATGAGCAATCGGCCAAAGCACTCCACCGATCAGGAGCCCAAAATTGACCCCCATCTGTCTTGATATCCCTAGTTGTGTAGTGACAGCACTGTCCCTATGTTCTTGTAGTATACAGGTGGTATGTGCTGTCTCGATTAACTAATAAGGTAGTCGTGGTTTGTCTGATTCTATAGCCCCAATTTTAACGCGGAGCAGGAATGCAGAGGGTAGAGCCCAGGGCAGGAGGGAAGGGCCCATCACAGTGCGGGAATGAGGCCTGGGCCATTTTAACTTCGCAGCATCTTTTCAATGATTGAAATCGAACACCCGCCCAAACCCAACGTCAATCATTAGGTGGCTGGTGGGCGGGAGCGGGATTTCAGGCAGCAGGAGACCGCCACCATCGACCCGAGGGAACAGTCCCTAGCATCAGATAAGTGTTCGAGGAGATGGGATCGCAGTCACGGGAGGAAGAAGGTGTGCTCCACAGGCCGATGGATGCCTTATCAATATATAACTGTCGGGGGTCGATGATGTAACTTGGACCCCGAGGCAGGGGAAGCCACTCCTGCTCCTCCTCAAAAACTTTAAAAATAAAACCTACCTGGGTCTCTTCGGGCCATGATCCAGCCTGCCTCCAGGTTTCACTGGCGACTCTGGGACTGGGCATCACAGCCAAAATCCTGAGTTAAAATTGAATCAGGGTCCAAATCCAAAGTTATATATCAATGAGGCACCTGTGGCACGCACCTACCCTGCCATCCAAATCGCCAGGGTTAAAATGTATATGAGCGCAAACGCATCGGGAATGTAGGGGGTAGCGCCCAACCGCCATTTTAACCCCGCGAGAAACATTCCTGCTAGATGAGCAGGATTATAATTGGGGTTTATGACTCTGTTTACATAGCAATGGTTTGTACTGTCTCTATAATCCTGGTTCTATAACGGTGGTTTGTACCATCTCAATAATCCTGGATCTATAGCGGTGGTTTGTACTGTCTCTATAATCCTGGTTCTATAGCGGTGGTTTGTACTGTCTCAATAATCCTGGTTCTATAGCGGTGGTTTGTACTGTGTCTATAATCCTGGTTCTATAGCGGTGGTTTGTACTGTCTCTATAATCCTGGTAATGTAGGGATGGTGTTGGTTGTTACTTTTTAAGTTGTGCTTTTTGAGGAACACACAATGTCATTCCCATATTTACCAACAGAATTTGTGAAAAAATGTTCCCGTGAACTTAGTAATAAACTCTTAATCTTGTCCACATCAAGTGTACATAGGTTCTTTATCAATCAACTAATCATTCTACCTAACAAGTAGCTTACAGAATTTGTCAGTATATTAGCAAATAATTTGTTATTGCATCAAAACAATTTTAGAAATATGTTTAAAAACTGCACAGAAGCAGCTCAATATCCTTGCCAATGATCAGTTTGTCAAACACAATAATGTCATGGAATTTGGACTATCAAGCTTATAATATACCAACTAAGCTTGGCACTGCTACATAACTTGCTATATCACTCGGGTTTTTCAAACCAGCGTTACAATAGAAAGTACTCACTCCAGGGTTTTAAACTTCTCCACTCCTGCCGCTACATAGCTGGCTCCGTTCTCCAGATCATCCAGATCAAAGACTCTGTGTCCCTCCTTTGGGGTGTAGATGTTCCTGACTGCCCCAAAGGGTGCGTTAATGCCCTTGGTGACCTGGTTAAGGAAAGTGTCAAAGGTGGAGACTTGTTTGTTGATGAGAAACCTTCTGCCAGTGAAGAACGGATCCCCATTTCGGTAAACTATCACACTCTTAGCTGGCGGTGGCTGCGGGGGAACTCCTCTTGATGCTGTGGCCATGGCCTTTAATAATAATAACAATCATAATAACGATGCTATAAATGTCTGCAGTCACTTTCATTCACAGTCACTGAGTTTAGCGTGGACCATCAAGATTTTGTCTTCTCCATAAGGTCCCACAGTCAAATTGTGTGAAACACAGATGGCTTGTTTGTCTGCTACCTCAATTTTGACCTCACTACGGCAACTAAAGGTAGCAATCACTGAACCAAAAAATTAACTTTTCTGACTTGGGAGGAAAATTTGTAACCTTGAAATAAAGCATAACAAAACACCTTAGATTAAGAAAACGTTCCAGGCTACATTAGATCAGGTTAATGTTTGTACATCAGATATCAGGTCAAGCTAAAGCATTTGAATAGTTACTGTGGTATTAAATGTAAAAAGCAATAATAAGCAAGTAAAGCCGCCTTTCAGAAATGCTAATAAACAGAATCTCCACGTACACCAAGTATTTTAGTCAGTTGGATGCACACCTCAACATCACAATAAGGAACACACATGTGCATTAGTAATATAGCTATCACATTACAACAACTTGTATTTATATAGTGTCTTTAACGTCGTGAACACTGCAAGACATCCCAAAGAAGTGAATGAGGGTATAGTCGAAGAAATTAGATTTGAGGAGACCTCTGTGGGTTGGGAGAGAGGTAACAAGACGGAAGATTTTAAGCAGAGAGTTCCAGATTGTGGAGCCCTGGGTCTGAAGGTTCTGCCACCGATGGTGGAGTGGAGGGAGGTGGGGGTGTACAGGAGACCAGAGTCAGAAGAGCAGAGGCCACACACTGGCACATAGGGCTGGAGGAGGTTATGGAGATGGAGTAAGGCAAGGTCATGAGGGGATTTGGAGAGCAGGGAGCCAATGGAGTTCAGCGAGGATAGATTAGGGAGAACATCACGGCAGTAGTGAGAGAGGATATATCCGAGGGTTCGCCCACGGAGTCGATATGGGTAGAACTGAAAAATAAGAAGGGAGAGATCACGTTGATAGGATTGTACTACAGACCCCCAAATAGTCAACGGGAAATTGAGGAGCAAATATGTAAGGAGATTACAGACAGCTGCAAGAAAAATAGGGTGGTAATAGTAGGGGACTTTAACTTTCCCAACATTGACTGGGACAGCCATAGCATTAGGGGCTTGGATGGAGAGAAATCTGTTGAGTGTATTCAGGAGGAATTTCTCATTCAGTATGTGGATGGCCCGACTAGAGAGGGGGCAAAACTTGACCTCCTCTTGGGAAATAAGGAAGGGCAGGTGACAGAAGTGTTAGTGAGGGATCACTTTGGGACCAGTGATCATAATTCCATTAGTTTTAAGATAGCTATGGAGAAGGATAGGTCTGGCCCAAAAGTTAAAATTCTAAATTGGGGAAAGGCCAATTTTGATGGTATTAGACAGGAACTTTCAGAAGTTGATTGGGAGAGTCTGTTGGCAGGCAAAGGGACGTCTGGGAAGTGGGAGTCCTTCAAAAATGTGTTAACCAGGGTTCAGGGTAAGCACATTCCTTATAAAGTAAAGGGCAAGGCTGGTAGAAGTAGGGAACCTTGGATGACTCGGGAGATTGAGGCCCTAGTCAGAAAGAAGAAGGAGGCATATGACATGCATAGGCAGCTGGGATCAAGTGGATCCCTTGAAGAGTATAGAGATTGCCGGAGTAGAGTTAAGAGAGAAATCAGGAGGGCAAAAAGGGGACATGAGATTGCTTTGGCAGATAAGGCAAAGGAGAATCTAAAGAGCTTCTACAAATACATAAAGGGCAAAAGAGTAACTAGGGAGAAAGTAGGGCCTCTGAAGGATCAACAAGGTCATCTATGTGCGGAACCACAAGAGATGGGTGAGATCCTAAATGAATATTTCACATCGGTATTTACGGTTGAGAAAGGCATGGATGTTAGGGAACTTGGGGAAATAAATAGTGATGTCTTGAGGAGTGTACATATTACAGAGAGGGAGGTGCTGGAAGTCTTAACGCGCATCAAGGTAGATAAATCTCCGGGACCTGATGAAATGTATCCCAGGACGTCATGGGAGGTTAGGGAGGAAATTGCGGGTCCCCCAGCAGAGATATTTGAATCATCCACCGCTACAGGTGAGGTGCCTGAAGATTGGAGGGTAGCAAATGTTGTGCCTTTGTTTAAGAAGGGCGGCAGGGAAAAGCCTGGGAACTACAGACCGGTGAGCCTGACATCTGTAGTGGGTAAGTTGTCAGAGGGTATTCTGAGAGACAGGATCTACGGGCATTTGGAGAGGCAGGGACTGATTAGGAACAGTCAGCATGGTTTTGTGAGAGGAAAATCATATCTCACGAATTTGATTGAGTTTTTTGAAGGGGTAACCAAGAAGATAGATGAGGGCTGTGCAGTAGACATGGTCTACATGGACTTCAGCAAAGCCTTTGACAAGGTACCGCATGGTAGGTTGTTACATAAGGTTAAATCTCACGGGATCCAAGGTGAGGGAGCCAATTGGATACAACATTGGCTTGACGACAGAAGACAGAGGGTGGGTGTAGAGGGTTGTTTTTCAAATTGGAGGCCTGTGACCAGCGGTGTGCCTCAGGGATCGGTGCTGGGTCCGCTGTTATTTGTTATTTATATTAATGATTTGGATGAGAATTTAGGAGGCATGGTTAGTAAGTTTGCAGATGACACCAAGATTGGTGGCATCGTGGACAGTGAAGAAGGTTATCTAGGATTGCAACGGGATCTTGATAAATTGGGCCAGTGGGCCGATGAATGGCAGATGGAGTTTAATTTAGATAAATGTGAGGTGATGCATTTTGGGAGATCGAATCGGGCCAGGACCTACTCCGTTAATGGTAGGGCGTTGGGGAGAGTTATAGAACAAAGAGATCTCGGAGTACAGGTTCATAGCTCCTTGAAAGTGGAGTCACAGGTGGATAGGGTGGTGAAGAAGGCATTCAGCTTGCTTGGTTTCATTGGTCAGAACATTGAATACAGGAGTTGGGATGTCTTGTTGAAGTTGTACAAGACATTAGTTAGGCCACACTTGGAATACTGTGTACAGTTCTGGTCACCCTATTATAGAAAGGATATTATTAAACTAGAAAGAGTGCAGAAAAGATTTACTAGGATGCTGCCGGGACTTGATGGTTTGACTTATAGGGAGAGGTTAGATGGACTGGGAATTTTTTCCCTGGAGAGTAGGAGGTTGAGGGGTGATCTTATAGAAGTCTATAAAATAATGAGGGGCATAGATAAGGTAGATAGTCAAAATCTTTTCCCAAAGGTAGGGGAGTCTATAACGAGGGGACATAGATTTAAGGTGAGAGGGGAGAGATACAAAAGGGTCCAGAGGGGCAATTTTTTCACTCAAATGGTGGTGAGTGTCTGGAACGAGCTGCCAGAGGCAGTAGTAGAGGCGGGTCCAATTTTGTCTTTTAAAAAGCATTTGGACAGTTACATGGGTAAGATGGGTATAGAGGGATATGGGCCAAGTGCAGGCAATTGGGACTAGCTTAGTGGTATAAACTGGGCAACATGGACATGTTGAGCCGAAGGGCCTGTTTCCATGTTGTAAACTTCTATGAAACTATGTATATGGCGAGCAGGGCTTTGTATAGGATAAGGTGCAACAGTGGAGCTTTGAATTGAACTTTATACAGAAATAGAGCTAGAAAGGACAGCAAGAATTGTAGAAGTTGAGCCTGGAGTGATGAAGGTGTGTCCAGGTACGTTTTGAAAATTATGCATTTAAATCCACATATTTCTGTATAAATAGATTGTGCAATGAATGGTTTCCATTTAAGTTGTGAAATCAGTTAATCACCAGCTGCAACATAAAATAATCATCACCTGAAGCTCCAGTATATATGAACAAAGGAGTACTTCACTCCAATTGTACAATTTGAAATATGAGCTGTTGGAACAATATCGTTGTTAATTAACATATAGGATAATAGATATTTAGGAGCATGTTACAAGGCTGCAACACATCAAGGAACACATAGGCATTACAAGAATGGAACGTACCAAAGGATTGATAAATTTGAAAATCACAAGCTGATATCACCTTTAAACACACTGCAATGTTTTTTTATCTTGCTAGGCTGGCCATCCAAGGATGCTAAGGAGTTTTGGCTCACAACATGCCAGAGCTACATGTTGGAGAGTGGGTGGTGGTGGACAAGTGTATTCAGCAGTTTGATGAGACAGTCCACCCACTGAGATAGTTATTCTCAGCCAATTTGAAATGTAAGGATGTGACACACCTATGTAGTGATGGAAAGCAATTTCTGACCCGGCCTCTATAGCAGAGGTGTCCCATCCTGTTTTCCAAGTGCAGGGCCTCTTTCTTTTATCAGGTGACCTTGTGGAGGATCATGGAACTGAGGTGGCATTCTTCAGGCTTTCTCTGCTGCCCACTGTGTTATGCCCCTTGTCCGTTGGAAGGCATTCCACAGTGTCAGCGTATCCATCCCTCAGCTTCTTCCATTTCTTCTTCTTTGTCTTCATCAAATCAGACAAGACAATAGCACCTCCTCCTGGGAATTCAGCCAAGGTTTGGGATATGAATGAATCATCTCTGTAGATCTATGAATATGTCATTTCTGAATATATGACTCTGGGCTCAAGATCATCTGACGGGTATTTTTTATAAAAGGGCTGCTGAATTGAATTACATTTACTTGCAAATAAACTACGAAATGAAGATAAAAGAGGAAAGGTAATACTATAGGGGCAATTTACAAAATTGTCATCCCAGCAGGTGAGGGTCCTGGCTGGAAGTGTGATTTTGTAAAATTCGACCTTGTATATAATGCATTACTGACATCCATCTATATGTCTGTGAAGACTTCCAGTGTCAACCTTTTCCATTATAATTTCCTATGTCCACATTTATAATGGTAACTGTCCATGTAAACATAGTGCACTGTAATTATACCTTTCACCAGTGGTAGCACTATAGCACCTTGGTTTTGCATCTTTCAGCTCCTCAGCCTGTACTAAAGAAACATCCATATGCTCAAAGCCAACTCTACTTCTCTGCTTCCAATATTGCAGAAAGTCTTGCTGTTTAACCATGCATAATAACATAATATTAAAATATTATAATCAAAATAAGCATAATGTATAACTATAAATAGAGATTGAACGGTTACTATGTGCTCTGGTCCAATTACCCCTTACCTTCTAACCCTGCTTCATCTGAAGATTACACTTGGTCTTGATCCCCCTGTGCAATGCCACGGGAGATTGACTAATATCGTATATTAGTATAAATAAATTACATGTGGTTGACATTCTAAATAGTGAATTAAACATGACATAATTTTAGGAAATAACTTACCTCAGGGACCTGGCTGGTGCAGTGAGTTAGATACTGGCATTTTACCTCGGCAATCTGAGTTTAAATATAATTCAGATTGATAAGATGAAAGTTTCCTCTATTCGCTGGCTGTAAGAGCGCTAAGTAAAAAATAATTGGAACATTCTCAGTCCAATTACCTGTGGGCCCACAGCACTAAACTTCCCCAAATTGAGCATTAATTAACATAAAATAGGCAATCTCATGCAGAGAAGCCAGAGGATGATTGGTGTGGGAATTGAAAAAATGTTACACCAGTGGAGCAGAGTGTGCTCTTCCAGAACTGAGGCACATTGCTGGGCAGAACAAATGATCTGTATTCTGTATCTAACTGTACTGTGGCTGACCTGGGAGTGATGTTCCAGGGAAGCAGAGAGATCCATCCCACAGATCTAACGTGCCTCACCTTGATGAGCTCAAACCCCACAAACAAAAAAGAAAAATCACTTACTGGAATCACCATCATCTACCTCATAATCTACATCTCCTCCCAATTAAGCTCAACGTAAGTAAGTTCCAACACTATCTCCTTTACAGGAATTAAGGGTCTCAGGTTGTGAAGCAGTCCGTGGCTGCGTACAGCAAGACCTGGACAACATCCAGGCTTGGCCTCATAAGTGGCAAGTAACATTCGTGCCGGACAAGTGCCAGGCAATGACCATCTCCAACAAGAGAGAGTCTAACCACCTCCCCTTGACATTCAACGGCATTACCATCGCCGAATCCCCCACCATCAACATCCTGGGGATCACCATTGACCAGAAACTTAACTGGACCAGCCACATAAATACTGTGGCTACAAGAGCAGGTCAGAGGCTGGGTATTCTGCAGCGAGTGACTCACCTCCTGACTTCCCAAAGCCTTTCCACCACCTACAAGGCACAAGTCAGGAGTGTGATGGAATACTCTCCACTTGCCTGGATGAGTGCAGCTCCAACAACACTCAAGAAGCTCGACACCATCCAGGACAAATCAGCCCGTTTGATTGGCACCCCATCCACCACCCTAAACATTCCCTCCCTTCACCACCGGCACACAGTGGCTGCAGTGTGTATCATCCACAAGATGCACTGCAACAACTCACCAAGGCTTCTTCGACAGCACCTCCCAAACCCGTGACCTCTACCACCTAGAAGGACAAAGGCAGCAGGCACATGGGAACAACACCACCTGCACGTTCCCCTCCAAGTCACACACCATCTCGACTTGGAAATATATCGCCGTTCCTTCATCGTCGCTGGGTCAAAATCCTGGAATTCCCTACCTAACAGCACTGTGGGAAAACCTTCACTACACGGACTGCAGCGGTTCAAGAAGGCGGCTCACCACCACCTTCTCAAGGGCAATTAAGGATGGGTAATAAATGCTGGCCTTGCCAACGACGCCCACATCCCATGAACAAATAAAAAAAAATTAATTTCCATGGCCTCTGCAAGCCTCATGCTCAAATGCAATCTTACTTTTAGCAGTTTACTAGATTTCATTGAGCTGTTTTGCCACATCATATCATTTTTTTATATGTTGACATAGAGACTGTTTTCATCCACTCAGCCACCTTTTCCTACATCTACAGGCTTTAAGGTTTGATCAATTCATGGCCATATAATTATTGCTAACGTTCATTTTTTTTGTAGTAAAATAAACAACAACAACTACTTGCATTTATATAGCACCTTTAACATAATAAAACGTCCCAAGGTGTTTGCCAGGAGCGTTATCAGACAAAATTTGACATTGAGCCACGTAAGGAGGTATTACGACAGGTGACCAAAAGCTTGGTCAAAGAGGTAGGTTTTAAGGAGCGTCTTAAAGGAGGAGAGAGAGGTACAGAGGCAAAGAGGTTTGCAAAGGGAATTCATAGTTTAGGGCCTCGACAGCTGAAGGCATGGCTCCCAATGGTGGGTCGACAGAAATCGAGGATGCACAAGGGGCCAGAATTGGAGGAACGCAGAGTTCTCGGAGGGTTATAGAGCTGGAGGAGGTTACAGAGATAGGGAGAGGCGAGGCCATACAGTGATTTGAACACAAGGATGAGAATTTTAAATTCAAGGCGTTGCTGGAACGGGAGCCAATGTAGGTCAGCGAACACATGGGCGATGGGTGAATGGGACTTGGTGCGAGTTAGGATACAGGCAGTAGAGTTTGGATGAGTTGGATGCTGGTGAGTTTCATGATCACAGTTTTCTTCTCACTTTGTTTTGCAAATTAGATTTATTCTGCAAAAGCATGATTACTTTATGCTTATTAAGTATTTATTTTAATATTTAAGTTATTTTTTATTTATTTTCCCCCTAAAGTCTCCCCACATCGTTCATCTTCCTTAGTCAATAGGAAAGGCCTATTCCCAGACCTCTGCTAATGGCACTCCGGTGAGAGTGCTAAGAGGTGCAAAAGATTAACCCAGGTGACTGATGCTCCATTTTCAAGGATGCCTAAAGTATTAGGGAATGGAGGGCATTTACCCCACCATTGGCAGGACTCACGCAGGGTATAAAGAGATGCACGAACTCCTGTCGGTGGAATGTGGATAACTGTCAGAGCCGCATGTTTGGCGTGAAAATAGTTGTCAAAAATCCCATTTTTCTTTCCAATATTACTTTGTTTCTGCTGATTCTGTTTTTTTTCCTTCTTGTGAGAAAGCACCTGACCTCTGCTTGGCAACTCCCCCACAAAAAGCACCACTGTTATTTGAGAACAAACAACATGATGAAACAAAGGCACTAAGCCACATCCTACCAGTCCATGCAGCACATGGGATCTCAATACACTGTGCTATCATGATGCTGTGCTCTTACTTTTAGAAACCAAAAAAAAATGTCAATCGTTCGTTGAAATGGCATGGAGTGGTGGGACGAGCTCCCAGTTTGAGCTGTATCCTCACAGGGAGGCAGAGAAAATCTAGGACAAGCCCACCTGAGTTGCTCTGATACACCTCCTGGTGGCCACTTTCAGGACAAAAGTGGCAGTGACTCAGAAGCCGGTCCTCTCTCTGATTGCTCTCTCAGCCAGATACGTTGTATTGAACAGGGACACCTATAGGGGGGAATAAATCAAGATAAAATAATTACCTTTAAAAAATTTGAAATCAATAGTTCATTTAAAAGCTCACTTATTGTTGGTCATGCACCTAGGTCACCAATCATTTAAATATTTATTTTATTTCCCATGAGGTTTATTTAACTTGGTTGGAGCACTGAAAGTCTCAACTTAAACTGAAAGGAATGTTATTAGGGATGATAGTATTGGACATCAAAATCTTGCATTAACGGTAAAGAATTTTTCACCTTTTGATGACCACCTCCACATGGAGCAAATTAAAACCCAATGTCACTGCCACTCAAATCAAATCATTCCATCACAAGCACAAGCCATCCATCACTACAGGTCAAGAAAGCTGCCGTAAGGCAAAAGAAGTCCACTCACTGAAATTAGTTTTGTTTCCCATTGAAAATATACAGTGGATGGCCTCATCGCTAATGAGTTATCTGCTCAGTCTGGCTTGTGGAGATATTTACTCCACTGGCCATGATATTTTATCTATATACAGAATTTCATCACTTGTGTATTATTTAGTTGGGTCTCATTATTGGATAAATCTATCCAACAGCTGGATGGCCTCCTCTGTGCTGTAAGATTCTATGCTTCTAACTATCTATCATGCATTCCTTATTATAAAAGCCACTTGGAGATATACCAGTTGAAATAAAAATTACTGTCTGTAGCAGGTAATTAATGTTGTACAATTCATTCATTAATTAGCTCGGGAGTTCAGTTTTTTCTATCCATTCTTTGCATTAAATTCCTGTCTGCACAATTTTAACACAGCCATTAATCCAATTAACATAAACAGATGAACAATAGAATTAAAAGGGCACAAACAGGAGTTTAAAGTGAACCCATTAACTAGTGCACAGTGAAAATTACCCCCACCACCCTCCTTTCCATCCTGTGAGTTCTACATCCCAAAAGGTGCTACAGCATGTGGTGCTACTTTGGTAAAGACCCCATGTGCATCAAACGGACCATCAACTTTATTTATCATAGATATTAACAAAAATCACTATCGTCTAAATGTTGTTCTTCGGGTCTGGTCTGGGTTATAGGGGTTCTGCTGATATACATAAATCAAACTTTGTTCTTGCATTTTAGGACATTATTCCAATCCTATAATTGGATTACAGTTTACTCCTGATCATTTCATAGAATCATAGAATCATACAGCACAGCAGGAGGCCATTCAGCCCATCATGTCTGTGCCGGCTCTTTCAAAGAACTATCCAACTATTCCCACTGCCCGGCTTTTTGCCCATAGCCCTGCAAATATCTCCTTTTCAAGTAAATATCCAATTCCCTTTTGAAAGTTAGTATTGAATCTGCTTCCACCATTTTTTCAAGTAATGCATTCCAGATCATAACAACCCACTGCGTTAAAAAAATCTTCTCATTTCTCCCTTAGATTTTTTGAAGTTATTTTTTGTGCTAACATTTTTTGAATTGTCAAACAAATTGAATTAAGCATTGTAAACAATAAAAATGGAATCATCAGATAATAACTAAGATTAGTAGACTGCACTGGTTGTCACGCACTGGGGCAGCATCCAATTTCCTCTGTAGATCCACTTGTGTAACCTTACTATAAAATCACATCACAAGGTAACGTCCTCTCGATTTTCTTCTTAAAAGAACTTAAAGATGCTCAGATTCACTTTTGACAGCGGAATGTGTTAGAAATACAGCAGCTTGATAGTTGCACTATGACTTCGTTGTACTTACCAGAAAATTGGTGGAATTCGTGAATTGTAGTAGAATTAACTGTGTTTTACACATTCTGATGTGTTTGATCAACACGTAAACATATGCAATCCTGTACCTTGAGGATAACTATTATTAGCCGGTCCTTACAAGGGTTTTTTTTTCAGTACACTTAGAAATGAGTGTTCAGTGGGTGTCTCCAGGTTTGTTAAAATACAGACGAATGCAATTGCGTAAAGTGTGGGGAATTCAAGTTCATGGACACACACAGTCCTGCCCTTTGAACAATACAAGTGAGGGTGTGAGAGAGAGTCAGAGAGCTGACAGAATAGGTGGAGGAAAAAATGAAGCAAAGGGTTTCCGCTGAGCTCACTTACTCTAACCGTGTGATTGAATGGCAGTGGATGTCTTGTGCTGTCTGTGCGCCGCTTCGCTCGCTGTCCTTGGCCCCACTCCCGGCTTGCTGCAACCGCTCAGTGTTGGGAGTCAGCTGTTGTCACGAACATCCATTCCGCTGTTGATTTATTCCGACTCACACGAAGTACTGGCCCTGGGCAAACAACGGGCCCGCTCCGACTTTCCTTTCTTCCATTGGTCGTTTTAAAATGTTTCCCACAGCCAAGGGCAAAAAGAAAACTTTTCAATGGGCTGTTTAATGAGGTGGAGATGCCGGTGATGGACTGGGGTTGACAATTGTAAACAATTTTACAACACCAAGTTATAGTCCAGCAATTTTATTTTAAATTCACAAGCTTTCGGAGATTTTCTCCTTCCTCAGGCAAACATTTGCCTGAGGAAGGAGAAAATCTCCGAAAGCTTGTGAATTTAAAATAAAATTGCTGGACTATTGGTGTTGTAAAATTGTTTACAACTGTTTAATGAGAGCTCACTCATCTTACTTTAAGTCGTTGGATTTTTCTCACCTTCACATTCTTTCCAATAGTTTTTTTCTCTCCCACCCGCATTCCTCTACTCGCTTTCCCTGCCTCCCTCAGTTTTTCTCTCACTCCTTTTCTAATCCTCTGTCCCCCCACCCCGCTGGTTTCCCTTTCCCTTATTCACTCTCACTCAGTCTGAATTTCTCCTCTTCTCTCTTATTATCCCCCTGTCACTTGCCCAGACCCTTACTCACTCCTGGCCCCAAAATGATTTGAGACTGTTCAAAATGCTTTGCAGGAGTTAACCCAAGAGAATGTACTTGCCACTTTGAATAATATTAACAGTGGAACCCTAGTAATACTTGTTGGTGACATAACCTCCCAAACCCACGACCTCCGCCACCTAGAAGCACAAGAGCAGCAGGTGCATGGGAACACCATCACTTCCAAGTTCCCCTCCAAGTCACACACCATCCTGGTTTGGAAATATATCACCGTTCATTGTCACTGGATCAAAATCCTGGAACTCCCTATACTACAGCATTGTGGGAGTACCTTCACCACACAGACTGCAGCAGTTCAGGAAGAAGGCCCACCACCACCTTCTCAAGGGCAACTAGGGATGGGTAATAAATGCCGATCTTGCCAGCGATGTCCACATCCCAAGAATGAATAAAACAAAATTCTTACCCGCTCTGCCACTGATATGGATCTTCCTAGCACCATCTCTGAGGAAGATTTCAGGTTTTCAAAGTAGTGGTCAATTTTAGAAATGCTTGATTTCAGTACTTATTGTTCACCCTAAGGTTCTGGTTCCATGATTGACTGGAACTCAGGAGCAAAGACCAAAGGCCAGAAACATCATTACACAAACTGTGCACTGCTGCAATTAATCTCCACTACAAGAAATATGACCATCTTTATAGCAAAGTAAAGTACAAAGTTTTATCCTCAACCCCTGTTCTCTGAAGGAGAGAAACAACTTTATGAAAACTGCAACTTTGACATGATATATCAATAGGTAAACTGCTTTAAACATAAACGACTCATGGGAACTACAAGGCTAATGTTAGGGGAGCATTTTTTGAAAAGGAAACTGGAGGCCCCTTTAACTATCTTGCAAAACAATGTTACAAAGTCTACTACATGCCTTACATGGGCATAATTAGCAAATCATTAATCTTGCTTTTTTAAATTAAATTTAGCAACCATTTTTTGCCACTGAAACCAGATTGAGAAGGACTATCCTGAAACCGATAACAATTGTAAATAAAGAACGGTTTAGTCTACATCTGTACAATCATGGAACAGGCCAGCTTCACTGCACCAGCTCTTCTTACTCAGAAACTCTTACATGGATAATACCTACTTCACCTTCTCAGGGGCTGCGATTGTTGCTGTTAATCTTGGACACAGTGCACAGGTCTTATCGTTGAGTCACGTCTGACAGACTAAGATATCAATACACAGCTTTCAGAAGGTCTGAAATCACTGAGACATGTTTTGGAGTCAAAGAAGAAATATGCAACATGAATACCTATATAACTGACCACTGTTGCTTAGTAACTCATAGATTGTCTCAAGTTTATGACTGATTCTATTTTTGGAATGGTGGCAGGAAGGATAATTTTTTAAACACTGAAATAAGGAAGGTAAGAGAATGCCCTTTTTAAAAAAAGTATCAATTGGTAAATATTTTATAGCCTTTAATGAGTTTTCTGATATCTGAGAGTGCAGTCTTTCAACCATCACAAAAGAATTGCTCATTTAATGCCTTGCAGTTGGCAAAGATGTGGAAATGCACAGATACTCTGGAGTTTTGCTTGATTACGTTTGGGAGTCCGGGAGAAATTTTGCAGAACTTTCCCTATGCAGGTTAAGTTGAAGTAGAGTCCATGATACAGTAGATTATACAGGGTCTATGGAAGCAGTGGGTGTGATGAAAAGGAATGGCCTTTTCTCATTCCATTTATTCTCATGCTGTATAGAGTGTGAGTGAGACTCACAACTTCACTCTCAAACAGCAGAGAACTCCCTCAAAAAATCTTAAGAACAAAATAGGCCAGAGGACATTTTTATTGAGTAAATATATGAAAGGTCAAGTTCCATTGTGCAGAACACCATCAAAGTTGAAAAGTGTAGGAGAGAAAAGGTAAACTCAGAAGTAGGAATTTGGTGATGCTAAACCTCAATTTTAAAAGTCTGTAAATTGTAAGAACAAGAAATGGGTGAGAAAGGTATAGTTTTGGGGTCCTGAGAAAGAATGAGTTAGAATAAGAGAACCATAGAAGTTTACAGCATAGAATGTAGCCATTTGGCCAATCATGTCCATGCCAGATCTTTGCTAGAACAATCCAAGACTGCCCCATGTCCTCCCAATAGTCTTATATCTTCTGCTATTTCAAATATTTATCCAATTTCCACTTAAAAGGTGCAATATTCTGCTTCAACTATTCCCTATGGCAACACATTCCATGCTCCAACTCTTTGCATCAAAAAATTTCTTCTAATCTTTCTCCTTAGTCCCAGCAACAATTTTAAATTGATGACCCCACATCAATGATTCTCTAACCAGAAGATAGAAATAGGAGTAGGCCATTCAGGCCCTTGAGCCTCTTCTGCCATTCAATTAGATCGTGGCTGATCTGTATCTTAACTCCATTTAACCGCCTTGGTTCCATATCCTTAATACCCTTGCCTAACAAAAATCTATCAATCTCAGTTTTGAAATTTTCAATTGACCCAGCCTCATCGACTTTTTGGGGGAGAGAGTTCCAAATTTCCACTACCCTTTGTGTGAAGAAGTGCTTCCTGACAAAACCGCTGAATGGCCTAGCTCTAATTTTAAGGTTATGCCCCCTTGTTCTGGACGCCCCCTACCAGAGTAAATAGTTTCTCCCTATCGACCCTATCAAATCCTTTAATCATCTTAATCTTCTATACTTGGGGGAATACAAACCTAGTCTATGCAACCTTTCCTCATAATTTAAAATCCTTTTAGCCCCAGTATCATTCTGGTAAATCTGCGCTGCACCCCTTCCAAGGCCAATACATCCTTCCTGAGGTGCGGTGCCCAGAACTGAACACAGTACTCCAGATGCAGTCGAACTATAGCTTTATACAACAGTAGCATAACCATCATCCCTTTGTATCCCAGCCTCCTTGAGATGAAGGCTAACATTCCATTAGCCTTTTTAATTATTTTTTGTACCTGTTCACTAGTTTTTAATGATTTCTGTACATGGACTCCTAAATCTCTCTGCTCCTCCACGGTTCCTAGCTTCTCACCATTTAGAAAATACTCTGATCTATCTTTCTTAGGTCTAAAGTGGATGAACACACACTTCCCCACCTTGAACTCTATCTACCACAGTTTTACCCACTCACTTAATCTATCAATGTCCCTTTGCAACTTTCTGCTCCCATCTACACTATATAGTTTTGTCAGCAAACTTTGATATACAGCTCTCTATTCCTTCATCTAAATCATTAATACATACAGTGAAAGGCTGAGGCCTCAGTACAGATCCCTGGGGGACATCACTAGTCACATCCTGCCAATTGGAGTACATACCCATTATCCCTATTCTCTGTCTCCTACCTCCTAACCAATTCCCTACCCATATCAGTAGGGTGCCTTCAATTCCCTACCCATATCAGTAGGTTGCCTTCAATTCCACGTACTTCCATTTTTCCTACCAGTCTCTAGTGTGGAACTTTAGTGCATGCCTTCTGGAAGTCCAAAGAAATAACGCCCATAGGCATTTCCTTATCTACCACATTAGTGGCCACCTCAAAAAATTAAACTAGGTTAGGCATGACTTACCCTTTACAAATCCATGCTGGCTCTCTCTGATCAGTTCATATTTGTCCATGTGCTCAGTCACTCTGTCCCTAATAACAGATTCTAGTAAATTGTTTTCTTATTCACCCAATCAAAATCTTTCATAATTCTAAAAATGTTAAATCTCTTAGATTCCTTTGCTCCAGTAGAAATAGTCCCAACATCTCAAGTCTCTCCTCTGCCTGGCATCATCCTGTGCAACGAATCTCAATTTCAACACAGCAAGGAATCAGGGAGGAAAGGAGTATGTAGAATAGTTTAGAAAGAAGAAGGGAGAAAAATTCAGAAGATCACTGTATTACATTGCATAGATTTACAACGAGCCTACAGCACAGAAACAGGCCATTCAGCCCAACTTGTCTATGCCGGTGCTCGTGCTCCACACAAGCCTCCTCCTACCCCTCTTCATCTAACCCTATCAGCATATCCTTCTATTCCTTTCTCCCTCATTTGCTTACCTAGCTTCCCCTCAATGCATCTACGCTATATGCCTCAACTGCTCCTTGTGGTAGCGCATTCCACATTCTTGCCTCTTTGGGTAAAGAAATTTCTCCTGAATTCCCTACTGGATTTATTAGTGATTAGCTAATACTTATGACCTCTAGTTTTAGACACCCCACAAGCGGAAACATTTTCTCTGCATCTACCCTATTAAATCCTTCCATTATCTTAAAGACCTCTAAGAGGTCATCCCTCAGCCTTCTCTTTTCTAGAGAAAAGAGCTTCAGCCTGTTCAGCCTTTCCTGATAAGTATATCCTCTCAGTTCTGGTATCATCCTTGTGAACCTTTTTTGCATCTTCTCCAGTGCCTCTATATCCTTTTTATAATATGGAGACCAGAACTGTGCACAGTACTCCAAGTGTGATCTAACCAAGGTTCTATACAGGCTTAACATAACTTCTCTGCTTTTCAATTCTATCCCTCTAAAAATAGCCTTATTAACCTGCGTCGCTAATTTTAGTGATTTGTGTATCTGTACCCCCAGATCCCTTTGCTCCTCTACCCCATTTAGACGCTTATTTTCCAAGCAGTATGTGGCCTCCTTATTCGTCCTTCCAAAATGTACCATCTCACACTTATCTATATTGAAATCCATTTGCCATTTACACACCCATTCTGCAAGTTTATTAATGTCTTCCAGTATTTTGTTGCATTCTCCCTTTGTATTAACTATATCTCCCAATTTGGTGTTGTCCGCAAATTTTGAAATTGTACTTCTGATTCCCGAGTCCAAATCATTAATGTAAATTGTGAACAACAGTGGTTCCAGCACCGATCCCCGTGGAACACCACTTCCCACCTTTTGCCAGTCTGAGGAGCTACCCTTAACCCCTACTCTCTGTTTTCTGTTTTGTAGCCAACTTGCTATCCATTCTGCTACCTGTCCCCTGACCCCATATGCTGTGACCTTAATCATGAGTCTACTATGTAGTACCTTATCGAAGACCTTATGAAAATCCAAATATATTACATCTACTACATTACCTTTGTCTACTCTTTCTGTTCCTTCATCAAAGAATTCAATAAGGTTGGTCAAGCATGACTTTCCTTTTTGAAATCCATGCTGACTACGCTTTATTATATTTTTGGTTTCTAGATGTTTTTCTATTACATCTGTGAGTAAAGATTCCATTATCTTTCCTACCACCAATGTTAAGCTAACTTGTCTATAGTTCCCTGGACTTGTTCTATCACTATTCCCTTTTCTAGTGAATTTTTATATGTATAGTGTCTCTACTATCTCTTCCCTAGCTTCTTTTAATATGCGTGGATGCAATCCATCCGGACCAGGGGTTTTATCCTCCCTAAGTTTGACTAGTTTATCAATTATCTCCCCCCTTTCTATCTTAAATGTCTTTATATCTTTTTTGATCTCTTCTTCTGATGTCATACCCACCTTGTTAGTCTCCCTGGTAAATACTGAGGCAAAGTAATTATTCAATATTTCTGCTATTTTGCTGTCATTACCTGTGAGTTTCGCTTGTGTATTTAGTGGCCCTATCTCTACTCTGATTTTTCTTTTGTTATTTATGTGTCTGTAGAACACTTTACTATTTCTTTTTATAATCCTCGTTAATTTAGTTTCATAGTTCCTCTTTGCTTTCCTAATTGTTTTTTAGACTTCTTTCCTAACCTATCCGTATTCCCTTTTGTCATCCTCTGCTTTATCGTCTATGTACTTGGTGTATGCCCTTTTTTTGTTTCAATTTTATCTTTATCTCTTTATTCATCCATGGTGTTGCATTATTGGCTAGTTTGTTCTTGTTTTTTAGAGGAATATATTTCTCCTGAACTCTATTAATCACCATTTTAAATATTTCCCACTGCTGTCTATCATCATTTTTTTCCCATTTACATTCCCTAGTTCCATTCTCATCCCCTCAAAATTAGCTTTTTTACAATCTATTACTTTGATCTTTGTCTTTGTTATGTCTTTCTCAATCATTATTTTAAACCTTATTATGTTATGATTGCTATTGCCTAGATGTTCCCCTATGCTTACTTCTGTTATCTGCTCTGGCTCATTTCCCATTACTAGATCCAGTAGTGAATCCTTTCTTGTTTGGCTTCTTATGTACTGGATAAGAAAGGAGTCTTGCAAACATGGTAAAAACTTCATTCCCTTTTCTCCTTTTCCTACCCCTTCTTGCCAATTCATTTGGAGGTAGTTGAAATCTCCCATGATTATTATTCTATGTCTTTTACTCATTTCATAGATTTGCCTACATATTTCTTCCTCCACTTTCCTTCCACAATTTGGTGATCTGTGGAATATACGTATTAACGTGATTTTTTAAAAATTCATTCATGGGATGTGGGCGTCGCTGGCGAGGCTGGCATTTATTGCCCATCCCTAATTGCCCTTGATTGATCCCTTCTTATCCTTTTTCTCAATCCATATGGATTCTGTTTCTATCTTAATGTTACTTATGTCCCTTTTTTCTACTGCCATTATGTTATCTCTAATTAGTACAGCTACAACCCCCCCCCCACCTTCCCCCCACCACCACCACGCCAAGCTTCTTCCTTCCCTATCCTTTCTAAATATGTTATATCCTGCAATATTTAACTACCCCTGCCCCAATATTTAACTATCCCTACTGTTCTTTATTAAGCCATGTTTCAGGTATCTCTACTACATCTGACTCCTCACTACGAATTATTGACTCCAGTTCCTCCATTTTGTTTTGGATGCTGTACACATTGTTGTACATGTAATTTAAGTTGTGAAGTCTTCACAGGGATATAGATAGGTTAAGTGAGTGGGCAAAAATTTGGCAGATGGAGTACAATGTGGGAAAATGTGAACTTGTCCAGTTTGGCAGAAGGAATAGAAAAGCAGTATATTATTTAAATGGAGAGAGATTGCAGAACTCTGAGGTACAGAGGGATCTGGGTATCCTGGTACATGAATCACAACAAGTTAGTCTGCAGGTACAGCAAGTGATTAGGAAGGCAAATGGAATGTTGTCAGTTATTGCAAGGGGAGTGGAATATGAAAGTAGAGATGTTTTGCTACAGTTTTACAGGGCATTGGTGAGACCACATCTGGAATACTGTGTGCAGTTTTGGTCTCCTTATTTAAGAAAGGACATAATTGCTTTGGAGGCAGTTCAGAGAAGGTTCACTCAACTGATTCCTGGGATGAGGGGGTTATCTTATGAGGAAAGGTTGGACAAGTTAGGCCTGTATACACTGGAGTTTAGAAGAATGAGAGGTGATCTTATTGAAACATATAAGATCCTGAGAGGATTAGAAGGGGTAGATGCAGCGGTTCAAGAAGGCGGCTCACCACCATCTTTTCAAGGGCAATTAGGGATGGGCAATAAATGCTGGCATTGCCAGCGACGCCCACATCCCATGAACGAATAAAAAAAGATACTGAGAGGATGTTTCCCCTTGTGGGAGAGACTAGAACTAGGAGCCACAGTTTACAAATAAGGGGTCTCCCATTTAAGACGGAGATGAGGAGAATTTTTTTCTCTCAGAGGGTCGTGAGTCCATGGAACTCCCTTCCCCAGAGGGCGGTTGAGGCAGGGTCATTGAATATTTTTAGGGCTGAGTTAGATAGATTCCTGATTAACAAGGGAGTTAAAGGCTATAGTAGGCAGACGGGAAAGTAGGGTTGAGATCAAAATCAGATCAGCCATGATCTTATCAAATGGCAGAGCAGGCTTGAGGGGCCGAATGGCCTACTCCTGCTCTTAATTCGTATGTTCGTATGTAGGTAACTTAATCTGTTTTTATTAATTGTTCCACTCACTTTATTTTCAACAGTCATTTTGTACTTGTGTCCTATAACTGTATCTGTTCCCTGACCGTTTATGTTACCCTTATTCTTTACCTTGGTCTGGCCTTTACTCACATCTCCTATTTCTTTTCTCTTCATGCTTACGTTATTTTCATCAGACCCCTCCCCGTCTTATTAGTTTAAAGACCTATCCACAGCCCTATTTATCCTTTCCACTAGGACTCTGGTCCCACTCCGGTTCAGGTGGAGCCTGTCCCAGCGGTACAGCTCCTTCCTGTTCCGGTACTGGTGCCAGTGCCCGATGAAATGGAAACCCCTTCTCCCCACACCAGTCTTTCAGCCACGCGTGCACCTTCCTGATCTGTCTATCCCTATGCCAATTAGTATTGATAGAGAGGGACAAGGGAGGCTGTGACAGAGAGTCTAGAGGTGAGAAATGAATCACCATCAGTCAGGTAGAATAGATGATAACTCTTGAGTTCTAGTTGTAATTTTTTAAGTGTATCTGGTTCCTCACTTCTCAGCTCAGGATTGGTGGTGCACCAGAGGAAATAAAATAATATAAAATTGTAGCCTTGCTCATCTCTTATTTTCTTTTTAAATAAATACCTGTCCACTCTTATTACTTTCCATGGCACTAACTCCTGTTAAATTGATTAACGTTTACTGCTGATGTTCATATATATATCGTTTCTGCAGTGTCTGCTCTGAGGGGGAACCAGATACACTTAAAAAATTACAACTAGAACTCAAGAGTTATCAACCTATTCTACCTGACTGATTGCTCCCCGGTTCTAACAGTTAACTACACCCAATAGGGTGAAAGAAATAATTGATCTGTCCTTGAATAAGTGGTGTAGTCACCTCTGAGAAAAAGTTTTTTTTCAAAGCACCTGAAAATAATCGTTAACATTCAAGAAATTCTACCCACACAGTTACATGATTGGTCAGGAAAAATAATTAGTAGCCCACTTTTTGCAATATGTAATTCTGCTATAGAACAAGATACAAGATATTTTCAGAAGCCTCATGAAAGGCCTCATCACA
Organism: Heptranchias perlo; assembly: GCF_035084215.1. NCBI lineage: Eukaryota > Metazoa > Chordata > Chondrichthyes > Hexanchiformes > Hexanchidae > Heptranchias > Heptranchias perlo. Next base: position 34,706,817 of record NC_090329.1, on the reverse strand, counting down.
CCTGCAACTATATACGATGCTTCATTTCACAACTAGAGATCCTGATTGAAAGGATTTAATTGTACAAATGTAATGCTTGTGCTGGCAGGTGCTGTGTTGGGATAGATGCCAGTAAAGATATGAGTCACTTTGTTAATTGAGTTCTCAGCAGTGACACACACACATATACATACACACATTCTGAGTGTTATCATTCTCTGTCTTTCTTGCAGACTCTCACATTTTCTTTGACTTTTTGCAGTTCACTTGAATCTTTATGGAATGATTATGAACTTTTGTGCTCATCAATATTGGTATCACTGGGGAAATGGATACATTGGCACTTTTTTCACTTTGTGTCAACACATAGGACTCTCAGAACAGGTATAACACAGGTTAGTTGAAGGGTAAACCTCCCATAAGACTGCCCCAACAACACTTCTTAATCTCAACCTCAGACGCACATTCCATAACCCATCACGAAGAGATACATAAGAGTGCCCCTAGACGGCTCGATCATTGATTTTCTTTTGCCCTCCCTCTCCATGAAGAAGTGTTTCACCTCTACTTGGCACTTTCTTCTGACAACTTAGCTGAAATCAAGAACTCACCATTGACTTGAAATTCTCGTATGTGCAATTTTAGCCCATTGATTAATATGTTGGTACAAAATTCCTATGTGCTCTATTTTAACAATGTCATAAGCAAGTTTAAAATAAACAAATTTAATAGCTTTGTTAAAATATCGCACACAGGAATTTGATAAAAATGTATCAATTAGTTTACTAAAAAATAGAACGTACAGGAAATTAAGCCCCCATGTAATTCATTTTATACAGAAACCAACATTGCATCACTTGTATATTAGGGGGACTTAACAACCGGATTCGGCAAGAGACAACTGTAAACAAGGACAGATGTCTCACAAAATTGATCCTTATACCTTTTGGGATCAGAAAAAGACTTGGAGAAGTAGCACTGGGATATCAGATGACAACAGATTTCCCATAGATTAATACATATTCATTATACAATCATGTCAGAAGCACAGACATTGGACCATGATAAGTGGGCTATCTTCTTATCACACCACCTATACAAGGGTCCCTCGGAGAATCAAGTTTGGCCTCAGAATCTTTTTTGTCTTCATCAATGTACATCTCCAAGTTGGTGATGACACCAAATTAGATGGCACAGTAAATAGAGTAGATGGGAGCAGAAAGTTGCAAAGGGACATCGATAGGTTAAGTGAGTGGGAAAAACTGTGGCAGATGGAGTTCAATATGGGAAAGTGTGATGTCATCCACTTTGGAACTAAGAAAGATAGATCAGAGTATTTTCTAAATGGCGAGAAGCTGGGAACTGTGGAGGAGCAGAGAGATTTAAAGGTCCAAGTACAGAAATCACTAAAAGCTAGTGGACAAGTACAAAAAATAATTAAAAAGGCTGATGGAATGTTGGCCTTTATCTCAAGTGGGCTGGAACACAAAGGGGTGGAATTTATGTTACAGCTATATAAAGCTCTGATTAGACCTCATTTAGAGTATTGCATTCAGTTCTGGGAACCTCACCTCACCTCAGGAAGGATATATTGGCCTTGGAAGGGGTGCAGCGCAGATTCACTAGAATGATGCCAGGGCTAAAAGGGTTAAATTATGAAGACAGATCGCATAGACAAGGCTTGTATTTCCTTGAGTATAGAAGATTAAGGGGTGATCTAATTGAGGTGTTTAAGATGATTAAAGGAATAGGGTGGATAGAGAAAAACTATTTCCTCTGGTGGGGGAGTCCAGAACAAGGGGGCACAACCTTAAAAGTAGAGCCAGGCCATTCGGGGGTGGTGGCAGAACCACTTCTTCACACAAAGGGTAGTGGAAATCTGGAGATTTGAAAATTTGCAAACTGAGATTGATTTTTGTTAGGCAAGGATTTTATGGGTTATGGAACCAAGGTGAGTAGATGGAGTTAAGATACAGATCAGCCATCATCTAATTGAATGGCAGAACAGGCTCGAGTGGTCAAATGTGGCCTACTCCTGTTCCTATGTTCTTCCTTTGTTCCTATGGTCTGCAGGGTGTCAGTAAAGGTAACACTGTTCTCTGTTAACAACCTCATTTTCTCAACTGAGATTAGTTTACCATCTGAAAGACAAGCAGCAGTCAACTCATTGCAAATTGGATAGTCAGCAGATTGATTGGCAATAAAGATTGGCTGTAATGTTGTCCACCCACTTCTATCCTGTAAGGGTTCTAAACTTACTCCATTGATAGGAAGCAAACTACGTAGGGAGCCACAGTTATAGATTTCCATTCTGTCACTCCACAGCAGAGCACACTGGTATACTCATATGCCACATTACCAACTGACCTTAATATTTCTAGTTACACTGCTTTTCTTGATATATATTAATGACTTAGGCTTGGGTGTAGAGGGCACAATTTCAAAATTTGCAGATGACACAAAACTTGGGAAGGGTAGTAAACAGTGAGGAGGATAGTGATCGACTTCAAGAGGATATAGACAGGCTGGTGGCATGGGCGGACATGTGGCAGATGAAATTTAACCCAAAAAAATACGAAGTGATACATTTTGGTAGGAAGAACGAGGAGAGACAATATAAACTAGAGGGCACAAGTCTAAAAGGGGTACAGGAACTGAGAGATCTGGAGGTACATGTGCACAAATCGTTGAAGGTAGCAGGGCAGGTTGAGAAAGTGGTTAAAAAAGCATAAGGGATCCTGGGCTTTATAAATAGAGGCATAGAGTACAAAAGTATGGAAGTCATGATGAACCTTTATAAAACACTGGTTCAGCCACAACTGGAGTATTGTATCCAGTTCGGGTCACTGCACTTCAGGAAAGATGTGAAGGCCATAGAAAGGGTACAGAAGAGATTTACGAGAATGATTCCAGGGATGAGGGACTTTAGTTACGTGGATAGACTGGAGAAGCTGGGGTTGTTCTCCTTGGAACAGAGACGGTTGTGAGGAGATTTGATAGAGGTATTCAAAATCATGAGGGGTCTAGACAGAGTAGATAGAGAGAAACTGTTCCCATTGGCGGAAGGGTCAAGAACAAGAAGGCATACATTTAAGGTGATTGGCAAAAGAACCAAAGGTGACATGAGGAAAAACTTTTTTACACAGCGAGTGGTTAAGATCTGGAATGCACTGTCCAAGTGGGTGGTAGAGGCAGATTCAATCATGGCCTTCAAAAGGGAACTGGATAAGTACTTGAAAGGAAAAAATTTGCAGGGCTACGGGGAAAGGGCAGGGGAGTGGGTCTAGCTGGATTGTTCTTGCATAGAGCTGGCATGGACTCGATGGGCTGAATGGCCTCCTTCCGTGCTGTAACCTTTCTATGATTCTATGATTTGAATTCACACAGTTGGTCACCAATGTCTTGAAGAGCTGTTGTATATATCTTGCATCATATAAATAATTAAGACACAGTAAACACTAGCAAATTTCTTCCAGAACAAAGAGCAAAACTATCTGGTTACTTTGTGATCTTCTCCGCAAAGCTCTCTTGCATAATTTATGATTTAATGACCTACAACGTAAATTTGTAAAAAAAGAACTTGCATTTCTGTAGCGCCTTTCGCGACCTCAGCATGTTCCAAAGCGTTGTGCAACCAATGAATTATTTTTGAAGTGTAGTCACTGTTGTAAAGCAGGAAAATGCGGCAGCCAATTTACGCTCAGCAAAGTCACACAAAAACCAATGAGATAAATGATGAAAGATAATGTCTTTGTTTAATAATGTTAGTTGAGGTATAAGTATTGGCCTGTTCTTCAAATAGTGCTGGCACCTGAAAGGGCAAACGGGGCCTAAATTTAACATTTCATCTGAAAAACAGCATCTCCAATGTTGCAGTAGTCAAATCTCTGGAGTGGAGCTTGAAACTGCAACCTCTGACTCAGAATCATGAATGCTACCACTGAGCCAAGGATGACACCTAGTTCTTCCTTTCTTTTTTCTTTGAATCTTATTGTACCATTATCATTTCTTAGCTTTGCAATTTATATTATTAAAAAAAACTGATCATGTCTGTCCTATTGCAACTTAAGCACAGTAATAAATGAGGATATACTTGCTAACTGTAGGTGAAAAAAGATAAAGTGCATTAGTAAGGATAACTGGAAGATAAATTTCTAAAATAATTTATCGCAAATATAGTATCCGGGACAGCCAGAATCTTGGACCACCTTTTTGACTGGATGATATTTTGGATATGTTCAGAAATTTCCACAGCTGTACTGGGGGAACAGGTGACTGGCAAAAACCAAGAGAATGCAAAACCAGTATTGAGGCAGGAAATAAATGTCTATGCACAAGCGATGAAGCGATACAGCAACAAACTCCCCATTTGATGGCTGGTGAAATGGAAATGCTGCTGCATGAATTGGGCACAAGGAGGATTGCACTGTTTGGCATTTCAGGGCACCCTTCCCAGAAGACTGCAGTGCAGCATTCCTGGCAGTGCAGGGTCAACACTGTGTACACTGCCCACATCACCTGGGAACAGACGCGGAAGGTGATGACACATTTTAAGAAATCTGGCTAATATGACTACTCAGCAGTACCATTTACCAGGTGCATGGCACATGTATGGCTGCCATAAAGTGTTATCTGTTAACCTGATACACATTTACTGCTGCCCAGGCCAAGCCCCCACATAACCTTACAGCTCTCTCATTGCTTTTATCATGAATACCCATACTTCAACAGAGCACAGATTCAAGCTGCAACTTACATTTGAACACCTTGGCACATCACATCTTCGATGGGCTCACACATAAAAGCATTGTAACACACTCCTACAGACACATAGAATGAACTACAAGTTGGGCACATGTCTGACACTACTCTGGTGCTGGCTGTTCTCCCTGGCATGCATTCTTTCATACACACATATGAAAGGGAAGGACAGGAAGAGGCAACTGGTCCATCTAGCTTGTCCCATTCAGTCATCAACCCCACCCCCTCCCCACATCCAGTCACGCAATCTCCTGGGAAAGGCAAAAAAACCACTTACACCAATTTAGGAAAGAACTCTGGAAATACCTCGCCAACCCCTGAAGGCAATCAAGCAAGCTCCAGATGACAGGAACAGATATCACCAATTATAACTAACTCTCACCTATCTTCCATAACGTGAGCTAGCTTCCACTCTCTAACTCGTCTAGCACTCTTTTCAAGGCCTAAAGCGAACCCATACTTACTATATGTTTATGCCAATCTATTTCAGAGGTCGATGACTGCAAAAAGAAATATTACTTGCTTCTAAACTAACTCCATATTTTGTACTGATGCCCTCTAGTTCTCCCCTCCCCATATAGCTCAAATAACCTATCCGCTCAAGCAGAATCCATTCCATTCAACATTTTAAAGAGCTCAATCATATCACCTTACCTCAAATTCTATGCTTCTGCGAAAAAGCCCCAGTTTCCTGAGCCTATCCTGATACTAAGAGCCCTAAGACTAGGTATCACTCTGGTGGATTCCTCCTCTGGACCTTCTCCTGGGCCTCAATATCCCCCACTCATGAAGGGGCCAAAACTGAGCACAGTATTCTAGATGTGGCCATACCAAGGCCTTATTTAAGGCAAGTATAAATAGTATTTCTAGGTTTATATTTAACAGCCTAGGCTATATAGCACTCTATTTATTTTTCCTACACCCTTGCAACACTGATCATGGACCTTCAATGTTTCGTGAACTATGATCCCCAGGTCATTTGAAAAACGGGCAGCCAGCAGTTGAAAATTGAAGGAGAGGCACATTGAATGCCCCACTGACACTCAAGGTCCGTCTTATGCAATTTTCAGGCAGGCTGATAAATGAGCCAACAACACGCCCAGCTGTAAATATGTAAATATGTAAATCAGAGTCCTACATTGGTTGCCATTTTCAAGTGGAGAGTATGTCACGCATGCTCTGCCCATTTCTACCAGGCATTGAGTGACCTAACCAGTGGTCCTTAAAGGGACAGCTGGTGGCTGTTTAAGAAAAGGTCCAGAAATTTCTTTGGGAGAATATTTGTGGGGCCAGGAAGTGTTGGAGCGTTCGGCCCCCTCTGGGATCGACTATCCACTCCCAATCTGCTGGCTAGTTCAGCAACGGAACCAACCAATTTCCTGTCCTCCAGCAACCAGCAAGCTGCAGTTTGGCACCAACAACTCTATGGCAACACTCAAATGAGGCTCAAAGCTGAAAATGGCTCAGGCTTCCAGACGCTGGCTTCAGGCAGGTGGCAGGCCGCTACATCGACTTTGCTCCTGTTTCTGGTTAAAGTAAAAAATCACCCCCCTCCTAACCGCCCCCCCTCAAACTCCCTCATTCTGCCACCACTTAATCCATGAAATACAGTACTTGGAGCTTTTGAAAACCAACCCCATTACAGTTGCATCCGTTTATTTGCAAATTGGATAATTGGAATTTCCATTTTAAAGCAACCATTTCTAATGCCCGGTTTTTTCCCCTATTTTCCCAATTGTGAAATATTTCTTTTATTGCAATTCTATTCACTGTAATTCCTATTTATATGCAAGTGCGACGCGCACAAATCCCGCCAAAAAGACCTGTCACCTTTGAACCGGAGGCTTTCACCTCTCAATCTGACTGGGTTCAGTGGTCAATGTGCCTAAGAACCAGTTTGACCTGGTTATCACCTGTTTGTTAGTGTTGTGTGGGTGAAGTAGGAGTGGAATTCGAATTTCCAGATGGCTCAACAAAAAAAGTACCGTGATTTGTTGCTGCATGAGCAAGTGGATGTTTTGAACAATTTGAAAGAATTGAGGATTCAAAAGCTGGTCACACAGAGCATGGCATTTCTGAATCTCAGGTTTCTAGAATTCTGAAAATAAAAGCGGACGTCTTGAAGGACTGGGAAAGAAATAAGAACAGGATAGGAAACAGAAGAGTGAAAGTAAGATGAATGATGTTGATGAAGTGCTGCTTAGGTGGTTTAATCACAAAAGAGCTCAGAAAATCCCACTTGATGGTTGCCTGTTGAAAGCTAAAGCTAATGAGCTTATCAAAGAACTCAGCGTGGAAAGCTTTGATGATCACGTGGATTCCAGTCCACTGGAAAGTGAGACACGACCTTGTTTACAAAAAGCTGTGCAGTGAAAAAGAAAGGAGTGACAATCCTGCTGCTGAGGAAGTGTTGCCGGGTTTGTTAGAAGAGTATCTACCCAAACGTATTTACAATTGTGACGAGACCGGACTTTTCTACTGTGCCCGACAAAATTGCGAATCGCTGGCGAGGGAACATAGTTTGTGGTGGGGGCCCAAGACAATGGTTTTGGTCTTCCCAATATTTAACTGGAAGAAATTGCAGTTCATGCAAGACTGGATGTCGGACATGGAGTATAACAGCTTAGAGGCAGTGGAGTGGTTGAGAGAGGTGGTAGCGAGGTAGAGTTGGCATCTGCGTACATATGGAAGCTCTCCCTATGCCTGCAGAAGATGTCATCAAGAAGCAGAATGTAGATGAGGAAAAGGAGGAAGCCAAGAATAGACTCCAGAGGTAATGATGCGGGGGAGGGATGAGAATCCATTGCTTGAGATGCTATGGCTACAATTTGATAGGTAAGTGCATAACCATGCAAGGGTAGGCTCACCGAGCTCGACAACAGAGGAGAGGTGTTGGAGAACCATGGTGTGACCAACCATGTTAAAGGCTGCAGAGAGGTCAAGGAGGATGAGGAGGGAAATTGCACCACGGTTTCAGTCAAAGAGAATGTCATTTGTGACAATGATTACGGCCATTCCAGTGCTCTGGCAGGGGTAGAAGCTCGATTGGAGAAAATCGAACCTGAAAGTTGTGGGAAGATTGACATAGATTTGGGAGGCAACCTCAGGAGTGTGATGGAATACTCTCCACTTGCCTGGATGAGTGTAGCTCCAACAACACTCAAGAAGCTCGACACCATCCAGGACAAAGCAGCCTGCTTGATTGGCACCCCATCCACCACCTTAAACATTCACTCCCTCCACCACCGACGCACAGTGACTGCAGTGTGTACCATCCACAAGATGCACTGCAGCAACTCACCAAGACTTCTTCGACAGCACCTCCCAAACCCGTGACCTCTACCACCTAGAAGGACAAAGGCAGCAGGCACATGGGAACAACACCACCTGCATGTTCCCCTCCAAGTCACACACCATCCTGACTTGGAAATATATCACCGTTCCTTCATCATCGCTGGGTCAAAATCCTGGAATTCCCTACCTAACAGCACAGTGGGAGAACCTTCACCACACGGACTGCAGCGGTTCAAGAAGGCAGCTCACCACCACTTTCTCAAGGGCAATTAGGGATGGGCAATAAATGCTGGCCTCTCCAGCGATGCCCACATCCCATGAATAAAAAAATACAACACATTCAAGGATTTTGGGGAGGAAAGGGAGTTGATGATGAAGTTGTAGGACCGAAGGATCGAGGATGGGTTTTTTGAGGAGGAGGTGATGCCAGTTGTTTTGAAAGGGAGGGGGACAGTACCCAAGGAGAAGGAACCATTTACAATGTCAGCTAGCATGGGGGCCAGGAAGGGAAGTTGAGTGGTCAGCAGTTTAGTGGGAATAGGGTCAAGGGAGCACCAAGTGGACCTCATGGACAAGATAAACTCAGGGAGGGCATAAGAAATAGGAGAGAAACTAGAGAAAGACATGGGTTCAGGCTATGGCAGGGGGAACCTTGGGGGACGTTTGTCGGTGGACAAGGGGAAACACCAGGAAACAGCAGAGGCAGCTGATCGGATGGTCCTAATCTAAGTAACAAAGAAGTCCATGAACTCCTTGCAATTGTTGTTGGAGGTGAGGGTGGAGGGGACAAGAAAGAGGGATTTAAGGAGACAGTTGGTAGTGCAGAAAAGAAGCTGGGGGTTATTGTTGATCTCCAGGAGGAACCTACAACAGTAGGTGGTTTTGGCAGAGGAGAGTGAGGCCCAATAGTGTGGTCCAGCCAGACCTGAGGATGGATGTCTAAACCAGTTGTGCATCAGGCACACTCAAGTCGGCACAATTTGGACTTGAGGGAATGAAAATGGGAGTCATACCAGGGGGAACAACCAGGATGGGAGAGTAAAGGTTTTACTGGGGACAAGAGCATCAAAAATGGTGGTGAGGGACTGGTTGAGCAGATCGCCAACTGCAGAAATATCGAGGCAATTGGAAGGCCTATGGCTAGGAAGTTGAGAGATTGAAACTGTAGTTGTAAGTAACCTGAGGGATATTTTTTCCAGGGGCGGACACAGAAGGAAGTGGGGTTGGAAGTGGGTAGGGGATGTGTGTGGAAGAAAGTGGTCGGAGATGCCTTGTCTATGATGAAGACCATGGGAGTAGAGAGGCCACATGTAATGGCAAAGTTGAAGGGGTTACCATGAATATTGGTAGGATCTCTGCCTGATCTTCCGTCCATGCCAATCAGAAAATGTGTCCTATATTATATCCGTTTTCCATCTTGTTACTGTGTTCATTGCTGTATAGAAAACTATTCCAGGCTGTTTCAAATGAGGGTCTCAAGGTTTCAGCTTCTATCTGGATGAATAAAACAGTTTAATTAGCAATGTAGGACCTTTAAGGTAGAGAAAAAGTTATTTGATCCAACAAGCATGTCAATTTTTAGTTGACCTCAATCAGATCTTTCTGCCTTCTCATCCCTTACTCAATCCTCTCTTTCTCTAGAAGTATAACTAACTGCTGATGTTATAAAATCAGGCTTCAGGCAGTTACAGGGTCAGCTAAATTGTAATATTCATGGCAAACTCCCAGTATTAGGAACACCTCTGACTGGAAGCTCATCATTTAGAACATGTGGGCCGGGAAATTGGTTTGGGCTCATTTTCAGGCCCAAGATGGTCAGCGTGCTCCAAAAGTTGGAGGCCTGAGGCTCGATCGATATTGGGCTTCAAGGTCTCATTAGCATGTTTCCGGCGAGGTGCAGGTGCCTGTCCAGAGGCTGCTCACTGGTGCACTGGCCTCCAATTTAGGCCGGCTGGCTCACTGACTGGCTGTGGACCTGAAATAAGCCCGGGGGAGAGGCGAACGGGATAGGGGGTGATCGCATGCCGGCAGCAGCTCTCGGGGGTGCTGTGGAGCCGAGAGGAGGACTACTGGTCCACTATGGCTCCACATGAAAGTTAGTTAAATTGAAGACCCTTAGAAAGCGCCACATCTCCCCGCCAGCCTGCTGTCTAGGAGAGGGATGATGGCGGAGGGGATTAAGTGAATGGCCAAAACTGTGACAAGGGATTAAATGAATGGGCAAAACTGTGGCAAATGGATTTTAATGTAGGCAAGTTTGAGGTCATCTACTTTGGACCTAAAAAGGATAGATCAGAGTACTTTCTAAATGGTGAAAAGCTCGAAACAGTGGAGGTCCAAAGAGACACAGGGGTCATGTACATAGATCATTAAAATGTCATGGACAGGTACAGAAAGTAATCAAAAAGGTTAATGGAATCCTGGCCTTTATATCTAGAGGACTAGAATACAAGGGGGTAGAAGCTATGCTGCAGCTATACAAAGCCCTGGTTAGACCACACCTGGATTACTATGCTCAGTTCTGGGCACCGCACCTTAGGAAGGATATATTAGTCTTGGACGGAGTGCAGCATAGATTTACTAGAATGATACCTGGACTCCAAGGGTTAAATTAGGAGTGGAACTTGGGCTGTATTCCCTGGAATTTAGATGATTAAGGGGTAATTTGATCGAAGTTTTCAAGAATTTAAGGGGAACTGATAGGGTAGATAGAGAGAAACTATTTCCACTGGTTGGGGAGTCTAGGACTAGAGGATAGCCTAACAATTAGAGCCAGGACTTTCAAGAGTGAAGTTAGGAAACACTTCTACACTTCTTCTGTATCCAGTCCTGTCAGCATGCCTGTTCGTCCTTGGCATATAGCATTGCTATGGCAGCAGGATTTAAAGTTTAAAGTCTGCAGAGCAATCAATTTGGCATAATTTTTAAGCGTTTTAATTATTTTTAATCCTCAACCAGCAACACAGTGGCTGCCGGCCATGCTAAGCACTCTGGAGGCTGGGGTCAGGCGCATATTTTAGTTGTGAGCAATTAAGAGCCTCATTCTGTTTTAGTTTACAAATGAGTTAAGAACTGTGCACTTGTTTTACAATTTAGGACTTCATTTTCTCAGAACTGTCTATTCAATATATTTATTTTTATGAACATTAGCTACTTGAGATTAGTTTGGGAGATTGTTTTGATACACTTTCAGGGTAGTTTGAGTATTGGGTTAGTACTGGCAAATACTGGGAACACTAATGCATATATAAAAGAAATCCCATCCAGGACAAGATGACCTGCAAGTTCTGCAATCCAGGACAGAATTGAGGCACAATTCCAGCGGAGGCGGGTGCAATCTGGAGTGGAACCCAGGTCCTCCTGGTTTCCACCTATGTAAAGTTGCACTGTAGTGGGCTTCTTTTTGAAGGGCATCTGGGGCCATTCCTTGGTTCCCTGGAAATTCCATCCACAACGCCCACTAGGCCCAGCAGGATCTACATCTGCCAGCAGGTATAACACCCTTTCTGGGCATTAAGGCCCCATCCAAGTTGAAAAGAGGGGTAATTGATTAATTACCTTTACTAAGTTGCCCCTCTAATTTCCTAACAGAAAATTCTTAACCCAATTTTCTTTGGCCTGATTCGGGCCTCGGATGCCCTCTTTCAGAGCAATACAGTGCCCCTTTGACTTCTGCCCCCTCAGTGGTGGGGACAGCTCTGTTGCATCACAACATGTGCACTAAAGATTTAGGACAGGGGTCAGTGACAGGCATAGTGGTGGGCGGAAGTCCCGCCATGCTACACTTCTGCCCCCTCAAAAGGGTCTGCAGAATTTCTAACCTCGTGTTTTCCTGCCATTACTCCTTCCCAATGCTTCGCATGTTGCAGGAAAGTACACAATGGGAGATGGACTGGGATACACTAAAGAAACACAGGCTGCCATAATCTGCGATTGTGAGCTGGTGCAGTGTCAGTCCAAACATCACACCAGCACTGCTAATAGCACTCCACCTATTGATCCCACTGTTCAGCAGTTTGTATCCAAAACACTGCAATGAATTTCAGATGGTGCAGAACGAATACTAAGACCTCCAATGAAGTTGTCAGATTTGAACAAATGGCTATGCCAAATTCTATCAGTCTGGAGATCACTGATGATAATGAAATGCAAGCTATAACCTGCTGGGAGTTTACTGCACTCATATGTCATCTTAACTTTTATCGGTCTCCTACCAGTCCTGAGTAGGTTTATAATGGAGATTGAATTGAATCAGCTAGTGTCATTGTATCCTCGTGCATAAATATTAATTTTTCATATATATCCATTATTCATACCATGTCTAGTCATGCATTCTCCTCCATTAAGGAACTCAACCTCTGTGATTAATTACTTTTTTTGTCCCAATTGTCTCTTTGCGTTACTCTGTTTTATGTGCTGTCATTTTATACGGCATTTGTCAGGGTTGACTATTTCACCTTGATGTCTAAGAGCATATCACTAGATTACTGAGTGTAGGTGTAGTTTATATCTCTCAACCTCTTAAATGTCCTGGTGTGGAGAACAATGACCAAATGTGTACAACGTGACTTTTGACAATTCACAGTGTGAAGCTAACTTGTGTGTGAGGTAAAGCTGGAGCTCATTCTTAAGTGATGACAGCAAGAATGAATGAAACAGTAAGCAATGTTCTTGTTTGAGTTTCTAATTAAACTAATAAGGATTTAAATCTTTAAATCATCACCCAGTAAACAATTTTAGGGGGAATTTTTTTTTAAATAATAGGTTGAAAGGCAAAATGTGATTCAGTGACATGGAATTCCTCACAGAGCAGTGGGGGAGGGTGCAATTGATATTCCCACCAGGAATGTAGACCATTGCTTGAAGCATACAGCATTTGAGAGCTGGTTTATGCTATATTTAGTTTAGATACAGTATTCCTGGGGTGTCCAAACTATGGCTCAGGTGATAAATGGCCCACAAAACCTTACTATCCTATCCCAAAACACTGATGAATCTGTTCCTAGTTGCACTTACACAGCTGGATTCAGGTGCATTGGATCTGACAGTTCAGGAAGGTCTGTTGCCTGAGCTCAGTGATATTCTCTCTCATTGGCAGAAAAATTCTAAATCCATCTTTAACTTAGCTTGAGGAAAAGTGACTTCTGTGTGAATTCAATCACACAAAATGTTTATAATTTGGCGGAGTGTCGATGTTTTGTACTGTAATTGTATATATGAGGCCCACGAAGCTCCGTAGTACACAACGAAGTAGCCCATGGTGATAAAAGGTTAGTCAATCCCTGCTATATTCACACTAACATTGTTTACTTGTATTTTATTTTTAATATTTTGCTACCTTTTTCTGTTTCTGTGGCTGCATTTCCTCCTTTTGGTAGAATTAGACCATTGGGCTACAGAGTCTCAGCAGCTCTTGAAAATGCTGCTCTGATATCAGTTAACAGGAAAGTGTGCTTTAAGGCTGCAATGAGCTATCCAACCCAAAGGTTCCAACCATATATATCAAGGAATTTAAGCTTTACAAGGCCTGCGTACACGATCTAATGCACTGGGCTGGCTGGACTACAGTGGGCAATATGGGCCGGGCTAGATGGAAGTTAAGATCAAATCTTAAGCAGGATGTGCTTCAGATACTAAGTAAGGGTGGGTTGGGTCAAAAAATGCAACCTGCACAGTTGCACACTGCCAATCTATGGGACAGGCCAGCTTTTCCAGTTATTTGTGCATCAATAAGATGAACTGTAAACAGTTCTTTTTTATTATTAAGTAAACTGGGTGAAAGGCCAAGGCCCACCAAGGTTGAAAATAGTAGAAGACAAATCGCGAAGTGGAGGCTAAGTGATGTAAGCTATTTTCTTAAAGCCCAAAGAGTGTAGGAAAGAATGGATGTTCCATCCATTTGAGGCTTGGGAAAGAACGAGTTAGAGTAGGTGGCACAATGGGGATGACGTTCCAAATGTGTGCTGCCAATGAGAGAACGAGGTTCCCCTTCACCAGCACATACTCGGAAAATTGGTTCTACTAGGTCTAGATTTCAATGCAGTAAGGATGTAGGAACACTTAGCAGCTTGTTTGCATAACTGATCAAACTTATGGCCTAGTTATTAAGACAAAAACTGATTTTGATTACAGAGTTCTGAGTGTTGGAATCCTTTTATTTGATCTCTTATGAGTTTCATATTTCCTATATCAAGGTGCATTGCTTTAAATTTCTGAACATTAAAGTCCATCTGTAATTTTTTATTCAAGCAACTTTATTTCTCCAGGTTCTTTTTCTTAATCTTATCAATCTTTCCTGTACTGGGGATAATGACTATACTGCAAGTATCCTCCTCCAAATATAAATAATCCAAACAACAGGCTTTGTAAATAGGGACACTGAATATAAAAACAAGGAAGTTATGCTAAACCTTTACAAATCACTGGTTATGTCTCAGCTGGTCACCACACTTTAGGAAGGATGTCAAGGCCTTGGAGAGGGTACAGAAGAGGTTTACCAGGATTTTACCAGGGATGAGGGACTTCAGTTATGTGGGGAGATTGGAGAAGTTGGGATTGTTCTCCTTACAGCCGAGAAGGTTAAGGGGAGACCTAATAGAGGTATTCAAAATCATGAGAGGTTTTCATAGAGCAAGTAGGGAGAAACTGTTTCCTCTGGCAAGTGGGTCGGTAACCAGAGGTCATAGATTTAAAATAATTGGCAAAAGAACTAGAAGGGAAATGAGGAGAAATATTTTCACACAGAGGGTTGTTAAGATCTGGAACATGCTCCCTGAAAAGGTGGTGGAAGCAGATTCCATAGGAACTTTCAAAAGGCAATTGGATATGTACTTGCAGAGGACTAATTTGCAAGGTTATGGGGAAAAAGCTGGGGTGGGACTATAAATTGGACAGCCCTTTCAAAGAGCCGGCACAGGCACAACTGGCCGCATGGCCTCCTTCTGTGCTGTAAGATTCTATGATTCTATAACAAAGGCCCAAAGCAAACTCCTACAGAAAAGACAGAGGGGTAAGTTTATGTCTTTAGCGTTCCTGGTGCAGAGCTTCATTGTGCCAGAAGCGCATATCAGGAATTTGGGTGCATGTCCAATTTGCAGGCCAATGATTTTCCATCATCAACAACAACTTACATTTATGTAGCATCTTTAACATAGTAAAAGCATCCCAATGCGCTTCACAGGAGCATAATCAGACAAAATTTGACACCGAGCCACATAAAGAGATATTAGGACAGGTGACCAAAAGCTTGGTAGAAGAGGTAGGTTTTAAGGAGTGACTTAAAGGAGGAGAGAGAGGTGGAAAGGATTAGGGAGGTAATTCCAGAGCTTAGGGCCTAGACAGCTGAAGACATGCTGCCAATGGTGGAGTGAAGGAAATTGGGGATGCGCAAGAGGCCAGAATTGGAGGAGCACAGAAATCTTGGAGGATTGTAGGGCTGGAGGACGTTATAGAGATAGGGAGGGGCGAGGCTATGGAGGGGTTTGAAAACAAAGATGAGAATTTTAAAATCCATTACAATGAATGGACAAACTTATCACACGTGAAAAAGGGTTTGCACCTGAAACGTCAATTTGTCTGTTCTCTCCACAGATGCTGACTAATCTGCTGTGTGCTTCCAGCATTTTCTGCTTTTGTTTTTGATTTCCAGCATGTGCAGTATTTTACTCATCACCTTCTGTTTTCTATTGCCTAGCCAGTCTTCAACGCAGCAAGCTAATTCTGTTAAATCCAAGGTTCACTGCCTTCTTTAAATGTCTGAAATACAGAACGTTATCAAGTGTTTTCTGAGAGTGCATGTATATTACACCCATTGGTCAGCTCTCCTCCTCTAACTTTAGTTACCTCCTCAAAGAATTCCAGTAGATTAGTGAGGCATGACCTATTGCTTAAAAATCCATGCTGATTGCCACTTATGGTTTCTGTGCTCTTTACATGAACACTAAAATGTCACGTAAATGCAAAAACATTTTTTCCACAATGGATGTTTGTTGGACTAATTCAGTTGGTACATTTTACAATTCCGTATTTAAAATCTATGCTCAAGGTTATTTCAGTATCCCTAGTAGGGAAATTTCCATAATCCTACAATATTTAATATTGATATTACGCTATTATAAAATACTTAAAAACATGAATGTGTGGATTTTCATGCATCTTTTTTGTCTGGCTCAAATATCCAAAGATGACATAGAAAGGAAAGATATGCTGGTCTTGGATGAAAATTCTTAAAGTGCTTGGCATCCTTCTAATTCTCCTGGCTATGAACTTATTTTACCTGTAGTACATGGAATTTAATATTCATTCAAAAAACTGATGACCAGCATATATATAAATGAGTAATCTACATTTCTTTTTACATTAAAATGTCACTAAAACCTTAAAGGGAAAACACCATCCAGGCTCCACTGTAAACACACCAAATAACAACTTATTCTCTGTTAAATCCAAGGTTCACTGCCTTTTTTAAATGTCTGAGATACAGAACGTTATCAAGTGTTTTCTGAGAGTGCATGTATATTACACCCATTGGTCAGCTCTCCTCCTCTAACTTTAGTCCCCACTTAGTCCACACTTATCAGTGAAGGAAACTAAATAAAAATATAAACTTACTGCACTTAAAATAAAAATTAAAATGTCTGCATTATTTAGCACAGCACACCTTCACTTAATAAATAATTCCTGAACCTACCATTTTAGGAGTCTTTTTTCACCCTGGAGACAAACCTGATATTTTTACCATAAACAAGGACCGCATCGGTTTCTTCAGCAAACCTGAAACACAATCAGTGGAACACAACCCTCAGTTTTTATTTTGTAAGATGAATCAGATACAGACTTACCCTAGCTGCACAGCATGGAAAAAGTAAAACTGATATGTCTTGTTTTTTTCCTTATCATTTTTCTCGCCTCGCACTTCCTCTCTTGGAGGTGGTGGCTCAGGCAAGCTCTGGAGGCGGCAGCAATGAGAAAATGATACCTCACCCAAGTAGCCAAGAAGGTGAGAAGTTGTGAAAACAGTAAAGGCCATTCAGCCCATCAAAACTGCCCAACTGGTAATTTTATTTCAGATATAGCGCCTTGCACAACCTCAGGACATCCTAAAGCGCTTTACAGCCAATGAAGTACTTTTGAAGTATATTCACTGTTGTAATGTAGGAAACGCAGCAACCAATTTGCACACAGCAAGATCCCACAAACAGCAATGTGATAATAACCAGATCATGTTTTAAGTGTTGGTTAAGGGATAAATATTGACCAGGTTATTGGGAGAGCTCCCCTGCTCTTCGAATAGTGCCATGAGATCTTTTACATCCACCTGAGAAGGTTAACGTCTCATCCGAAAGACAGCACCTTCAACAGTAATAAATAAAAAACATTGATTCCAAATTAATTTTCTTCGGTCGTATTATCAAAATTTATTTCAGAAATTACTTCATATTAACACAGAAGACACCAATACAACAATTAAAACGCAGTCTTTAATAGGTGATTTTTTTTTTAATGCACTATCAATTTTTGAACTGAGGTTTTTTGCTTTTTTCCAATTTTTTAAATTGTATTTGATTCCTCACCCCCACCTCATCAGACATTTAAAGAGAGGAAAATAACCCAAACAGTAAAGAGATGGTTATACCACTGAAAGTAACCTATTACAGTCTGCCAAGAATAAAGACTACATCATTTTACATGTTAGAAATAAGCCAGAAGTACAAGGCTAGAAATTACAGTTGTTTATGTTATTTCGCAAACGCAATTGTACCAAATTTCTTTCTCTAATAATTTAATAGAGCCATTAACCCATAACGTCTCCATTAAAATAGCAGAGGTGAATTTGGTACAAGTGCATTAAACGTTTGCACAATAACACCACTAACAGTAATTCCTAGCCTACAACTTGGCAAATGCATATAAGTCAATGTATCTTCATTTTAATTCAGTAAGTGCCATCACATATTACTTAAATGCGGGGAATAGGCTCCAAAAACCTGTAGGCATCCCATTCAATCCTGTCCTACGTCAGACAAAAGTGCAGAGAGAGACCTGTGATTTTGAATAAGACCCGAACGTGCCAGATCCCGGCATTTGCTGCTTCCTCGGGGGCCCGTTTGAGGCAAAACCTGCATCTGCCCCAAATATGGTCCCCTACGTCAAAGGAGATGGGGTGGAGGAGGGGCCTCCCAGAGGCACACCAACCTGCTGGAAGGTGGAAGTGGGAATGCCTGAAGAATTCTGGCTGTTTTTAGGTCTGATAAGCTCTCTTTGCAAGAGGGTCAACAGGGCCTTTCAAAATTGAACTTATTGCCGGGGTTGCTGCAGACCAACCAAGCAGCGAGCCTCTTCCATTTCTCCCTCCCTTGGTGGTATGGCAGGTGCCCTTGGTGGTATGGCAGGTGCCCTTGGTGGTATGGCTGGTGCCCTTGGTGGTATGGCTGGTGCCCTTGGTGGTATGGCTGGTGCCCTTGGTGGCCTATATGCCTCCTGGTTTTGTTTAGATGAGGGAACCTCCCCCGACCCCAAATAATTCAGCTGAGGGCGGAGCAGAGGTTCCCGGCGGGTTGATTTTGGGATTCACATGGATATTTGGACCCATAATTTGTAAGTTATAGGATCACGAAATCAGACCTGCTAATAACTTCATATAAGGTCAGTAAAGGCTACATGTTGCATGATTGGTATGTAAGAGAAGATTTCCTTCATAACGTCCATAATTTTACTTTTCTAGCTCCCTCACAGGATGCCAAGAATTTTGTAGTGTCAATGATATAAGACAAAAATGGAACAAGCAAAAGTTGGCAGACTAGGACAAGTAGATTTCTAACAGAGCTGATGTTGTAACTCAGAGAAGAATGTGCAATGCATTTGCAGAGGTTCTTTTCACAGGTTTACTGAGGGCAGAGTGCGTGGGTATCCCATGAGTCGCATTCTACTGATTCCACCATCTGGCTTAATCATCAGTCGCACATGAGTTGCAATGTCTTTCATTTCGATGGAGAAGAAATGTTGCTGGTGTGGTTTCAGCTAAAATTGAAAGACAAAAGATCAAGTAATTATTACCGACTTATAATGATCAAAAGGGGCATTGTCTTCAAGTAAAACTGTTTAGAAAACAGGAGGAGGAGATAAAGAATGGGTAGAATGATGAGCCATTTCCCTCACAATGACATTACTTGCAAGTGATGCAGTAAAGCATTTTGACATAAAATCGTACAACAGTAGGATGCTAAAGCACAAAGGGGGCCATTCAGCCCAACGCACCAGTGCTTGCTGTCATAATGGGCTACCTACTCAGTCCCATTTCCCTGTCCTTTCCCATATCCTTTAATTTTTTTCTTTTTCTTTCACATGATTTACACCTCTGCAAAAAGGGTGTAAAGATAAACCCAGCAACTATAGGCCAGTCAGTTTAACCTCGGTAGTGGGGAAACTTTTGGAAACGATAATCCAGGACAGAATTAACAGTCACTTGGACGAGGGTGGATTGATTAGGGAAAGCCCGCACGGATTTCTTAAAGGCAAATCGTGTTTAACTAACCTGATAAGAGTTTTTTGATGAGGTAACAGAGAGGGTAGATGAGGGCAATGCAGTTGATGTGGTATATATGAATTTTCAAAAAGCATTTGATGAAGTGCCACATGGTAGGCGGCTTTCTATTAAGATTGCGGCCCATGGATTAAAGGGGACAATAACAACATGGATACAGAATTGGCTAAATGACAGGAAACAGAGAATAGTGGTGAATGGTCATTTTTCAGACTGGAGGGAGGTATGCAATGGTGTTCCCCAGGGGTCGGTGCTGGGACCACTGCTTTTCTTGATATATATTAATGACTTGGACTTGGGAGTACAGGGCACAATTTCAAAATTTGCAGATGACACAAAACTTGGAAGGGTAGTAAACAGTGAGGAGGACAGTGAGGATATAGACAGGCTGGTGGCCTGGGCAGACACGCGGCAGATGAAGTTTAACGT
The DNA here is from genome assembly GCF_035084215.1 of Heptranchias perlo. Lineage (NCBI taxonomy): Eukaryota > Metazoa > Chordata > Chondrichthyes > Hexanchiformes > Hexanchidae > Heptranchias > Heptranchias perlo. The sequence continues at coordinate 34,686,812 of NC_090329.1, read as the reverse complement.
GGAAAAATGCAAAGTGATGCACTTCGGTAGGAAAAATGAGAAGCAATATAAACCAGAGGGCACAATTCTAAAAGAGGTGGAGGAACAGAGGGATCTGGGGGTATATGTGCACAAATTGTTGAAGGTGGCAGGGCAGGTTGAGAAAGCGATTAAAAAAGCATACGGGGTCCGGGTTTTATAAATAGAGGCATAGAGTCCAAAAGCAAGGAAGTCATAATGAACATTTATACAACACTGGTTCAGCCACAACTGGAGTATTGTGTCCAGTTCTGGGCACCGCACTTTAGGAAAGATGTGAAGGCCTTCGAGAGAGTACAGAGAAGATTTACTAGAATGATTCCAGGGATGAAGGACTTAAATTACATGGAGAGACTGGAGAAGCTGGGATTGTTCTCCTTGGAACAGAGGTTGAGAGGAGATTTGATAGAGGCAATCAAAATCATGAAGGGTCTAGACAGAGTAGATGAAGAGAAAATGTTCCCATTGGCGGAAGGGTCAAGAACCAGAGGGCATAGATTTAAGGTGATTGGCAGAAGAACCAAAGGTGATATGAGGAAAAACTTTCTAACACAGCGAGTGGTTAGGATCTGGAATGCACTGGAGTGGTGGAGACAGATTCAATCATGGCCTTCAAAAGGGAACTGGATAAGTACTTGAAACGAAAAAATGTGCAGTGCTACGGGGATAGGGTGGGGGAGTGGAACTAGCTGGATTGCTCGTGCATAGAGCCGGCGCGGGCTCGATGGGCCGAATGGCCTCCTTCCGTGCTGTAACCTTCTATGATTCTATGATCATGTGTTTAGAAACAATCGAAAAGAGCAAAAAAAAGGTCGTCAAACACTTTTTCAGTGAAACAATAGGCATGATTTTGACCCCGAGCCGGGAAGGGGGCAGGGGGGTCAAATTGCGGATGAGAAACCCGGAAGTACAGGTTTCCCGGACATCCTTACGATTTTGACGTAAAGCCGGCTTTTGATTTTTTTTGTCGGTTTGCCATCCGACTGACTGGCCTGATTGACAGGCTGTTTTCAGTCGGACAGGAGACCAGCCAGGGAGTGAAAGTGTTCACGCAAGTCTTCAGGGAGACATGGGGGTATGGGTGCGCATGGGAGTCGCATGGGTTGGCACAGAGCATAGGTTTGGCATGGGGCTTAGGTTGGCACGGGGCATAGGTTGGCACGGGGCATAGGTTGGCAAGGGGGTCATCAGTCATGTGGGGAGGGATCGGGGGTCAGTCAGGGGGGGGGTGTTTGTCGGGATTGGGGGTCATCGTGGGGTTCCAAGATCGTTGGGGGGATCGGGGATGGGGGTCCGCGATCGGGGTCAGGGGTCCGCGATCATTGGGGGGGGATGATTGGGGATCGGGGTCAGGGGTCCGCGATCGGCGATCGGGGTCTGCGAGCGGCGATAGAGGGTCTGCAATCGTTGTGGGGGTTGCTGCAGGTAGGCTTGTTGGGCCTGGGGGCAGCACTCCTGCTCATCCCGACCCACAAGCTGTGCCAGAAAGGCACCCACCTGTTAGTCTCGGGCTTTCTTGCCTCCTTTCATGAGGCGTAAAAGATAAGGCCCGGGAATCCCGGTCCCCCCGGGGTTGAAATCGTAAACTGTAGGAAAATGGAGGCCCATGTCCTCCTTGATAGGTTTTAAGGCCCGACCCGCTTCCTGGGAGCTGGTTGGACGCCTGCCCCTCATCCCACCCCTGCGAAAACCAGAAATTGGCGGGTTGGAGGCAGGTCTGAAATGGTTACAATTTTGAATGCCCCCCGCCCCCAACCCAACCGTTTTTCACTGTTAAAATTGTGCCCAATGTCCCTTTAATTAAAACAACTCAAAAGCAAAAGTGACATTTTGTTTTACAAAAGTATGAGTATCACCTGGGCGGAACATGAAGATGCATATCAGGTGAGTGACACATCTTTAATGAATCCCACCAATTTTCCTTCTATTTCATTGTAAATCAGATGGAAGCCCAAGACAAACTGAAAGGACTTAAAACAAATAAATCCCAAGGGTTAGATGGTATTTATCCCAGAGTGCTGAGAAAGACCAGGGAGGAAATTTGTGACAATCATTATGAGGGAGTCAGTGGACACTGGAGGTACCAACAGATTGAAAATGGTAGTCCCCAACTAATGTAGTGCCCATATTCAAAAAAGGGTGACAAAACAGACACAAGCAACTATAGACTTATTAGTCTTACTTCAATTCCATGTAAAATAATGGAATTAATAATCAGCAGTAAACTTGAGGATTATCTTTACAACAATAACCTAGTAAACAGCAGTCAACATGGCTTTAGAAGGGGAAATTCCTGCCTGACGAACCTCCCTAATTTCTTTGATGAAGTGACAACCTAAATGGATTGTTGTAAAACTGACCACATTGCATAAATATACTTCCAAAAGACACTGATAAAGTTCTACATGAAAGGCTACTACTTAAGCTCATAGGAACAGGAGTAGGCCATTCAGCCCCTCGAGCCTGCTCCGCCATTCAGTTAGATCATGGCTAATCTGTACCTCAACTCCATTTACTCGCCTTAGCTCCATATCTCTTGATACCCTTACTTAACAAAAATCTATCGATCTCAGTCTTGAAAGCTCCAATTGTCCCAGCATCCACAGCCTTTTGGGACAGAGAATTCCAGATTATATCCTTTTGTTCTTGATTCCCCCATCAGAGTTTCTCTGTATCCATCCTGTTGAATCCTTTTAACATCAGATCACCCTTCAATCAAGGGAATACAAGCCAGGTTTATGCAGCCTATCCTCATAATTTAACCTTCTAATCCCCGGTATCATTCTGAAGCCTTGGTATCATTCAAAGCTGTGGGGATTCAAGGTGAAACTTGGGAATGGATAAGAAATTGGCTGAAAAGTAGAAAACAACAGGTACTGATTAAAGAATTCATGTTGAGGTGGGAGAAGTATTGAGTGGGGTGCCCTAGTGCTCATTGTTGGGACTACTACTGTTTCTAAATTACATCAATGAGGTGCATTTTAGTGCTGGAACTAATTGCAAATTGGTTAAAATTACATACAAATCAAACTAGGAGGGGAAGTGAAAACAGAAAAGGCAGCCTGGAAATTATAGAAGCAGTAAAATAAATATGTGAGTGGGCTAAACAATGACAGATAAAAATTAATGCAGATGGATGTAAAGTACTGCATGAAGGAAGCAAACATGGGCGATATATGTAATCTATGACATAGCCAAGCATGATGTTGAAAGAAACCTAGGGGTCTTATTAGACTTAATGCTCAGTATGTCCAACCAATGCAGAGCAGCAATCAACAAAGCCAATAGAATGTTGAACTCCATAGTCAAAACAGTAGAATACAAGTCAGAGGAAGTCATGATCAAACTGTACAGTGCTCTGGTCAGACCAACACTTTGAGTACTGTGTCCAGTCCCAGTGGCTGAGAAACAAGGAAGACATTCAAGTGCTGGAAGCAGTGCAGAGAAGAGCCACAAAGCAGATCCCTAGGCTCCGATATTAGCGGGGAGGCGGGATAGCAGCGGCGGGGGGGGGGGGTGATTGGGCGCGTGGCAAGCCCATATGAACAAAACTAACAGTTTCCGACGCGATCACACGTTGATCGATAGTGGTTAACATCCTCTTCGGGTTTCGTGTCCGGCAGCTGGCCTGATTGACAGGCTGGCTGCCATCAGGAGCTGCAATGTGGGATGGGGGGGGGGGGGGTGGGGGGGCGGGGACAGACGTCATCCGGTGTTGGAACAGAAGACCGGGGGGTGGGGGGGGAGAATGGAAGATTCGATCCGGCACTGAACTGGAAGACCGGAAGGACATCGGAGGAAGATTGGGGGGGGGGAGAAGGGAAGTTCGGGGGAAGAGGGGAAGATCGGGGAGGAGAGGGGATGATCGGGGGAACATCGGGGGAAGATCGGGAAGACATCGGGAGGGTGAGATCAGGGGGCATCGGGAGGGTGAAGAGGGGGACATCGTAGCGGGAGACATCAGACATCGGAGCGGGTTTCAAAGGTTTAGCGTTTAGCATTTTTACTTCCTTGCATGGTTTTTTATTTAGTTTCTTTTTCCCTGATTCGGCCCTTCACGTCTGGTTTCACCAGGCATGAATCAGAAGCGGTGGGCAAGCCGCCCAGGTAAGTTAAAAATCTTTCTAATCCCTTCATCTGTCACAGGTAATGTGGCTTAAGTACCTCAATGAGGTACATTTGGCTCTTTAACTGTCATCCCAATGGCTTTAATTGCCGGTGGGACTTCCGTTTTCGGGTCGCCCGCGCACACACAGGTGGGTCCCTGGGAAACTCAGAAGTCAGCGGGGGTTGGAGCCGGCTTCCAAGCCTGAACGGGATTTCTGCGATTTTTGGAGCCCCTCCACCCCCCCAACACACCCGCAATTGCCTCCTAAAATCACCCCCTTAGTGTCTGAGGTCTGAGTCATGAGGAGAAACTGGAGAGGTTTTTCAGTCTGGAAAGGTGGCATTTGAGAGGTAATCATATAGAGGTATATGAGGTAATTAAGGAAATGAAAAGATTAATCCGGAATACGACTTTAAAATAAACTGTGGGAATAAGACAAGAGGACATAGGCCGAAACTAGTAAATGGTCATTTTAATTCTGATATCAGGAAGTTCTTTTGCACGTGGAGAGTGATCAATACTTGGAATGGACTTCGGGACAGAGCGGTGGAGGCAAAAGCCCTACAATCATTTAAGAAACAACAATGGGGGGAGGGTCTTTAGGGTCTTTCTGGATGCATAAATTAAGGTGGAACAAATGGCCTTCCTCATCCATAAGTATCTTATGAAAATCAGGTGGGCCCCCTTACAGGTATGGGATCCTCCCTGCCTGATTTTCCTTTCTGCACTCCACCCACATGATGCTTAACGTCCAGGCGGTAAAGGAAAAAATCTACTTCTGTATCAAGTTCATGCATCTATAAGTAAGATATCACACTCTATCACATCCTCCTTTCAAAACAAAGTCATCAACTTAATGCAGTTATTCGTTAAGATATTTCAAATGATTATCATAAGTTGACAAAATGTATGAGTTTATATACTTATAATGTCCCATCTGCTCACCTTACAGAGCAAGGAGAACAAACTGCAGAACACCGTGGAGAGGAACAAATAGCAACAGACATCCGTGTGAATCAAGGTCCAGCCCATATAGACAAACAAATAGTGATGCAGATGGGGAAACACATAGTGACACTCAAGGCTAGTAATGTAGGGCTGGCAGAGGTGGGAGGCAGTAAGGACCGTGGAGGTCCATTGTGCTGCCTTCTCCTCCTTGTATTGAAACAGACCATAATGGGCCCACTTTCCAATGGAGGATGTTACAACACATGGACTGTGTCAAGCAATCACTTGCCTACATATACATGACAGTGCAAAGTAGCATGGATAGGTAACTGGTTGCAACTTGATTGGTGAATGCTTACAGACAACCACGAGGACACGTAGCTGAGCACTATTCTATGTTCAGAGAGTTCAGTGGACATGGGGAGGACATGCTCTCCGGCATGTGTGGGGGAAGTACAGGAGCAGCTGGCTGCCATTCACATCAGTAGCAGGTCACATTGCAATTTTAACCCTTGTAACAACAGCAATAGTCAATCAATGCAACCTGTGCACTGAGGGTCTGCAGAATGTGAACAGTAGCCTGTAGCCTATGATAGAATTTCTCAGGTATGCGTGTTAGCAGTGACACTGTAAAGGTTAAGGGAGTTGCTAATCAAAGACACGTTTTAACATTCCTTGGCAGTAACTGAGCTGTCTTGCTCCTAAGGAAGGTGAAAGGACATAGCTGAAGGGTACAAAGACTAAGTTTTATGAATTAAATGGCTGTTGATTATATTTCTAAGGTTAGGCACAGACAAATGATTTAAATTCCCACTTATCTACTATTGGTAAAGAATTAACCCAATACTTGACCTAACAAAGGAAATCTACATTTTTTCAGCTCCCCTATTCTCAATTACAAGAGGGGAACTATTATTTAAAGATTAACCTGTTACTCATTTGAAAGCAATCAGTAACTATATTAACTAACTAAAGCAGCTGCACAGCCAAGAGGAAGACATAAATCTGTGAAAGCCCTAAAGTTGCTGCCTCATGCAGCCATCCATGAAGCAGCCTCCTAACAGAACAAATAACTGCAAAAAAGCAATTCTGATTCCTGAGAGAGATCTGCAATAGAGTACATGAATAAACCCATTCATTACCCCCACTGTGCAGGATTCTGAACAGGTAAGAGGTTTAGAAATATTACATGATCCTGAAGAATGCCCACCAGAAATTTAAGACCACCACATGTAAATATTAAACAAGTTTTGAATCTCATAGTAGAGCAGTTTATGGGATATCACTCCCTTCTCTGACTAGATGCGCAAACCACTATAGTTGGTCTACATGCACTGAGTTCCAACCAGTTTTTACAAAAAAAGGGGGACCTGTTTAGAACGTTTAATCATGCATCTTCCTTGATTGAGCAAATTAACAGAAAGCAGACAGGCTTAGAAAGTGAAAAGAAATAAGAAACAAAGCATTATTCGATTTGGAATCGCGTGAGCAACCCAGGGAGCAAGAGGAACATCTCTTACTCCAGGAGTGTATATAAGCTTTTTGTCTTCATGGGCCATTTAAGTGCAGACCATGAAGCCTGGGGGGGCCACATATGAAGTTTAAATCTAAGTTCCCATTAATTTACCTGTATCTCAAGTTGCAGATACTCGGTATTCTCATGTAGGATTTATCCACCAAGGAGGCAACTGTGCAAAGAACAGCCCTTTACAAACTGTTAGGTCCACCGAATTCAAACAAGACAAACAGGCGAATAAAAAATACAAGTACAAATAGGACTGAGTTAACCTAGGTTTTGTGGGCCAGATTGTCAGGGCGGAAGGACAATATGGCCAAAGGGCTATGGTTTTAAAAAACCATTACAAAATGGGTATAATAGATCTTTAAGACTCAGAAAACATACCCTCCTCCTCCCCCCAACAAAACCTGAGGGTGGCACAGCAATAGACTCCAGTAGACAGCCATGCTGAGCCATGAACATAGTGAATTCAGAAGGGAGAAAGGAGAAATATACATCTTACAGTAGAATGAGAAGAACCACACAGCTTTTTGCTTTCAGTACTTACAAATGTAAATGGGATCATAGCTTGGGTTCTGGGCTTATATTGCTAATGATGGAAATTCATTGAAAACCTTAATTATTTTAATAAATTAATGCTTTCATGTCACAGACTTTTGTTTTTACAAAAATAGACTTTTGCTATAGAAGCATAGAATGATACAATACAGGAGGCCATTCGGCCCATCATGCCTGTGCCAGCTCTTTGAAAGAACTATTCAATTAATCCCACCCCATGCTCTTTCCCCATAGCCCTGCAAATTTTTCCTTTAGTAGTGGACAAGTACCAGTGAACTCACTTCCTACCACTTCATAGTTAGTAATTTTGGGCTCCAATATGGCTTTGTGTACATAATTGCTCACCTCCCCACTGTTCCTGACAGGGGAAGTTCAGCCTTTAGGTGAAACCTGTGAAAGTCCAAGTTCTATATTCATATACCTTAGTAATTGGCAACAGTATGTTCCATTTCAAACCCTGAGAGCTTTTCCACTTCACGTCAATGAGTTTTTTCTCCTCTTCTGGAGTTATGGCGCATCCTTCAATTTTGCAACTATCTGGGAAGTTACCTGATGATAAAAAGATTAAGAATGTGTTTCTTAAGTATTTAGTTCACATTTTGACCCCAGTAGAGCACACCCAAATGCTAGTCAGATAAGGCTGGCACTGTTAAAGCTGCTGCAAAATACTGACTTTAAAATTCATCTGCAACAAGCATCTGTGGGACAGTATTGTGGTGCATGGCTCACAGACATACAAATATAGATCAGAAACCTGCTGTGGTACACTGTGTTTCATTTACAATGTGACTCTATCAGTGGATGCAATGGGCTGCAAGATAAGTGTTTAAGTCAGGAGTTCACACAGCAAGCTTCATTCTGGAGCTTAGCCCACACTGGATTAACTTTGAAATAGAAAGGAAGGAAAGACGAGAAGGACTGCAATCCATCTGACCAGTCCCAAAAAGTAACAACTCTCAATTGGCCACTCCCTCTAATATCTATCCAATCCTCCTTTAATTTTTTCCACACAATCTACTTCCACTGCCTTTCTGGGCAGTCAATCTCACATGTTCACCACCCTCTCAGTGAAGCAGTTGCATCTAACTTTTTGTTCACTTCTCCTCTTCTAAGCTTGAGCTTTTGTCCCGATTCTAAAGTTTGTGGCAATTTAAATTGTATAATCGAGGTTCAATGCTTCTGTTTCTTTAAAAATCTTGAATAGAATCAAAGAATGGTTACAGCACAGAAGGAGGCCATTCGGCCTGTCGAGCCCGTGCCGACTTCCTGCAAGAGCAATCCAGCTAGTCCCACACCCTCGCCCTTTCCCTGTAACCCTGCAAATTTTTTCCCTTCAAGTATTTATCCAATTCCCTTTTGAAAGCCATGATTGAATTTGCCTCCACCACAAGATCTGTGCTGTTTAGGAACATAGGAACAGGAGTAGGCCATTTAGCCCCTCGAGCCTGTTCCGCCATTCAATGAGATCATGGCTGATCTGTGACCTAACACCATAGGCATGATTTTAGCCTGAAAAAACATGTGGGTTGGGGACGGGGGTGGCAGTAACAATCGCAAAAATCTAAAACCCGCCTCCAACCCACACATTTCCAGTTTTCACAGGGGTGGGACGAGAGGCGGGCAACCAACCCACTCTCAGGAGGCAGGTCAGGCATTAGAAGCTTCTAAGGAGGCTCCGGGGGGCTCCATTTTCAAAGCTTTTTTGTTTTTAGCCCCTGGGTGCCAGGATTCCCAGGCCTTCTACCTAACGAGAAGGCCCAAAACAGCAGGTAAGTTCCTTTATAGCACAGCTTGTGGGCCTGGTGAAGCAGGACTACTTCCCCCAGAGCCAACAAGCCTACCTGCAGCGATCCCCCACCATGATCTCCAATACCACCCCCAAGGAGCTCCGACCCTCCCCTACGATCTCCGACCCCCCCCCCCCACATGACCCCTGACCACAACCGCCATCTAACACTTACCTGATCACATCCTATTCCTTCCTCTTCTCCCGTCCAACTGAGAGCCAGCCTGTCAATCAGGAAACCCGTACTTCCAGGTTTCCCGTCAGGAATTCCACCATCCCGCTCCCTTCCCAGCTCCGGGCTAAAAATATTCCCCAGATATCCACCTTAGCCCCATGTCCCTTAATACCTTTGGTTAACAAAAATCTATCAATCTCAGATTTAAAATTGACAACTGATATAGCATCAACTCCATATGCGGAAGCAAGTTCCAAACTTCTGCCACTCTTTGCGTGTAGAAGTATTTCCTAACTTCACTCCTAAAAATCCTGGCTCTAATTTTTAGGCTTTGTCCTCTAGTCCAAGACGCCCCAACCAGTGGCACTGGTTTCTATCTATTACCCTATCAGTTCCCCTTAATATCTTGAAAACTTCGATCAAATCACTCATTAATCTTCTAAATTCCAGGGAATACAACCCTAGTTTGTGTAATCTCACCTCATAATTTAACCCTTGGAGTCCAGGTATCATTCTTGTAAACCTACGCTGCATTCCCTCCAAGGCCAATATATCCTTCCTAAGGTGCGGTGCCCAGAACTGAACACAGTACTCCAGGTGTGGTCTAACCAGGGCTTCGTATAGCTGTAGCATGACTTCTACCCCCTTGTATTCTAATCCTCTGAATATAAAGGCCAGCATTCCATTAGCCTTTTTGATTATTTTCTGCAGCTGTCCATGACATTTTAATGATCTATGTACATGGACCCCTAAGTCTCTTTGGATCTCCAATGTTTCAAGCTTTTCACCATTTAGAAAGTATCCCTTTTAGGTCCAAAGTGGATGACCTCACACTTGCCTACAATGAAATCAATTTATCACAGTTTTGCCCATTCTCTCTGTAATTTTATGCTTCCATCTACACTGCTTATAATGCTGCCTATCTTTGTGTCATCGGCAAACTTGGATATGTGGCTCTCTGTCCCATCACAGAATCATACCTTTCAGCCAACGTCCCAGACTCTTCCATCACCATCCCTGGGTATGTCCTGTCCCACCGGAAGGACAGACCTACCAGAGGTGGCGGGACAGTAATATACAGTCAGGAGGGAGTGGCCCTGGGAGTCCTCAACATTGACTCCAGACCCCATGAAATCTCATAGCATCAGGTCAAACATGGGCAAGGAAACCTCCTGCTGATTACCACCTATGGCCCTCCCTCAGCTGATGAATCAGTCCTCCTCCATGTTGAGCACCACTTGGAGGAAGCACTGAAGGTAGCAAGGGCACAGAATGTACTCTGGGTGGGGGACTTCAATGTCCATCACCAAGAGTGGCTCGGTAGCACCATTACTGACCGAGCTGGCCGAGTCCTGAAGGACATAGCTGCCAGACTGGGCCTGCGGCAGGTGGTGAGCGAATCAACACAAGGGAAAAACCTACTTGACCTCGTCCTCACCAATCTACCTGTCGCAGGTGCATCTGTCCATGACAGTATTGGTAGGAGTGACCACAGCACAGTCCTCGTGGAGACGAAGTCCCGTCTTCGCACTGAGGACACCATCCAACCTGTTGTGTGGCACTATCACCATGCTAAATGGGATAGATTCAGAACAGATCTAGCAGCTCAAAACTGGGCATCCCGTGAATGGTGGTGGACCATTAAACAACTAACGGGAGGAGGAGGCTCTGTAAACATCCTCATCCTCAATGATGGCGGTGCCAGCACATGAGTGCAAAAGACAAGGCTGAAGCGTTTGCAATCATCTTCAGCCAGAAGTGCCGAGTGGATGATCCATCTCAGCCTCCTCCCGATATTCCCCCCATCATACAAGCCAGTCTTCAGCCAATTCGATTCACTACACGTGATATCATGAAACAGCTGAGTGCACTGGATACAGCAAAGGCTATGGGCTCCGACAACATCCCGGCTGTAGTGCTGAAGTCAGGAGTGTGATGGAATACTCTCCACTTGCCTGGATGAGTGCGGCTCTAACAACACTCAAGTAGCTCGACACCATCCAGGACAAAGCAGCCCGCTTGATTGGCACCCCATCCACCACCTTAAACATTCACTCCCTTCACCACCGGCGCACTGTGGCTGCAGTGTGTACCATCCACAGGATGCACTGCAACAACTCGCCAAGGCTTCTTCGACAGCACCTCCCAAACCCGCGACCTCTACCACCTAGAAGGACAAGGGCAGCAGGCACATGGGAACAACACCGCCTGCACGTTCCCCTCCAAGTCACACACTATCCCGACTTGGAAATATATCGTCGTTCCTTCATCGTTGCTGGAACTCCCTTCCTTACAGCACTGTGGGAGAACCTTCACCACATGGACTGCAGCGGTTCAAGAAGGCAGCTCACCACCACCTTCTCAAGGGCAATTAGGGATGGGCAATAAATGCTGGCCTCGCCAGCGACACCCACATCCCATGAACAAATTAAAAAAAAACTATGGAAAATGCTGACAGTTATTGTGCATTACACTATTGACTTCCAGGAACTTGCACTAAAGTTAACGCATGGTATTTCAACGTAAACGTCTAAATTTAACACACATTTAGGGCATGCACTACCACTATCTCTTAGAGGAAATTAGAAGGCTGTTTCCTCAATTGGGCATTGCCATGAAGAGCAGTACTCATAGGTAACAGTAGTCAGGAAATTGCAGGACCACAACCTGTGATTTTCCATCCATTTAAATTAACGGATGGAAAATTAGTGGTTCCGGCCCAATCATTTCCCAACCAGCATTCCCTGTGAGTGCCACTCCACACTGGGAGTGCCCGATCAGAAAATCAGCACTTAGTTCCCTTTTGCTGAGAGGAATGTAACTCTAGAATGCATGATAAAAGTATTTCTTGGTCGAAAGCACGGGTGAAGTTGTCATTTGCTCCTGGACAGGTGTTCTCAACAACAAAGGAAATGTCTTCACTATAGAGAATGGTACCAATTGCATATCGCTACACTGAATTTATTTCAATTGCCAAAAGCAAAATGTAGATGTTTAGTGGAAGCAGGATAAAACCAACTTCCAAATTCTTTAAAAGTGCATTTTCTTTGATTAGTCACATTTGAAGTTGTTTGCTTTGAAATTAGGTTATATGAAAATAAGGTAACTTAACTCAATTAGATGAAATTCCTTTATCTCCAGTTGTAAAGAAGGCACCAAGATTTTAAACAAATGAGTTAGTGCCTCCATTAAAAGAACAGATAAGGGAATATCATGTAACTGCATTTGTACGTTGATATTCAAAAAGCTTAATTTCACAGTATTTGTGTGATAAAATCGAATAACACACAGTCTGCTATTTTCTCTCTATTTTGTTTTCTCACGGTACCTTTGAAGTGGCTCGTGTCAATCTCAATGTGAGTTATTACTCCAGGATGTCCAAGCTTAAAAACAGCCCATTCACAACCAGGTACCTGTAAAATACCCTGATCATCTGCCTAGAAAGGTAAAGTGCAAATAGCCAAGATCAGTCCACAACATGTTTAGAAGCAACAGGTTAGAAATAGTTAAACCAGCAGTGTGTATGTGAAACAGAGTCAGCTGCAAAACTGAGCATCATTAGATGGACCATTTGTTTCCTACCTTTAATACTGCTGGTCTGTCCAATCTTCTGGCTGTTTCCCATCCATCAGACATAATGCTGGATTTTCCAATGCCTTCAGAGATAAGGTATGGGTTTTAAAAAGTTATGAATATTAAAATAGTAAAAAGAGAACTTCAAGCAGAGCAAGGATTATTTAATTTGCCTTTACTGTAAAGGGTACAGGAGAAAAAAAGCTCATCTAAATCGTCAAGCAACATTAAACTATAATATCTGTGGTTTGTCTGTCTCCTACACACCATTAGCAAAATGACAAAGAAACTGCTGAATGTACAAAAAATGACATTTTGTTGACATTAAAATCAACATACCATGGAACAGTAGGTTTGGTTTCATTTTTATGAAATGTATATTTAAACGAATATATATACATATATATATGCATGTATGGTTAAAGAATCACTAATATTGTTGATAGTACTGATTCTTCTACTAATAATTAGCCAAATAAAATTGTGTAATTTTTTTTAAGTAATACAATTAGAAATGGTGTAATACTCCTGTTATGCCTGATAAAATTGCTGTGTTAAAGGCCGTAGCCGCAAATTCCCACTCACTGCCAATTCCTATTTTTCAGGCAGTATGAAGTGCAGCAGCTGATGTACATGAGACTGATGATAACCTAAGGAGAGGTTGGACTAGCCCCATTAGCGAATTGATTCCCTAATTATTTTAATATGAAAAGTGCCCCTAAGATGAATGAGAGAACTTTAAATATGTATACCTTTTTAAACTGCATAAATTAAAGCATACAGCGCCTTCAATATAATATCCTGAAGTAAAATTTATTGTAACCAATTACCTATAATGTTATTAGGGTGTCCAAAATGAGCATCACTGTATCCCATGCACACGCCTCCATTGGTCATTGCAGCCAGATCTAGTGTCTGCTTCTGTGAAACTGCTGACCAATCTCTTTGGCCTACACCATAAGCCCGGAGTCGTGCAATCCCACCATCTGAAGAAAGGAAACAAAGGATATTAAATATATGGTCAGATATATTAAAAAGAATGTTGCCTGAGAAAAGAGGTGAGATATGAGCACATATACTAGTTTAATACAATACCCACTGGTTCGTGGGTCTCCACTAATGGGAGCTTTAGGAGCAGCCAGATTCAAACCATTAGCTTCTCCTTATCCTCTACTTCTGGATTGATGCCTTGACGGATACTAAGGGAAAGAATTTCCTCACACTTATTAGCACATTAGCGGTGTATAAATGGGGCAGGAATGTTTTTTAGCCAGAAAAATCGGGTGGAAGGCATTTTTGCCTGGTTTGCACCATTAAAATGTTTCCCCCGAGTTCCCTCGCACTTTTGACTTCCAACAATCCACCCGTCAAGTCCCCACTGACCTCATTTGCATAGGTCAGAGTGATAGCCACTGGCGTAGCAGCTGCGAGTTTCCTGGGTTTGCACTGATAATGTACTCTGGATAATTTAGACTGAGATTTATGAGGTATAGCAGCTGTCAGGATCACCTGATCAAGGCAAAAGTGAGACACAGAAGAGCCTGAAGAGTTTGAATACAGATTTCTGCAACTGGGAAATGCTTTTAAAAAGCATTTTTTCTTTGCAACTCTGCCTGCAGGCACCTGCACTTGTCTCTGACTGCTTCTCACAGGGTCAGACCACCAGCGCATTTTCAGACCCCCCCACTAGCAGCAGGTATGGCATTCCCTAGGACATACTCTTGTGTTCCATTATCATAAAGGAGGAAGAGCACCACAGGATGAAGCAAAGGTGAATCAGGCAGCATTTACTGCAAGAAGCATCACTGCACATGTTATCACTGAAGTCTTCTCTTCTGTGGAACAAAGACTACTTTTGACACCACAGTCTTACCTCCTTCTCCCACACTTTCAAATAAAGGGACATTCCCTCAAACCAGTACCCATTCTACCACAGGGCAACACATCAGCCTACATGACCACGCCACTATTCATCACCTGAGTGAATAAATCTGCACCAAATGAATGCAACTTTTCCTATATGACTGTAACCTCCATGAATAACAAAGCACCATGGCAGTGCTTCCAATGGGGGCTTACTCGTGCCTTTCTATCACCTATTCCAAGTGGCACCTGAGGGCCAGGATCACAGGTTGGCTCCTCATGCTGTACAGAAGAGTCACAGGACTTAAGTGGCCCTCATCTCATCTCAGCTTGCTGCTTGGTGTCGCCACCCACTTTCCACTGGTTACAAGGGGTCGGCCAAAGGTCTGACATGTGCTGCTATCCTGAGAAGCGGCAGCTTAGGCAGCCTTGGGTAGTCTTGTCCTCTTCATCCTCTTCACCATCATCGTCTTCTTCCTCACCACCATCATCATCTTCCTATGTCGCCCATTGCTATGATAGAGGGTAGAAGCTAAGAATGAGTGAGCATTACTCACTTGGGGTTAAGGAGATAGTGAAGGGGGTAGAAGGTTGTGGCTGTGTGGTGGTTCACAGGGATACCAGGGTGACAATGTAGGTGCTGTGTCTGTAAATTGGCAGCGACAAGATGCCACTAACCTTGTCATCTCCTACGGCAGGAGCTGAGTACCTCCCCACAAGCTCCATGGCCTTCCCCTCAAAGTGAGTAAGGTACTTAAGGTTGGGGAAGCTCCCACTGGTGCCCTGCCTGTAGTGGGCATGGTGCACCAATTTGTCCTGTGCAGAAAATAGAATAAGTGAGGGTAGGGCTAGCAAGTGACCTGGGAGAGCTGAAGTAAGAGTTGTAGGGGTATGAGGCTGTTAAAGTAGAGGAAAGGGTTTTAGGGTTGTTCATGTAAGTAATTGATGTTAGGGGAGCTGGGTAGCCATAATACAAGATGCTGAGTTAGAGAAGTGTGCACTTAACCAGATAGCACCGTGAAGAGTTAATTGTGGAAGTGTTGCTTTAGGAGCATAAAAAATGTGCTGGTGCACAGGGTAGGCAAGGAAGAAAAGGCAGGTATCCAGTTGCCCAACTAAGGATGTAGAACTTTTTGCACCGCTGTTCTGCAGTATCAGGGGTGAGGGAATTGGCAGTCAGTGCCAGTGCCACCACCCTCCAGGTGGCAAAAGTGATATTTATGGGTGGCTTGGTGGTGCCTTCACCCAGGAGTCTCACTTCTGTTCACTGCCTCAGCTCAGTCCCATTTCTGCTTTTCTTTTTTTATTAGCTAGTTATTCTTGTTGGAATCTCATGGGCTTGAAGGCTTGGAAAGGGCTGTTCGTAGTGGTGTCACCTCACTGGTGGATAAATTCTAAATCTAATATCTGTTACTTTCAATAGCTTGATATAAATGCAAATCATTGGAAAAGGAATTTAAATTTTATATGTGACTCCCGAGGCTCCATAGTAGGCACCAATGCAGCCCACATTGACAAAAATCCATTGTACATCCCTGATTTAAAGACTTTTAGGACTAACTTTGCCATCACCTGATCACTGCTTCCTGATTTAGCTTGTCTTCTCCATTCAACCTTTGGTGGGTGTTCTACACCAGGGAGCACCTTGGTTCTCCATGGCTCCTTAATATTTAATAAAAAGCAATTGAATGATTACCTGGGTACATGTTAAGTCTAATGTGGGTCCATCGCTTCAGCAGTTGAGCAGGAAAATAATTGTGGCAAGTGTCAACATAGCCTGGTTGCAGGATTGTCATAGGAACCAGCTCAATCCAGAACTCTGACTTCAACTGGCACAGAAGGTATAGTAAATATGAAACATTTGTAAACTTTCTTTTATTATTCATCATCTTAATTTTGAGGATAAGAGTCCACCCATTTATAGTAAAACAATCTTAAAAGAAAAATCAAATTACTTTGCCAAACTATTATTAAAAGCAGCTTGCAGTTGCAGCCACCCAGCTCCCGATTTATGTAAAAGTGCCATTACGGCTTTCGTGGGTGCACAACAGTTAAACAGTATACAACCGTACAAAAATTTATATATTGATATTGATTACTGCATTTGTAAATTATAGTCTTTCAAAGAAATGAAATCACTAACACACCAGTGACTGTTTAATCAATGTAATTCATAAAAGTAAAATATATGGGTAAATTCTATGAATTAGGTTTCCTGGGGCAAAGCTTTGTGCAACATGAGTGAATATCAGGAATTTGAGCTTAATTTTCTGTCCTCCATGCCTGAATTCCCGATAGGCACTCCCATCACTGTCGAAAACTTAAACTTAATATTACTTATTCTATACAATGCATTAACTCCCAAACACTTAATTCAGACAAGCGAGAATTTATTAAGAAACTTGTACAAGTGGAAGAGAGTGCCTCAAACAATGGTTGAGGCTACGTCTTAGCTGAGTTCAAGAAACAGCTCACGTTTATACAGTTCAGTAACGACGCCCATCTGCTACAGAATATGGGCGTACACGTACATTCTTTATTGGTTCGGGTACTTAGTCAATCAAGTAGTGAGCCTGCCCCCTCCGAACGTCCATAGCCCTTTATTATCTTGGCACGTAGGCCTCGTAGGTCTGAGCATTCTCATTCTTCCCACATTTCTGTCCTGGTTATCAGTAGGGCTGAAGTCAGTCTCAAGGCCACATGGCCTTTCAAGAAACTGTATTCTCATTATATTTTTATAGACAGCAATACCCTTATCTGCTGGGGGGGCCAGACGGTACTAAGCACCTGCTCAGCTAACTTAGTTATCAACATACCAAGGCTTAAACGTAATTACACAATTGTGCTTCTCTGAAACTATTATGTGAGTTTTAAATAGAATTAGCTGGTCAGTTAATATGGTCAAATATCCATCATGCATTTCTACATTCGTGGGTTAGGTGTATTAGAGAGAGTTAATATGGTCAGGTATCTCTTTATGCATTTCCACATCACCTAAAGCTCTGCATCAGGAGCATTGTAAAATCTCTTGTTGGTATACTTTACTCTGTTTGCTTATTTTAGTAAAAAAGTACACGTAAGTATAAAAGGATAAATTTTCTGAGTTCTCGGCACGCTAATGTACTTGGCCCACTAATTGAACACTTCAATGGTGGAAAATCACAGGCAGTGTGCCTGCAACGTACTGATCCATGCTCACAGCAGACCAGGCATTTTAATGCAGGTGAGGACTCAGAAAATCTACCCTCAATAGTGTTTCCCACTTTCCAGTCATGTCAAGATTTTAACTAAAGTTGTTGAACATAAGTTAATGAAACTCTTAGTTATCTACTGCAGGGAAATTGCATTTCATCTCCAACAAACCTTTTTGATGGCTTCATTTTCCTCCTCTGAAGCAGCAGTTCCTATTTTCTCGCCTCTCGGCGGTAAGTCTGGAACCATATCTAGTCAATGAGGTATATTAAAGTTGTGTCATTTCAACATACCTGATAGGTGCACTTTCAAATAACAGATAATGTGCAACTAGCATTAGATGCGAGGATGGAGGGGTATTAGGGGAGGGAAGTTGAAGAACATGGTTAATGATGGAAAATAGAAGTTTTGGATTGCTCTCGTCCTTCAGATTGATCCTGGGTTAATAAAAAGATTTGGTCACGCAAAGGGAGAAGCAACCAAAGGAGTAATGACTTCTTTGTGACAAACAATGACATTAGGTTCTGATCTTATTTTGGTCCATTGATTCTTTTACTGTGTAAGAATGTATCAGTTTCAACTTTGGCCCTGGAGACAAATACTTTCTTTTCTTTATGAAAACTGGGTTAAACACCCATATTTTATAAAAATAGTACTTGGAAAATAACATGGCACTAAAACATCATTCTGTACCTGTTTCTTTTGTTACATCCAAATCAGTTAGTATTAACAGATGGAAATCAAAAAATCAAAACCCAAATGTAATAATTATGTGTTCTTACTTCTCAGGCATATTAATTGGTACTTAACTCAGGAAATGGATCAAAAATGTTGTTAATCAAGTTGTGAATGTGAATATCTTCCACATGATTGTTTACCAGAAGTATCAAATTTGGCTCAGTGGTAGCACTTTTGCCTCTGAGTCAGAAGGTCGTGTATTCAAACCCCACTCCAGGACTTGAGCACATAATCTAGGCTGACACTTCAGTGTAGTACTCAGGGTGTGCTGCATTTTTGGAGGTTCCATCTTTTGGATGAGACATTTAAACAAGTCCCTATCTGCCCTCTCAGGTGAACGTAAAAGATTCCATAGCGCTATTTGATGAAGAGCAGGGGAGTTCTCCCAGTGTCCTGGCCAAATTTTATCCCTCAAGCAACACCACCTCTAAAAAAACAGATCAATTGTTTCATTGCTGTTTGTGGGACCTTGCTGTCTGCAAATTGCCTGTTGTGTTTTGCCTACAAAAAACAGTCAGAAGTAATTCATTAGCTTTAAAATACTTTGGGATGTCCTGCAGATGTGAGAGGCACTGTATAGAAGTGAGTTCTTACTTTCTTTATCTGAAATACAAAAATACCCATGTGAATTAGAAATCTAGAAAAGTAAACTCCGGGTCTAACTGTGTGCCACAGTATGTTTGCAACTGTGAAAAGTAGTAACCAAACCTGCAGGTATGTCAATTACTAGCAAGAAAATAAAAACTCATTGTGGCAGATTGTAAAAACAGAAATAACTGAACCCAGGATCAAGACAATGCACACAGTTCGTTTCAAGTTGAACTGTCCCAAACTGCAAATAAACTGTTGATTATTACATTCAGCCCCCTTAATACTGTCTCAGAACATTCTTGTTTGGTCACACCATAGAATCATAGAATCTCACAGCGCAGAAGCAGCCCATTTGGCCCATCGTGCCTGTGCCGGTTCTTTGAAAGAGCTGTCCAATTTAGTCCCACACCCCAGCTTTTTCCCCATATCCCTGCAAATTAGTCCTCTTCAAGTACATGTCCAATTGCCTTTTCATAGTTCCTATGGAATCTGATTCCACCACCAGGTGGCACATTTCAGATCTTAACAACCCTATAATTAGTATACTTTTGCAGAACTTAATTTTTTTTTGAATGCTACTAAATGTTGTAGTGTCTAACAAGTTACTGCTTACTAACCAGCATTTAGGCATGCTGCTTCAATCGACACCCGAGGAGCATAGTTGCCAGTAAAGTAAGAAGTATCTACATCAAATCCATGTATGACTCCAGGTACACCCAAATGGATAACACACCAATCGTGACCTATGAAATACAAACATAAGTTGACGTACAAAGTATAGGCTTTAATACATCAGAGGGAACAAAAATTGCAGCAGATTCAGGCTTGAAGCGCAATTTGAGGGATTCTGATTTCCAAACAATGCAATCAATTGTATAGCCAGTATCAGGGGTATTCTGATGCAACATGCATTCATGTATTTGCCTGGAGTAAATATAAGCAACTCCAAAGTCCAACCACCTGAACTGGGCATATTTGAAGGGAAAATATATAAATTGGTTCAATTCTGATCAATTTCAATTCATAAATGAATGCTAAGCTCATCCTTGCTGGAAACAATTTTTTCAAGATAAATACTGCACCTGCACTCAGCAAATAACTGAATCTTGATTTCTTCTTTTATTTTTTCACCCATTCATATTATGGGTGCAACTTTTCTGTGACCAACAAACACTGGGTGAAATTTTCCAAGATCCATCATCACTGGCAGGGTGTCGCCCACAGTAGACTTGAGTTTCCGGTAAGCCAATTACCGTTCAATTACCATTCTGGTAAGCATTTGAGGCCCTGCCGGCAGTGCAGGGTCTCGGAAAATTTTACATTGTGTTTACTGATCACAGGAATTCTGTTTAATTTTCAATACAGGCTATTTCAAATAGAGTGTTCTTCAGTGGTTGATGTAGAGAATGGCAGTTGCTGCAAAGTCACCAAAACTATAAGGTTAATTAGCTTCAGCTATAGTTTGTGACATCACCTTGTTTGAAGCTTTCAAAACCCACTACCCAGACTCAAACTCAGCTCAGATAATAGCTGTTGCTATTATTATTAGTTGCTGCATGATTAAGTGCCCTACTGTGGATTCACCTTAAATATACACTTGACCTTCGGTATATTACTAATAAGAAAGGCCTCTGCTATGATACTTCATATTTTTTATTCTCTTTTGATCCCCTCCAGTTTTTTTCCCTTCTTTCTTCAAGGCACTGGGTCATGCTAGGGTACAGCTCCATAAGTGCCAGGTATTTTCCAGTATCTCTCGCAAGTAACCATTCTTCATGTGGCAGCCCAGGCAGTAAGTATTGGTAGACCATTTCACCATAGAGACATAACAGCCAAGCCCAATCCTGTCCCAGCCCACAAGCAAGAGTGGGCATCCTGAATGGTTTTTTCTGTCCGTCGTAGCTCAGAAAGCCAATTATTGTACCTCTACCACTGCCCTTTGCTGTAATCAGCTAGCTCAACACAGACAAGGATCAAACACAGAGCCTTCTTGGTCTGCATGGCTCAGTTTCACAATGGCTAATGCAATATCCAACTGAGCCATGAGGGGAGCCCTTTCTTACCTCTTTAATAAAGAAACCACATAACAGGCGATTACTACATGCTTTTTTAATACTGTAAAGGCTTCTGCAGAGGCCTAATGGATTTGTCATGGCTGTTGTCCTTGGTTTATGAACGTTAATAAGAGTTTCTTTGCCATCTGCTTGCTGTATATCAAATTAAACAGAGCCGTTTTTACAGAATTCCGTCCACCAAGGTTCTTGAAAGAAACATCATAGAGTTATCTTAAAATTAAATATGTATATTTTAGATTTTGACTTACCTGGAATTCGTTTTCTCCTAGTTTCCCAGCCATCCATCCATTTGCCAAAATTTGTAAAATCTTGTGCTTTCCATTGCGGTGTTTCTCGCTGTAAAATTATTTGTTTTAAAATTTGAGATATAGAGATTGGGTGATACAACACTTAAGACTTTTTCTCTCGGATCAGATTTCAAACCTAGCCCAGACTGATAGGATGAAAGTCGTGTCTGTAAGAGACCTACGTAAAATGAGTTTGGTTAGACTCAATGGGGGTGAATTTCCGCAGAGGTTCTCCCAATTGTCTGCCATAACTTTCGGCAGAAGAGCTGCGGAAACCCCTGAGAAACATCAACAGCGGACAAGGGGGAGAACCCCCCCCCTCCCACCCCCCGCAGAAATTCACCCCAATCTTCCTGGTGAGCATAGGCATACAGCTCAAAACTACCCCTAATTCAAACTAATTAGGCAATCTCACTCAGAGAGGCCACAGGTTGGATGGTATGGGGGATGGAAAATGTCACACTGGCAAAATGCATGGTGCTCTTCTGAAGTTAACGTTGGCTTTGCTCAGTTGGTTATATTCTCACCTCTGTGTTTGAAGGATTAAAGCCTGGCACCGGATCTTGAGCACAAAATCTGTACTGACATTCCAAAGCAGAACTGAGAAAATGCTGCATTGTCAGAAGTGCTGTCCTTCAGATGAGATGTCAAACTGAAGCCCTGTCTGCCTGTTCCAGAGATTCAAGCGGACCTTAAAAGTGCCCGGGCAGATTTTTCTCATTAGCACTTGGACATAAAGCATCGCCCGGGCAGAATGCACGGAGGAAAATTGGGAGGGGACAGCCGCATACCTGTAAAGGAGTCCACCTGATTTTCTGTCCATTTACACCTATGGACAAAAAATCAGATAGGCTCTATTACTGGCACACAATCCTCCCCTCCTGATTTCCCTCTATACACTCCACCCAAACAATTGCTTTCATGTCTAAGCACTGAAGAGGAAAATATGCTCCCTGTCCCCTCGTGTCTCTATATGATAAAGATCAGGGAGTTCTCCCAGTGTCCTGGCCAACATTCCTTCTTCAACCAAAACTAACAAAATCATTCATCTCCATTGCATTTAGTAGGATTGTGCTAGGCACAATGCGCACCAGTAATAATGCTAGGGGCAAAAGTAAATAGACACAATGGGCTTGATTTTCCAGTGAAGTAGCAGGTGTGTTAGGGGCAGGGGGGCTCCGAAAATCGCAGAAATCCCGAGCGGTTTCGGAACCCGGTTCCTACTCGCAGACTTCCAGGTTCCCCACTGACGCATCTGGGTGCGCGTGCACCTCCCGAATGCGGAAGTCCCACCGGCAATTAAAGCCGGCGGGATGATAGTTAAGAGATTTATTTAGATACTTGAAGTACTTAATTTTGTCCACATTAAGGCAGGAGTCCGATTTTTAAACATCATCAGTGTGTTTCCCGTGCTGTGGGAAACACTCCACGTTCTACCAGACATGTTTCAGCCAGCAGCCAGTTGCACATTTAAATACTTGTTTGACAGATGGGTAGAAAAGGTGAGTTCTTGCTGCAGGGCAGTCAGTTCTTTCACACAAACTTTTGGCCACGAGATCTTTGTGTTTTCACTGAAAACTCTTACTTTCCACTCACAATTCTTCTGTTCACACATATTTAACAACTGTTCAGACCCCCTCAAACTCACACCATCAGGATCGGGGAGCGCCATGGCTGCATTCACCACTACATCTGAGGACAATCAAAATCACCAGTCTCGCCAGGCACAGCGTCCACCTCCGCCATGTGGAGCTTCACAACACAGTGCTGTGCCACAGGCACCTGCGTAAGAGCACAGAGGGCAACAACAGAGAGAGCGATGTCGCAAGAGGCACTACCCTCACAACAGAATCTACAGACCGAGGCTCAGCTTCCTGGACCTCTCTGAGGAGCAGTGCACACAGAGGCTCAGAGTGAGTCACCAGGTAGTCGCAGACATCTGCAGCCTCCTTCATGCCAAGCTGCTCCCGGCTGGGTCAAGCAGCATCTCATTACCTGTCGTTGTCAAAGTTACCACTGCCCTCAACTTCTTCGCCTCCGGATCATTCCAGGGTGCCACCAAGGACATTGCCAGAGTGTCTCAGTCGTCTGCACACAAGTGTATGGCAGGTCACCGATGGCTTGTTTCACAAGGCCTCGCAATACGTCAACTTCCCCATGGATGACCTCAGCCAGACGGAGAGGGCAGTGGGATTCTACTCTGTGGCTGGCTTCCCACGGGTGCAGGGTGCAATCGATAGCACCCATATAGCAATACGAGCATCTCCACACAAGCCAGGACTGCTCATCAACAGAAAGGGGTATCACTCCATCAAAACTCAGCTCGTTTGTGACCACCGCAAAAGATTCTTTCACATGTGCGCCAGATTCCCTGGCGGCTGCCACGATTCCTTCATTCTAAGGGAATCCAACAACCAGCCCCTCTTCCACGCACCGAACACCTTTAAGGGCTGGCTCCTCGGGGACAAGGGATACCCCCTGCACATGTGGCTCATGACGCCTCTGAGGAACCCCATCACCGAGCAACTGCGTTGATATAATGACAGCCACATCACTACCAGGTCTACAATTGAGCATGCTATAGGCCTGCTCAAGGTACGATTTAGGTGCCTTGATCATTCTGGGGGAGTGCTTCAATACGCACCAGACACAATGGGACACATTATAATAGTGTGTTGTGCCCTGCACAACAGGGCTCAACAGAGAAGGGTGCCATTTGAAGAGGCCCCATCCATATCTGCCACCCACTTTGAGGAGGAGGAGGAGGAGGAACCCATGGGCAGAGCAACGGCTCACCTGGCTGCTCGTGAGGCCAGGGGGTCACTGATAAGTGAACGGTTCTCCTAACATCAGAAAGTGTGAAGAATCCAATCCTCACACCACCTGGAAAGAGCAGCGTCCACACGCCACTTTCGAAAGCTTGTGATTTTCAAATAAAATTGTTGGACTATAACCTGGTGTTGTAAGATTCTTTACATTTGTCAACCCCAGTCCATCACCGGCATCTCCACATCACAACATTTAATGTGACTTTAACAAAAAACAAATATAAATGAAAAACATGACAGTCTGTCAAACAACCTTGAGCATACCCTTCGTGCTCACAAAACCTTCTCCTTTCTCTTATGACTACTTCTATGTGGTGCATCCCCTTCTTGGTGGCAGAGGCACTTCCTCCCGCCCGCTGGTTAAAATACTTCCCTCCTCCTCATCACCCCGTCCAGCAGCACCTGGAGTGAGGCATCATTGAACCTTGGAGCAGCCTTACTCCTGTGCTGCCCCGTTGTAGTTTGAGGGTCTTTGCTCCAGCAAAAGCCACTGGAGCAATGGCCCTTTAAATAGAGCTCCTCCAGCTGACAGCCTGTGATGCGGGTGCGCAGTCCACCCGCTGCGCAGCTTTCGGACGGCAAACCCGGAAGCCACGTTAAGTGGCACCAATTCAATTGCGATCGCATGGGGAGCAGACATTTTTTATTAGTCGGGTTACCCACACGCCCGTTCACTCCCCTCCCCGCTGCCATCCCGCCTCCATTCTAATATCGGGGCCCATGACGTAAAGGCTCTTGAGAACCTAAGTGCCAGCAGAGGGACAAAATGACTGAAGGAAAGGAGTTAAGAAATGGGTGAAATAAACATTTAAGAAAAAATCAGACGCAGCAATGGGGGAAGTGTCGAGTTGGCTGGATGGATGAATTATGATGGGTTAAATGCCCTACCTTATCCGTGATATCTTGTGATTCAGAACATTAGCTTTAGTTTGTTTTCCAATTGATTAAAAGATGTTTACATAATTTTTTGTCACTTGGGAGAGACAGCCAGGTTTTTACTAATGAAGTAATGATTTCCACAAGGTCCTAACCCCTACTAATTATGAGAAGCAAGGTGAACTGCTAATAATGAAATATTCACCAAACGTGTTCTTTCATTGATAACAAGGTCTGTGTAAGGCTTAAGGAAAATCCCTATAGGATAGCTAGGCAAGATGAGGTAAAGCAGATTGCCTGCAACAAAAATAATAAGCTCTTTTACCTTTGCCTTACACCGTAAAATATGACATTGCAGCTTTAAGATATTTCACTGGTCCAGCCTTACACATGCAGTACATGTCAATCACATATTTCTTTCCACACTGCTTGTTACTGTAAAACATGAGGTACTTAATTGTGTGTGGAAAAATCTAATTCCTCAACTGGTAATTCTCAGTTATGGCCACAGCCAATCAGATTGTCGATACTGCTCACTCCACTGTTGCCAGGCAAACACTTGCTGTGTTTGATATAAAATATATTCTAATTAAGGAAACAGTACTATTCAATTATTTTTTTTCTTCATAAGATATTAATTTTGCTTTACTCCAGTGATGGGTCACATTTTCAAAAACAAATTTGCACTCTAAACACCCACACACATATGCAACACAAATCAAAAATCTCACGACTGCTAGGATAAGGATAAACAAAGTTGGAGGTAGATATGCAGAGTGGAGGCACAATAGGTTGGGAGCTGATTAGTGTATAAATTATGATAATTTGTTGAACTAATGAGTGCCAATAAAGAACATTTTATAGAATATATTTCAATATTTAACTTTTATTGAGGTACAAGTTGGCTGTATGTTACTGTGACTGAAATTTATTTGTATTTAGATTATTGATTTTAAATCCTTGTTACTAGTTTCAGCACACGAGGGGTTAATAACCTTGTGACAAACAGTTAATGGCCAGCCAGTTTGATATGCATTCAATGTGGAATCCAGAGAGTTGCCTGGATGGGTATCAATGGGGGTATTGCCTATGTATCAAAAATGTTGCGACGAGTTTCCAGCAAACAAAAGGTGGTTCTAAATGCTAATGTAAATTAAATGCACAGATATTGGGGTGACCTTCGTTTGCCCAGCACCGCGTTCATGCTTAAAAATGATGTGGTAGGCAGACGAAAATTTTAAAAGAAACCTACCATCCCAAGACCCATCTGACTCAATCTTTGAGCGGGCATCGAAATGGGCGTCTAGCGCCCCCAAGCAGAACAGGTGGAAGCCTGATTAAAATATTTAAACTGGGATCTTACGCCAGTTGTAGGCCCCCAGCACAATTTTCAGATACCGATGGTGGAGCATGCTCGTACACACACCACCCATTCATACTGGATGTAGAACAGCTTAACCAGATGTCCTTAAAGGGACTACTGGAAGTTGCTCCCAAACGGCCAAAGACATGAATGCTCCTGCTGGCCCCTATGAAAATGTTCCCACCTGCTGCTGGCCGCTCAGTAGCCTCGCCCCTCCCGGGATTGCCTCCCCCATCCTTAAACACTACCCCAATCGATGTGCTGCCTGTCAGCGCTCGTCGAATAGCTTACCAAACACATTCAAATAAAACCTGACCATGAAAATGGCTTAGTTCTCTCACTCGTGCCATCAGGTGGGCAATGTGATCGCTCCGCCCGATGCACGATCTTCAAAATCGTCAATGGCTGGTTGTGCAAAGCATTATGTCCCAACTATCACAGATATATCAACTGGGGACAAATATCCATTGTTAATGAACTGCTAACCATCTAATATATTTATGGGAAATGCAGTTCTTTCTGAAGGGGCTTTGTTCAGTATACCTTCAAAGGAATTAGAATGATACTTTTGTGGGTAAGTTTGCCTCAGAAATCAATCTACAGCCAGTTTCCAACCAGCAAAGGGTCTGTGCAGATTTGGCACTATGGCAGTGTTTCGCCATGTAAGAAGTGAGCATCTATTTTCAAGGTTCAATGTACGTAGAGAGTTACCTCTGGGAGAAGCACCTTTATTGTTTTGATGTATCGTGAAGGATAGATAGCAAGTTTATAATACACCTCTTTAGGCTCACTATTGTTCATATACCTGTTTTATTTAAATAAGTTGTCTGTTAGTTTATAACGAGTCTCAGTCTAGTCGAGTATATGTTCGATCTGCCTAGTGAAACCAATGGCTGGAGGTGTGGAATTTCTCAATATGCATTACAAGCTTGGGCCAGGATGCTGAAGTGGAAAATCCTGGCCATTAATTGTTTAAATGACCAAACTTTACTTTTCAAAGCTTCTGAATCATAGTGGGTTTCATGCTTGTTCCTCAAGCATCATCAGTGTCTGAATACTGTGAAATGGCAGCCAAATCGATGTAAAGATGCTAGTTTGTTAGTCATTTATTCTGACATATCTGCACAGGATTTTGAAACAAGCCAGGGAGATTGTCTGAAACATATCTAAGCTTCAGTCATCCGAGAGGTAGGGGTTGACTGACAGCTGTGTCTGAGACCTATGAGAAGGGGCAGGATCAATCATTGGCTGTAATCCTTTTGACAGAAAATACTGTGGCCAGGGGTTTCCAATGAGGTTTTATACTGGGATACCTGCACTTGGCTCATCTGTCAGTCTGTAGCCAGCAGAGAAACTGACTCTATGGCAGTGGTTTGCCATGTAAGAAGAAAACATCCATTTTAAGGTTCAATGCATGTTGAGAGATAGCTTAGGGAGAAGCATCTTTATTGATTTAGTATGTATTGTGAAGGATAGTGAGGTTTATAACTTACTGTAAATACACAGTTTTGCACCAAATACTGTTCATTTACTTGGTCTTTGTTAAGTAAGCTTCTTGGTTTATAGCCTGAGTTTTGATTTGATAGAGCAAACATCTGCCTACCAAAGAGAGAGGAATCATATGGCAGCACTTGGTGCATTCTAGCGAGCTGGGGTACAGTGGTAAGGGTTCTCTGTTTGATCCCTGGGTCTCTATCATTTACCTAGATATTGGACAGATGACAGCACACTCCGGATCGTAGGGGAAGCAAGGTCCACTGACAGAAGTGGTCGGTGACACTGAATTCGAGTAGAATATCTAACATAAAACCCAAAAAACATAATACATGAGGTACCACAAGCCCTTTCATATTTGTGCCTTCACTCACAGCCTAACATTAATAGAAGCTTCACATGATGCATATGTTTGTTTACCTCAATTAAGGTTTGCTTACTGCATTACATCCAATGGCAAACAAATGCATTCACACTGCCTACTTTAAGAAAGTGGCTCATAAACAATGACAGAAATCAGCCACAGGTAATAGACCCCCCACCTTTGGCCTCACCCTCTATGGGGAGGAAGACCTGCAATATATAAGGGGTCAAATTGGTCTTCAGCAGTAGCACGGAATGGGTGAAATAGCAGCCTATTTTACACCATGTCTGATTTTCTTTTCCATTGCTTTCAATATGAAAGAAAATTGGACCTGTGTGTAATAAACTGGATAGCCATATGGTGAAGGAAAGAATACTAGAGCCAGGCCTTCAGTTGCTTCCACGCCTTTATTCACAAAGCTCCCCATTACACCCACACCACACCCTAAATCAGCTCTCTTATAAATGGATACAAGAGAGTCCCCAATTAATACGCACCACCTGAATACAATTAACACTAATTGAAATAAATAACATGGATACAATTAACACTGTGTACTAGCACCGAAGACCAATTTCACCCCCATAATCTGTCATTTCAATATGTTATGAAATCCTCATGTCATTCTTAGTACTGAAAATGTAAAGTGGAAGTGGGCACTATGCTGTGCATCTACCCATGCTTATCTCTTTTTTTGTGCCTCCTAGCGATGCCATAGGAAATGTGACCCCTCTGCTTTGGGTCCAGCCAGCACCTCTTCACTCACACCATAAATTAATCTCTTCCTGCCAAGCATCCAAGGGGGCAGTTAGTGAGCTAGTGGGGAGTGCACAAGGTGATGCATAGAGCACGAGTGGGCAGGTGTTGTGGGACTGGAACATGAGGAGGTAGATGTTGTTGACTGAAGCTGTGACTGCAGCCAATGAAGCCTTGGGTGCAAGAGTAGAGAAAGCTACCTCTCTGGGGCTGGAGCACAGACAAATGTCCCTCATGGCATCACTGATCTTACTGATACCATTCGGTCTGCTTTATCACAAATCACTGGCCGAGCAGAGCCAGAGCCTAATAGCAGTAGCATGACACGTATGCACTCCTATGATTACGCCGTTTCTCAGGATAGCAGCACATGTGAACCCGCCCACCAGTCCCCTCAGCTGGCTGCACATCTGAAAGGAAGTGGCAGGGACAGGTTGCCCTTGCAGCATGAAAGGAGATCCAGCTGGTAGGAAGCTCCACTGGTGCTTCAGCTGCCCTGAAACAAAGGCCAACTTAGTCACAAAAGGCTCATGGAGACATGGAATTTTTAGTGATGGACAAGTGTCTATACATCAATGAATTGTAGGGTTGGGAAATGGGAGTTAGGTGGAGACAGAACTATTCATGCAGGAGGCAGACATACTAATCGTGGGAAGGTATTCTGTATAGACAGCACAAATTTCTCTTGGAATTGACAAAGATTTGTCCTCTGCATCTTTTTCATGTTGCTGTTAGTCATCTACCTGATCGCCCTGCTTCCCTTGTGCATCTTCCTCTACCTCTTCTGGGGCATCAATGAGAAGGCCTCTTTGCAAGTGATAGTGCAGCGTGCAGCATGCAGCACGCCACCATGATACCCAAGAGCTTAACTGGACTATATTGGGGCGCCTCCACCAAACCAGGTAAATAACACGCACCTTCAGTGTCGAAAACTTAATTACCTATTATACACAATGCATTAACTCCAAACACTTATTTTCAGACAAGTAAGAATTTATTAAGAAACTTGTACAAGTTGGAAGTGTACCTCAAACAACGGTTGAGGCTACTAAGTGTTTGGAGTTAATGCATTGTGTATAATAGGTAATTAAGTTTTCGACATCAGAATACCAAGAGCCTACTTACTAGTGATTTTGGTGGTTGAATGGACGTTCTTGCACCGGTGCTCAACTGGTATCCCAGGAAAATGCACAGGTGTCATCAGCCATAGTTGCCTTGATATCCCTGGATGCACCCAGATACTTGCCTTTCTGGTCAATAAAAAGTGGAACGGTGGACTGCTTCAAAATGATTGCATTGTGATAGCTTTCGGGAATGTGAGCATTTACTTGTGTCACTTGGTGCTGTTGGTCTGAACTAAGCTGGAGTGAGTGCTAACCTTTCCTATTGAGATATTTAATGAGTTTATCCAAAGCGGGTGCAACCCATCACTTCTTGTTCTTTGGAGAATACTGCCACTCTGCAAAATTGAAATGCCGTGTCGTGCCGATGCTGAGTGGACACGGGGAAGCTGATGTAATGGCTAGCTCTACCCATCAATGCAGCTGTGCCTTGCTTGATGCTACTGTGCACAGCTAATCAGCAAATATTACTAATGTTCCCAGAAGCAGCTTGAAATAAACCAGTTACATAAAAATTCGAGACATCGTCCTTTACAGCCACATGAAAGTGTGGTGTCTGTGAAGCTGGACTGCAGATCTGGTTCCAGCTTTTGGCATAGCTCCTTTAAGACTTATAAAGCACAGCTTCCAAATACACTGTTTATGGCTCAGGTAGAGATAGGAGTGCCTTGGACTATATGTGGGTGAAAGCCAAGTGGGTGCAATATGCCTCTAGTGCTGAGAGCGTGAATTTATAAAAATCTCTCCTTATATAGCTATAGTGACTTAAGAAATGTGGTGGATTGTGAGCAGTGGTCACAGGCAACACCAGCAACTGAATGTTCAGGGAAAGTAAAGTGTCCTCTCAAACTACGGATTACAAGTTCTGTAAGAAGCACAAATGAGCTCCAAAGTTTTTGACCATGTCTCCCTTGGCACTAACTTCCTCTCCCTCAAAACCACTCACTTAAGCTGAATTAGGCCATGCAAAACTTTGACATCCAGTTCAATCCAGAAATGATATTCAAACCCAATACCCTATCCATCACCAATGCCACTTACTTCCACCTCCATAACAATAGCCGCTTCCACCCAGCAAAATCCTTATCTACTCCAATGCTCCAACATCCTCCTCGCCAGCCTCCGTACCCCCATGCTGCATAACCTCCAACTGGTCCAAAACTCAACCTATCCTGTATTAAGTCCTGCTCACCCATCACCACATCTCAATGACCTACAGTGGCTCCCTATTCCCAACATAATAAAGTTATAATTTCTATCCTCATCTTCAAATTCCTCCATGATACTGCAACGTCCTCCAGCCTTACGTCCCCTCCCGCATCCTTCATGGTAGTGGAAATCTGGAACTCTCTCCCCCAAAAAGCTGCTGAGGCTAGGTCAATTAAAAATTTCAAAACTGAGATTGATAGATTTTTGTTAGGCAAGGGTATTATGGAATCAAGGCAGGTAAATGGAGTTAAGATACAGATCAGCCATGATCTAATTGAATGGTGGAAGAGACTCAAGGGGCTAATGGCCAACTCCTGTTCCTATGTTCATTTCTTCAACTCTGTCCTTCCACACCTCAGCCCTTCCCATCCCCTTACAATTGGTGGCAGAGCCTTCAGCCATCTCGACCCTCCTCTTTGAAACCCCCTTCCAAAATCCCCACCGCCTCCACCCCCGACTCTCCATCTCTCACTCCATCTTTAAAAGCCTGAGAAAAACCCATTTGTTTGACCAAATCTCCCAACTTTCCCACCAAGATTCGGTTGCTTTTTACCCCTCTGTACAGTGCCTTGGGTCATTTTCTACATTAAAGGTTGTTATTGAACAATGGGAACCAGATTTTCTGAATTCGCGTTTCTTTACAATTTCAGGTGGTGGGTGAAGCCTGCATGTTGAAAAAAGGAAAATGGAAGTCTTGTTTCTGACACACCAGGTCTCACCTGGGTAGAAAAAGGTGGACATTTTTCAATCATTCAAAATTCTCTCAAGGCACATAACATGAGACCACCGATTTATTGCATTTTAACAGTTTAAGTCATACCTATGTTGTTCACAATAGCTAGGAAACATAGAAACATAGAAAATAGAAGCAACAGTAGGCCATTCAACCCATCGGGCCTGCTCCGCCATTCAAAATGATCATGGCTGATCGTCCAACTCAGTACCCTGTTCCCGCTTTTTCCCATATCCCTTGATCCCTTTAGCATTAAGAAATATATCTATCTCCTTCTTGAATACATCTAATGACTTGGCCTCCACTGCCTTCTGTGGTAGAGAATTCCACAGGTTCACCACCCTCTGAGTGAAGAAATTTCTCCTCATCTCGGTTCTAAATTGCATACCCCGTATCCTGAGACTGTGACCCATGGTTCTGGACTCCCCAGCCATCGGGAACATCCTCCCTGCATCTAGTCTGTCTAGTCCTGTTAGGATTTTATATGTTTCGATGCGATCACCTCTCATTCTTCTAAACTCTAGTGAATATAGGCCTAGTCGACCCAATCTCTCCTTATACATCAGTCCTGCCATCCCAGGAATCAGTCTGGTAAACCTTCGTTGTACTCCCTCCATGGCAAGGACATCCTTCCTCAGATAAGGAGACCAAAACTGCACACAATACTCTAGATGTGGTCTCACCAAGACCCTGTATAACTGCAGTAAGACATCCCTGCTCCTGTACTCAAATCCTCTTGCAATGAAGGCCAACATACCATTTGCCTTCCTGCACCTGAATGCTCGCTTTCAGCGACTAGTGTACAAGGACACCCAGGTCTCGTTGCACCTCCCCTTTTCCCAATCTATCACCATTCAGATAATAACCTGCCTTTCTGTTTTTACAACGAAAGTGGATAACCTCACATTTATCCACGTTACACTGCATCTGCCATGTTCTTGCCCACTCACCCAACTTGTCTAAATCACATTGGAGCCTCTTTGCATCCTCCTCACAGCTCACATTCCACCCCAGCTGTGTGTCGTCTGCAAACTTGGAAATGTTACATTTAGTTCCCTCATCCAAATCATTGAAATATATTGTGATTAGCTGAGGCCCAAGCACTGATCCCCGCGGTACCCCTCTACTCACTGCCTGCCACCCGGAAAAAGACCCGTTTATTCCTACTCTCTGTTTCCTGTCTGTCAACCAATTCTCAATCCATGCCAATATATTCCCCCCAATCCCATGTGCTTTAATTTTGCACACTAACCTCTTGTGTGGGACCTTATCAAAAGCCTTCTGAAAATCCAAATACACATCCACTGGTTCTCCCCTATCTAGGGTTTATTTTCAAACTGCAGATTTTTTCTAGAATTATCTGCAGCAAAGCACACAAAGCCACTTAAGAGCACCGTTCACAAAGAATAGATGGATCACTTCAATATACTACCTAATTCAGCACTTGTAAAACAAATTGAAATATTTGTGCCTTGCACTCACCTTCAAAAGATTCTCTGCAGGTGCAAACCAATCATCTGTTGCAAACAGGATCTGAAAAATAAGAAGCAAGAAGGTTGGATAGCACATTGAACTTTTCCAATGGTCTCCCACGTAGCAAGCTTCCTACTTGTATCAACAAGGGGAGACACTGAGCAGAGTTGCATAGTTCATTACAGGTAGGAAGAGACACCCCAGACAGCTCTCACACATATCAGTGTAAAGCATCAGAGCAATATTAGCAGTGGTTTGGAAAAAGGACACTTGCCCACTCTTGTGGCTAAGAATGGTGATCTAAATGGGGAAGGAAAAGTGCAAAGCCTGAAGGGACAGGCAAAAATGAAGGAAAAGGGAACGCTGGGAACAGGTATGAGTTCTACACACAGGTGACAGAGTATCCCATCAGTGACCCCCTGTTTGATGGCTGTTGGAGTGAAGATGGTGCATGAGCTGCCACCCCCATAGGTCAGCACTGCATCATGCCTGCAAGGAGATGCAGCCAGGTTTCATGTCACAGCTGGCCATTCCTGTATGTACCACCCTTGTGTTGCAATGTGTGCTTGCAGCAAATAGTACAGTTCTGCATCTGCCTCTCTGTTGACCCAGACGCTAAGAAAGGAATTCCCCACAGGCATAGCCAGGTAAGTGTGCCAGAAATGATTGGTGGCATCTTGGCAGGTGCAGCCATTCAGGGAATACTGACGTTTTATCACTCTGGCAGAACTTTTTTCATGCAGTATGATATACAGCACGAAATGCTGTCATTGGGGTGCTTCTAAAGTACAATCCAGCATAATGGTTAGTCAGGCTACTATAAATAGTAGTGGCGCCATTAGAGGTTTGCTGTTGTAGCTTCCTTTGGAATAGGAGCCCCCACTACATTTGACAAAGCGGGATATTTTCATTTCTGTCCTCAGACATGGGTGTGTGGGAGGCCATTGGAGCATCTCTCTGGCAGCTGGACCTGCCTGGCAACCCTCTGTAGATCCTTTTCTTCCAAACACATCAGATCAGAGGATTCCTATTAGGAAATCCATTGATGCTAGAAATGGTGCCAACAGCAAAAGAATAACAATTAAGAATAATTGACACAAAGATTCATGAAAGCCAAAGTTCCAGCAGAAACTTTGGGTCTGGGTTGCAATTGGCATCTTGTACATCCTAACACAGTAAAATCACATGCAGGTCCTCTCTGCACCTACTTTAATATGCAAATGAAGCGGCTGCCTGCATCAAATATAAGCTACCCCCTCCCACCCCTGTTAAGTGTGTCCAAACAGCATGAGTCACCTGGTTAATGGCTCTGTAAACCAAATTAAAACTCTCCCTGTGACATCCAGGGACTGGAAACTACTAGTGGAATAGAAATTGAGAGTTGCCATTACCTTATCTGCCACACAAAGGGCAGTGCTGACTGAAGACTGCCCCAGAAGCTAGTCATGCAGGAGGTGGAACAGGTTGGCAAGTACTTCCCTGGACAGTCTCGGTCTTTGCACACACTGTTCCTCGGATTGAGATGGTCATAAATGTTCTATGGTGCCACTGTCTTCGGTCCCAGCCACAAACTCTGTTCCCCCTCCTTGGCCAATGCCTGAGGCTGAACCAGACTGTTCACGACCTTGGCATCCTATTTGACCCTGAGCTGAGCTTCTAACCCCATATGCTCTCCATCAGCAAAACCACCTACCTCCACCTCTGTAATATCGCCCATCTCAGCCCATCTGCTGCTGAAACCCTCATCCATGCTTTTGTTACCTCCGGACTCGACTATTCCAATGCACTCCTGACCGGCCTCCAACATAACACCTCCCATAAACTTCAGCTCATCCAAAACTCAGCTGCCTGTATCCTAACTCACACTGAGTCCCGATCACCCATCAGCCCTGCACTTGCTGACCTACAGTGGCTCCCTGTTCGGCAATGCCTTAAATTTAAAATTCTCAACCTTATGTTCAAATCCCTCCATGGCCTCGCCCCTCCCCATCTTTGTAACCTCCTCCAGCCCTACAACCCTTCGAGATCTCTGTACTCCTCCAAATCTGGCCTCTTGCACATGCCCGATTTCCATCGTCCCACCACTGGCGGCCAAGCCTTCAGCTGCCTATGTCCCAAGCTCTGGAATTCCCTCCCTAAACTCTCCGTCTCTCTACCTCTCTCTCCTCCTTTAAGACGCTCCTTAAAATCTATCTCTTTCACCAAGCTTTTGGTCACCTGTCGTAATATCTCCTTCTTTAGCTCATTGTCAATTTTTGTCTGATTACACTCTGGTGAAGCACCTTGGGACATTTTACTACTTTAAAGGTGCTATATAAATACAATTGTTGTTCATTTTCATTCTGCCTTCTGTCTCCTGCAATGATGCAGGACAGCACATATTGCTGCCGTAAAGTTCACCAGCTGCCTACTTGTCCCTGAGATACAAGAGTGTATATTTTCCAATCAGGCATTACTTGGGCAGTGCATTATTAGCCCCTATCCAAGTGTTAGTGCGCTAACCCAACCTAATTTTGTATGGTCAGCTTCGTTTACATAGTGTGAGAAAGCTCCCAGCCCATACTAGGCCTGGCATTGGGAGCTCGTAAAATGGATGCACCAATTTAAGGGTGAGTGGCTGCAAATGGGGATAAAAGTGCTGGCAGCCTTTACAAAGGCTAGCATTTTTAAGGTGTATATATTTCACCCGTTGCAAAGGTTGTTTGGGCAATAAAAATACCTGGCAAAATCCAGTGGCTGGAACAGGAAACCATACAATGAAGTGGCACCTCCCCCCACCCCCTTCCCCTGTTTGACAGCTGGTGCAATGAAAGTAGCGTTGCATGAGGTGACAGAGAGAGAGGGTGACCCTTTTTGCCACACCAGGACACCGTCCCTATAAAACAGCATTGCAGCATATGGAAGGAGGTGAAGGCAAAGAAGTTGACAACACAGCTGACCATAGGGCAACCCACTGTGTCAATATTGTGGACGCATCAAAAAAAAATGGGTGTTCCAAAATACCCGCGCAACTCAGTGCTAACAGAAAAGGAAATAAAACAAAAAAGCTGAAAAAATAGCCACAAAATACAGCACTTTTAAATTCACCAAAATAGGCCTCTCTAAATGCACATCTGCATATAACACAGCCCCCAGCAACCACGTTTGCACATTTTATATGAGCAGGTTTATGACTGAGTGCTATATGGGCACAAACTCTTGGAAATTGTGTGGACATTTAAGTGACATCTTGGGGCTTCACTGCAATGTTGCAACTAGAAAAAAGGTGAGTGCTTCTGGCGCTACATGAAACCCTGACTAGAAAATGAGGTGGGGCATTGATCCGGTATAAGTGATTCGTTGCACCAAACAGAAATCATTGACAATCAGCATTACTAGCCATTAGTAGGTCTTTGATCATTAAGCAGTGGATGTTAAAATTAAGACAGGATATTAATGTTCTTTTTTTCAAAGGCAGAACATGCAGTTTAACATTAAAACCACCAACTGACACAGCCAGCAATTCTTTCCTCATTTCTCTGCCCATTTTAATGCCAGCCTATAAGGGTGCTGTCATAGAAAATTTGCCTCCTTTTTCCATTGCCACTATGGATATAAAACCTTTATAAGCACAAATTTCATAGCAGCCAGCTTACGGCCACATGTGCACAATGGAGGATTTGATTTGATGTCCAGCAACTACTGTATGATGCCAACCTGGAATGTCAGCTTGGCTGGTTTTTTTAAATTTCTCTCGGGATGTAAATGTCACAGGCAAGGCTGGCATTTATTGCCCATCCATTGTTACCCCGAGAGGGTAGTGGTGGACCTTCTTCTTGAACTGCTGCAGCCCATGTGGTGAAGGTGTTCCCACAGTGCTGTTAGGTAGGGAGTTCCAGAATTTTGACCCAGCGACGATGTAGGAACAGTGCTATATGTCCAAGTCAGGGCGATGTGTGATTTAGAGGGATATTTGGAGGTGATGGTGTTCTCATGCACCTACTGCCTTTGTCCTTCTAAGTGGTGATGGTCATTGATTTGGGATTTGCTGCTGAAGAAGCCTCTTCGATTTGCTGCAGTGAATCCTGTAAATAGTACTCACTGCAACCATGGTACGCCAGTAGTGGAAAGAGTGGACGTTTAGGCTAGTAGGTGAGGTACCGATCAAGTGGACTACTTTGTCCTGGATAGTCTCAAGCTTCTTGAGTGTTGTTGCAACTGCACCCATCCAAGCAAGTGGAGAGTATTCCATCACACTCCTGACTTGTGCCTTGTAGGTGGTGGAGAGGTTTGGGGAGTCACAAGGTGAGCCACAGAATACCCAACCTCTGACCTGCTCTAGTGGCCACAGCATTTATGTGGCTGGTCCAGTAGGGCTGCTGGTTAATGGTGACCCCCAGGATGTTGATGGTGGGAGACTCAGCAATGAAAGTGCTCTGGAATATCAAGGCTCTCTCTTGTTGGAAATGGTCATTGCCTGGCACTTGTGCGGTGCGAATGCCACGAATCAATCAAAGCCGAGATGTTGTCCAGGTCTTACTGCGTGTGAGCTTCATTATCTAAGGAATTGCGAATGGAGCTGAACACTGTGCAATCATCAGCCCCACTACTGACCTTATGATGAAGGGAAGGTCATTGATGACCAGCTGAAGATAGTTCGGCCTAGGACGCTGCCCTGAGGCACTCCTGCAGGGTGTCCTGCAGCTGAGATGATTGGCCTCCAACAACCACCTTCCTTTGTGCCAGGTATAAGGAAAGGATTAATTAAAATGTCTAGAAGTCTCTTTATATTGTAGTCATATTAACTTCTAGTTTTTTAAGTGAGTTTCTGTTAGGAGAACAGTGGGAATTAAAAGTTATCGCAGATACAGGACAAGCAGAGACAGTCTTTAGCTGATAAGAGATTCAGCATCAGCAAACAGGCTTCCTTTGTTTGCTCAGCCACAAAAAAGAGTCCGAGTGACTGCTTCTGCCCCTAGACATCTTTCGTTGCAGGGAAACATGATATCTTTATGGCAGTTAAATGCCCTCCCGGGACACAATGAGCAAAGACATGTTTTGACCATCAATTCTAGAAGTTATAATTTTAACTTGATTCTTGAGGCACAACATTAAACTGTGCGATAGAAACATATCCTAGGGATATTAACTCCTCTAAGGACACATCTGCATAAGGAATGTGATCAAGTGATAACATCGCCTTTGTTCATTAATCTCACTGTAACTGTCTCCAGTTGAATGATTTGATTGGCAGTTCAGTCAAGGTGAAGCTATAACAAAGATTGGGGGAGGGGTTGTACTTGTTATTGATAAGGAACAAGGGAAACAGCTAATTGAATGAGGTAATGCTATGAAACATGTGCATTCTCACGTAGCAAGATTGGGAAAAAGATATGAAAGAGTGGGGGCACTAAATTGGGCCGTCTACCACCCGTTGTTTCGGCGCTACGTGGCCTCCCAGAGATCCAAGATGACGTCTTGGATGCGCACGCATGTGCTGGACGCCATCTTGGTAAAGGGTTCGGCGCATGCGCAAGTAACGAACACCGGCATCATGTAAGGTAGGGACAAAATGCATTTGATCAGTGTGCAACGCTGATTTAAAGTGATAGATAACATTTTGGCACTTAACGTTCCACCCAATGCACTGTCTTAACCGCGACCATCTAAACATGTCTTAGAGTGCCTGAAGGACCCCCCACAAGTGCTATTTAAAGGGACCATGCAGGATTTACAGGTGAGTTAATGGATTATTGCTTTTGGCTGCTGATGCATTTGTACCTGTTTTTAGAGGTCTCCTATACTTGAATACTCGGACTAGGGATCATTGCCTAACATTTAGAGCCAGGACGTTCAGGAGTGAAGTGAGGAAGCGCTTCTACACGCAAAAGGTGGGAGAAGTTTGGAACACTGTTCTTCAAATGGCAGATGATGGTAGCTCACTTGTGAATTTTCAATCTGAGATTGATAGATTTCTATGAACCAAGATTATCAAGGGATATGCGGCTAAGGCGGGTATATGGAGTTAGGTCACAGATCAACCATGATCTCACTGAATGGTGCAACAGGCTCGAGGGTCTAAATGCCACTGCTACTTGCTGCCTCCTGTTATGCGCCACCTTCTCCTGCAGGAAAGCGGAACGTGTGTCTAGGTGATATGCCTGTCATGGTTGAATAGCTGCTAGTGTGCGTGGCCTGTGAGTTGTGGGTGCGTGGCTTGCAACAGTGGTAATCCCCCCTCTGTTGCACAAAACAGTCCTTCAACTACGCATACACCCATTGTACATGTGCCCAGTGGGTGGCATTATATCTTGACATTCATGATGAAGCACATAAAAGGGCACTTTCACAAAAGGGACTCAAGAATGGGGACGACGTGGCAGTGGTGGTGACAATTATAATATTTAATGTGCATTTAACAAAAAAATATAAATGAAAAACATGACATTCTGTCAGACACCCTTGCGCATACCTTTGGTGATTACAAAGCCTTAGCCTCCCTCTTTCTAGCGCTTCTGTGTGGTGCATCCCTTGTGGCTTCAGCAGAGGTAGTGGCAGGTTGCTCAGATTCATGCCCTGACGGCTTAGATGCTTTCGGCCTATGACCTCTGGGTTTTGGAGCCCATGAGGGCCCCGTCAAAGACTGCTCCACCTGCATCTGTGCAGGGGCAGACTCAGCCATCGGGAGAGAAAGCAGCATTGCAGGTACTGGTTGGGGGGGGGTGGGGGGGGCAATGGGTGAGTCCCCACTTCCATGTCCACTTCCGCCATCATCTCTCTCCTGGGCCAGCGCAACATCATTCCCACCTCTCTGCTGGACAGCAGGCTGGTGAGGAGATGTGGCACTTTCTAAGACCACGGATGAAGTTTCTGTCTGCCTGTCTAAGGCAGCAAACATGGTTGCATCCAGAGTCCCATAGCCGTTGTCATGGCCTGCGTGGACTCAATGGAGAGACATGCTTGAAGCTCAATGGAGGCTGCCACCCTCTCCATCGCAGACATTTCCCCACTGGAAGAGAACATAAAGTAATATTAAAAATCATCACAGAAGTTGTTTGCAATGAGCATACTGAGGTGTACAACAGGTCAATCACTGATAACATCAATTCATAATGTGTGTGAAGGATGTTAAAGTTCTGTCACCAGCCGTTTGCAGGGTGCCAGTCTCGCCATTTCCGATGGCGAGACGTTCAACTATGCGGCTCAAATCCAACGCCTCCTCCTCCTCTGTCAGGGGCACTATTTGTGATGGGCCCCCTCTAGTCCTACTCCTCTCCCGTGCATTTTGCGCTCTCTTCTCCCACGGGGAGAAAACAGGTGCATCACAGGGTGACTATCAGACAGATTCATCACATTGCATCAGGATTGGATGAGTGGGAGAAGTGGGTTCACAAATGGGGAGGTGAGGAAGTGCACAGAAAGTGAAGGTAAATTGATGATGAGACTTAAGTGGGTGTGAGGAGTGATGAGATGGAGTACACTTGGCGAATAGAGTGGGGGGGGGGGGGGTGGGGGAGAGGAAGTAATGTACACCATGGGATGTAGGTGAATCAGTAACTGTACTTACTTTTCCTGACCTGGTTAAGTCATTAAAGCGCTTCCTGCATTGTACCCACGACCTTGCCACCGTGCTCATGCTGCTCAGCTCCTCTGCCACATCCAGCCAGGCCTTCTTGGTGGCAGAGGCAGGGCGCTTCCTCCGGTCAGCCGGGTAGAGTATGTCCCTCCTGCTCCTACCACCAGGCAGTAGCAACTCAAGAGAAGAGTCGCTAAAACGGAGTGCTGCCTTACTCCTGTGATGCTGCATCTCTAAAGATTCCTCCTTTCTCCTTACTCACTTACTCACCAATAACCTGCTCACCGATGCTCAGTTTGGGTTCTGCCAGGACCACTCAGCTCCAGACCTCATTACAGCTTTGGTCCAAACATGGACAAAAGAGCTGAATTCCAGAGGTGAGGTGAGAGTGACTGCCCTTGACATCAAGGCAACATTTGACAAAGTGTGGCACCAAGGAGCCCTAGTAAAATTGAAGTCAATGGGAATCAGGGGGAAAACTCTCCAGTGGCTGGAGTCATACCTAGCACAAAAGGAAGATGGTAGTGGTTGTTGGAGGCCAATCATCTCAGCCCCAAGATATTGCTGCAGGCGTTCCTCAGGGCAGTGTCCGAGGCCCAACCATCTTCAGCTGCTTCATCAATGACCTTCCCTCCATCATGAGGTCAGAAATGGGGATGTTCGCTGATGATTGCACAGTGTTCAGTTCCATTCGCAACCCCTCAGATAATGAAGCAGTCCGTGCCTGCATGCAGCAGGACCTCGTCAACATCCAGGCTTGGGCTCATAAGTGGCAAGTAACATTCGCGCCAGACAAGTGCCAGGCAATGACCATCTCCAACAAGAGTCTAACCACCTCCCCTTGATATTCAACGGCATTACCATCGCCGAATCCCCCACCATCAACATC
The DNA here is from genome assembly GCF_035084215.1 of Heptranchias perlo. Taxonomy (NCBI): domain Eukaryota; kingdom Metazoa; phylum Chordata; class Chondrichthyes; order Hexanchiformes; family Hexanchidae; genus Heptranchias; species Heptranchias perlo. The sequence continues at coordinate 34,644,720 of NC_090329.1, read as the reverse complement.
CTGGGGGTCACCATTGACCAGAAACTTAACTGGATCAGCCACATAAATACTGTAGCTACAAGAGCAGGTCAAAGGCTGGGTATTCTGCAGCAAGTGACTCACCTCCTGACTCCCAAAGCCATTCCACCATCTACAAGGCACAAGTCAGGAGTGTCATGGAATACACTCCACTTGCCTGGATGAGTGCAGCTCCAACAACACTCAAGAAAGCTCGACACCATCCAGTACAAAGCAGCCCACTTGATTGGCATGCCATCCACCACCCTAAACATTCACTTCCTTCACCACCGGCGCACTGTGGCTGCAGTGTGTACCATCCACAGGATGCACTGCAGCAACTTGCCAAGGCTTCTTTGACAGCACCTCCCAAACACGCAACCTTTACCACCTAGAAGGACAAGGGCAGCAGGCACATGGGAACGACACCACCTGCATGTTCCCCTCCAAGTCACACACCATCCTGACTTGGAAATATATCGCCGTTCCTTCATCATTGCTGGGTCAAAATCCTGGAACTCCCTTCCTAACAGCATTGTGGGAGAACCTTCACCAGCAGTTCAAGGCGGCGGCTCACTACCACCTCCTCAAGGGCAATTAGGGATGGGCAATAAATGCTGGCCTTGCCAGCGACGCCCACATCCCATGAACAAATATTTTTAAAAATCCATGCTTGCAATGGCCCTTTAAATACTCCAGTTCACAGCACATTATTCAGGTGCGCAGTACACCCATTGCACAGCTTGGAGACGCGAAACCCAGAAGTGACATTAACGGCCTTCAATTTAGTCACAATCGCCTGAGCCGATGCGCAGAAAATCCTTCCGGGTTTCCCATGCGACTATTCACCACCTGCTGAGTTCCCGCCGCCATGTTAAAATTATGCCCCAGGTGTTTGATGAGTAAGTGCCCCTTGACAGCACTGTTGATGACTCCTGCCATCACTTTGCTAATGATTGGGAGTACCCTGAAAGGGCATTAATTCTCTGGGTTAGATTTGTCCTTTTTTTGTGGACTGGACAATTTTCCACATTGTCGGGTAGATGCCAGTGTCCTACTGAAACACTGGCATCAAGGGATGTGGCTAGTTCTGGAGCACAGATCTTCATTCCTATAACCAGGATGTTTTGGGGCCCATAGCCTTTGCTGTGTCCAGTGCACTCAGTCATTACTGGATGGCATATGGTGTGAATTGAATTAACTGAAGACTGGCATCTGTGATGGTTGGGGACCTCACAAGCAAGCCGAGAAGGATCACTCGCTCAGCATTTCTGGCTGAAAATGGTTGCAAACGCTTCAGACTTGTATTTTGCACTCACGTTGGTTTAACTCCTGTCCAAGTGAAAGGGTAGTGCATTCAAGTCTCACCACAGATTTAAGTACAGAATCTAGGCTGAGGGAGTGCTGCATTGTCAGAGGTGCTGTCTTTTGCATGAGACATTAAACTGAGGCCTGTTCAATTAGATGTTAAAGATTCCATTGTACTACTTGAAGAACAGTAGGGAATTCTTCCAGTGCCCTAGCCAGATTCCAAAAATATATTATCCAGGTCACTCACTCATTTATTTGCTGTTCATGGGTCCTTGCTGTGTGCTAACTAGTTGCCACATTTCCCTACATAATAAAAGTGACTGCACTTCCGAAGTAATCCAATGGTTGTAAACACCTTTGGGAAATTGAGGACATGAAATGCAATAAATGAACTTATTTATTTCTTTATTTCACAAAGTCCGTGTCAAATTCATGAGCACCAATGTGAGCTTACCTTTGCTCCTGCTGTTTCACAAGCCAGGTCATTCATCTGGACAAAGTCCGGAATCTTTTCAGTGTTCTCCTGGATCGGATGAGCTGCCATTGTTCAATCAGTTCTAACGGATTAAATGTTATATTGTTTTCTTGATCATAACGCCCTTGACAAATGAAACCATTGCAACAAAACGTGAAGCAACCTTTTCCTTTTGTAAACTAGCAACTCAGATTAATCCAATGTAAAAAAACAATATTAAGATTAAAACATTTTCCCTACAGCCCAGCACTCTGAGTACTGAATGAGTTAAATGTGCGATAGATCCTTATGTTAAGGTGTGCTAGGATGTGACTTCATGCCCGCAATCCTCTTGCCATTAAGTACCTGATCTCAGTTGTGCTGGTGTGATACCAGAGGCCCGGCACTTCATCACAAAGAAGGAAGTCACGTCAGAGGGTTGGTTCTCCCAGATCACGGACAGTGTTATGCCACTTTTATTTTACTATGGTGCAGTCAACTTCCGACACGTGGGTCTCATACAGTCACTGTCATTCCCCAGTGTAAATCATCTGCCATGTCCTGTTCCAATGGAAATGGAGATCTGCTTTTGTGTGGGTCTCCAGATCATCAGGGCAGCCCACTTTATAGATCCATTGGTCTGCAGGAGACCAGCAACAGACTTTAAAGGTAAGAAGGGTAGAGCGATGCAGGGAAGTAGTTTTCATATCAATCTCCATGGGTTGAACTGAGCACCTATAAAGTGGTAGTAACAGAGGACTAAGAGCAGGCCACTTGCCTGGATTGTAGGTGGGGGAGGCATAGGGCAAGGGATGATCAAAGACACTGGCCTAGAAAGTCAATGGCGCTACGCCCGTTTACCAGACGCAAAACAGGTGCCTAAGCATCGAATATGGCAAGCAGGTTGCACATGCTCATTAAGTGCCGGAAGCACGCAGCCCACCATATTGGTAAAAGCAGAAAAAGATCCAGCCAGGGTCATGCCTGAAACAAGCCTTTGCATATGCAAATAGGGGCCTAATGCCTGTTTGATGCACCCTTTGCAACATTGGTCTGCCCTAAATGTAGCCTGCGCAGGACCAGCTGCATTCAGAAAACGTGGTCTACATGTGGCCTAACCAGCTGTCCTTAAAGGGACTGCTAGAGACCACCACCAAAAAGATAAGTTTAAAAAAATACTTACCTGAATGTGGAACCAGGAGGTGCAGGAATGCTCCTCCCGGCTCCACTGAAGTGCTGAAGACATTGCTGGCCCCTACTTGGCTCCCTCCCGATCACCTACCCCCTCTCCCGACTGCCTTGCCTCCCTCCCAATCGCTTCCCCCAACTTCCTCCCAATCGCCTCCCCCTCTCCCTCCCGATCGCCTACCCCCCTCCCAATCGCCACTCCTTCTTCCTTTCGATCACCACCCCCACCCACTTCTCCCAGTACCTACTGAGGACAGCTGCTGGCATTGCAAGTTGCCTGGGAAAGCCCAGCAGACATTTGCAGCTCACCAGTCTCATGCAAATGAGGCCCAATATCGGGTGTACCTCAAGACTGCCCATTCCAGTTGCAGGGATTGTTCCTTGTGCCCAGATCTTGCCAGCCTACCACCGTGAATCAATTTCTAGCTCACTGTTAGAACTGCTTCCAAGGACACAGGCAGGAAAAGCAACATTCACTGTTTGTATTTATATAGACCATGAATTACTTCGGTGCAATAATACCTCTTGTGCATATTCCCCTCCTTTCGCCCACTGTTGGCAGCAGAGTCTTTAGATGCGACTGTCGTACTGTCTAAAATTCCCTTGTCTTTCCATCTCTCTCCTCTAAAAACCTCCTAAACACATCTCCTCAGCAAGCTTTTAATCACTCGTTCTCTGGAACAGTATCCATCTTCTACATGTCCATCTGTGAAACACCTTGGAATACTCTTCACCTTAAAGGTGGTATATAAATGCAAGTTGTTTTACTGTACGTTGTCCAATATATTGTCATCTTTTTCCTAACTACTTCATGGTACTGTATATGATTAAATCTTTCCACTGTTTACATAAAATTCCTTTCACATATTAACATTTTATCGGCTAATGAGCTATGCCTTTTAGCAATCACTGTTCCAGCTAGAGAAGATTTTAAATGGACTTTTCTAACTTTCCACAAGAGTAGGAATTTTATAATTTTTTTCTATGACAAATCTAAATAAAGATAAGTCAAAACAACACAATTAACAACGTCAAATGCTTCAAATGTTAAAGGGTAACTGAAAATAACAAAAGTTTTTTAAAAGAAAATCACTTCACAAATTCTGATCTTAATATTTCATTTTATTCAGATTTTTTAAAATTACAATTACACTAACTCCAAATTTATACTTTTAATTTGGAACATGCAAGTTATGGATCTGACCTACAACATACCAGTTTTCCTACTGACAAGCCAGTTTTCAGCCTTACCTTCCAGCCTGTGACTTTGAAATGTAGAAATGTTGCAGTCTGCTAAACTACCCAACTGTTATCAGTAAACGTGCAGAGTGAACTTATAATCATGCAGACATTGACCTGAAAGTAACGAGCTGTATCATCGGGCATTGCAAAACATGCTAAATGGAAAACAGATTGATGATCTGCACTTTACCAACTTTGTTTTCTTATACAGTCACAAAACATACACTGTTAAAATTCCTTACAATCAACCTTTAATGTGAGCAGTTTTTTAACTAAGTCTTCAGTTAATACTATTGTACGCGGTCCTGTTCCGTGTAACACAGGCTTATATGCAAATATTTTGCTCATCCCACCCTGCCTCAACCTTTGTACATAACAGGATTCCTGATTTTCATAACATACAGTAAGAGTTAAAGTAGCACACTATAGAATCTCACCACTAAATGTCCAGTGATGTTAAAGGGCCAATGTCACTGTGGTACAGTTCTTGTGAGATAATTTATCATTTTAAACAGAGGACAGACTCATGATCCACATAATACCAAAATCACAGTGCCAATCATATCTAAGTTAAAAAAATATATTATTTAATCTTCTTGAAACTTTTCCTTTGATATGTAAGGATAAACTGTTTCCAGTGGCAGAAGGGTCGGTAACCAAAGGACACAGAATTAAGGTAATTGGCAAAAGAACCAGAGGCGACATGAGGAAACATTTTTTTATGCAGCGAGCTGTTATGATCTGGAATGCACTGCCTGAAAGGGAGGTGCAAGCAGATTCAATAGTAACTTTCAAAAGGGAATTGGATAAATACTTAAAGGGAAAAAATTTACAGGGCTATGGAGAAAGAGCAGGGGAGTGGGACTAATTGGATAGCTCTTTCAAAGAGCTGGCACAGGCACAGTGAGCCGAACGGCATCCTCCTGTGCTGTTCCCTACTATGATACTAAGATTATAGAAAGGAAAGGGAAGAGGGGGTGGAAGTGGAGAAACAGGGGAAGAGGACGACAATTTAAAAATCTATAATATACACATTCTATTAACTTGCTTTAAATAACTATATGCGCTCCACACACAGCAAAAAATGTGTTGCCTGCATTAGGGAGGGGGAATAGGGTTCAGCGGCACCTTTGGTCAGTTCTGCAGTGCTTTGTTAGCACTGGAGGATGGTCCAAGGCTATGGTAGTACTAGGGAATGGAAAAGCGAGAGTGGGAGAGGTGGAGTTTGGCAGCATGGACATGTCCTTTGATCCAGCGTCACTCTAGAGGCAAACCCTGAGTGGTTTTTTTTTTGTTTAGTATTCTGCACCATTATTGGTACCTGGAGCTATAGAGGCAGTGAGCAGGTTTGGCCCTTTGGAAGGCCGCTGGGGCGAAGGGTTATTGTCCGGAAGAGTAGCGGGGCCGAGTAGTTGGGAGGCAGTGAGGGAGCGGGGGCAGAACTGGGAGGGAGAGAGAGAAGGACGGGCAGGTAGTTGGGAGGGAGAGAGAAGGACGGGCAGGTAGTTGGGCGGGAGAGAGAGAAGGACGGGCAGGTAGTTGGGAGAGAGAGAGAGAAGGACGGGCAGGTAGTTGGGAGAGAGAGAGAGAAGGACGGGCAGGTAGTTGGGAGGGAGAGAGAGAAGGACGGGCAGGTAGTTGGGAGAGAGAGAAGGACGGGCAGGTAGTTGGGAGAGAGAGAGAGAAGGACGGGCAGGTAGTTGGGAGGGAGAGAGAGAAGGACGGGCAGGTAGTTGGGAGGGAGAGAGAGAAGGACGGGCAGGTAGTTGGGAGGGAGAGAGAGAAGGACGGGCAGGTAGTTGGGAGGGAGAGAGAGAAGGACGGGCAGGTAGTTGGGAGAGAGAGAAGGACGGGCAGGTAGTTGGGAGGGAGAGAGAGAAGGACGGGCAGGTAGTTGGGAGGGAGAGAGAGAAGGATAGGCAGGTAGTTGGGAGGGAGAGAGAGGACAGGCAGGTAGTTGGGAGGGAGAGAGAGAAGGACAGGCAGGTAGTTGGGAGGGAGAGAGAGAAGGACAGGCAGGTAGTTGGGAGGGAGAGAGAGAAGGACAGGCAGGTAGTTGGGAGGGAGAGAGAGAGAGAGAAGGACGGGCAGGTAGTTGGGAGAGAGAGAGAGAAGGACGGGCAGGTAGTTGGGAGGGAGAGAGAGAGAGAGAGAGAAGGACGGGCAGGTAGTTGGGAGGAGAGAGAGAAGGACGGGCAGGTAGTTGGGAGAGAGAGAAGGACGGGCAGGTAGTTGGGAGAGAGAGAAGGACGGGCAGGTAGTTGGGGGGGAGAGAGAGAAGGACGGGCAGGTAGTTGGGAGGGAGAGAGAAGGACGGGCAGGTAGTTGGGAGGGAGAGAGAGAAGGACGGGCAGGTAGTTGGGGGGAGAGAGAGAAGGACGGGCAGGTAGTTGGGAGGGAGAGAGAGAAGGACGGGCAGGTAGTTGGGAGGGAGAGAGAAGGACGGGCAGGTAGTTGGGGGGAGAGAGAGAAGGACGGGCAGGTAGTTGGGAGGGAGAGAGAAGGACGGGCAGGTAGTTGGGAGAGAGAGAAGGACGGGCAGGTAGTTGGGAGAGAGAGAGAGAAGGACGGGCAGGTAGTTGGGAGAGAGAGAGAGAAGGACGGGCAGGTAGTTGGGAGAGAGAGAGAGAAGGACGGGCAGGTAGTTGGGAGGGAGAGAGAGAAGGACGGGCAGGTAGTTGGGAGAGAGAGAAGGACGGGCAGGTAGTTGGGAGAGAGAGAGAGAAGGACGGGCAGGTAGTTGGGAGGGAGAGAGAGAAGGACGGGCAGGTAGTTGGGAGGGAGAGAGAGAAGGACAGGCAGGTAGTTGGGAGGGAGAGAGAGAAGGACGGGCAGGTAGTTGGGAGGGAGAGAGAGAAGGACGGGCAGGTAGTTGGGAGAGAGAGAGAGAAGGACGGGCAGGTAGTTGGGAGGGAGAGAGAGAAGGACGGGCAGGTAGTTGGGAGAGAGAGAAGGACGGGCAGGTAGTTGGGAGAGAGAGAGAGAGAAGGACGGGCAGGTAGTTGGGAGAGAGAGAAGGACGGGCAGGTAGTTGGGAGGGAGAGAGAGAAGGACGGGCAGGTAGTTGGGAGAGAGAGAAGGACGGGCAGGTAGTTGGGAGAGAGAGAGAGAAGGACGGGCAGGTAGTTGGGAGGGAGAGAGAGAAGGACGGGCAGGTAGTTGGCAGGGAGAGAGAGAAGGACAGGCAGGTAGTTGGGAGGGAGAGAGAGAAGGACAGGCAGGTAGTTGGGAGGGAGAGAGAGAAGGACAGGCAGGTAGTTGGGAGAGAGAGAAGGACAGGCAGGTAGTTGGGAGGGAGAGAGAGAAGGACGGGCAGGTAGTTGGGAGGGAGAGAGAGAAGGACAGGCAGGTAGTTGGGAGAGAGAGAAGGACGGGCAGGTAGTTGGGAGAGAGAGAAGGACGGGCAGGTAGTTGGGAGAGAGAGAGAAGGACGGGCAGGTAGTTGGGGGGAGAGAGAGAAGGACGGGCAGGTAGTTGGGAGAGAGAGAGAAGGACGGGCAGGTAGTTGGGAGAGAGAGAGAAGGACGGGCAGGTAGTTGGGAGAGAGAGAAGGACGGGCAGGTAGTTGGGAGAGAGAAGGACGGGCAGGTAGTTGGGAGAGAGAAGGACGGGCAGGTAGTTGGGAGAGAGAGAAGGACGGGCAGGTAGTTGGGAGAGAGAGAGAGAAGGACGGGCAGGTAGTTGGGAGAGAGAGAGAGAAGGACGGGCAGGTAGTTGGGAGAGAGAGAGAGAAGGACGGGCAGGTAGTTGGGAGAGAGAGAGAGAAGGACAGGCAGGTAGTTGGGAGAGAGAGAGAGAAGGACGGGCAGGTAGTTGGGAGAGAGAGAGAAGGACGGGCAGGTAGTTGGGAGAGAGAGAGAGAAGGACAGGCAGGTAGTTGGGAGAGAGATAGAGAAGGACGGGCAGGTAGTTGGGAGAGAGAGAGAGAAGGACAGGCAGGTAGTTGGGAGAGAGAGAGAGGACAGGCAGGTAGTTGGGAGAGAGAGAGAGAAGGACAGGCAGGTAGTTGGGAGAGAGAGAGAGAAGGACGGGCAGGTAGTTGGGAGAGAGAGAGAGAAGGACGGGCAGGTAGTTGGGGGGAGAGAGAGAGAAGGACGGGCAGGTAGTTGGGAGGGAGAGAGAGAAGGACGGGCAGGTAGTTGGGAGGGAGAGAGAGAAGGACAGGCAGGTAGTTGGGAGAGAGAGAGAGAAGGACAGGCAGGTAGTTGGGAGAGAGAGAGAAGGACGGGCAGGTAGTTGCGAGAGAGAGAGAAGGACGGGCAGGTAGTTGGGAGAGAGAGAGAAGGACGGGCTGGTAGTTGGGAGGGAGAGAGAGAAGGACGGGCAGGTAGTTGGGACAGAGAGAGAGAAGGACGGGCAGGTAGTTGGGAGAGAGAGAGAAGGACGGGCAGGTAGTTGGGAGGGAGAGAGAGAAGGACGGGCACGTAGTTGGGAGAGAGAGAAGGACGGGCAGGTAGTTGGGAGAGAGAGAGAGAAGGACAGGCAGGTAGTTGGGAGGGAGAGAGAGAAGGACAGGCAGGTAGTTGGGAGGGAGAGAGAGAGAGAGAAGGACGGGCAGGTAGTTGGGAGAGAGAGAGAGAAGGACGGGCAGGTAGTTGGGAGGGAGAGAGAGAGAGAGAGAGAAGGACGGGCAGGTAGTTGGGAGGAGAGAGAGAAGGACGGGCAGGTAGTTGGGAGAGAGAGAAGGACGGGCAGGTAGTTGGGGGGGAGAGAGAGAAGGACGGGCAGGTAGTTGGGAGGGAGAGAGAAGGACGGGCAGGTAGTTGGGAGGGAGAGAGAGAAGGACGGGCAGGTAGTTGGGGGGAGAGAGAGAAGGACGGGCAGGTAGTTGGGGGAGAGAGAGAAGGACGGGCAGGTAGTTGGGAGGGAGAGAGAAGGACGGGCAGGTAGTTGGGGGGAGAGAGAGAAGGACGGGCAGGTAGTTGGGAGGGAGAGAGAAGGACGGGCAGGTAGTTGGGAGAGAGAGAAGGACGGGCAGGTAGTTGGGAGAGAGAGAGAGAAGGACGGGCAGGTAGTTGGGAGAGAGAGAGAGAAGGACGGGCAGGTAGTTGGGAGAGAGAGAGAGAAGGACGGGCAGGTAGTTGGGAGGGAGAGAGAGAAGGACGGGCAGGTAGTTGGGAGAGAGAGAAGGACGGGCAGGTAGTTGGGAGAGAGAGAGAGAAGGACGGGCAGGTAGTTGGGAGGGAGAGAGAGAAGGACGGGCAGGTAGTTGGGAGGGAGAGAGAGAAGGACAGGCAGGTAGTTGGGAGGGAGAGAGAGAAGGACGGGCAGGTAGTTGGGAGGGAGAGAGAGAAGGACGGGCAGGTAGTTGGGAGAGAGAGAGAGAAGGACGGGCAGGTAGTTGGGAGGGAGAGAGAGAAGGACGGGCAGGTAGTTGGGAGAGAGAGAAGGACGGGCAGGTAGTTGGGAGAGAGAGAGAGAGAAGGACGGGCAGGTAGTTGGGAGAGAGAGAAGGACGGGCAGGTAGTTGGGAGGGAGAGAGAGAAGGACGGGCAGGTAGTTGGGAGAGAGAGAAGGACGGGCAGGTAGTTGGGAGAGAGAGAGAGAAGGACGGGCAGGTAGTTGGGAGGGAGAGAGAGAAGGACGGGCAGGTAGTTGGCAGGGAGAGAGAGAAGGACAGGCAGGTAGTTGGGAGGGAGAGAGAGAAGGACAGGCAGGTAGTTGGGAGGGAGAGAGAGAAGGACAGGCAGGTAGTTGGGAGAGAGAGAAGGACAGGCAGGTAGTTGGGAGGGAGAGAGAGAAGGACGGGCAGGTAGTTGGGAGGGAGAGAGAGAAGGACAGGCAGGTAGTTGGGAGAGAGAGAAGGACGGGCAGGTAGTTGGGAGAGAGAGAAGGACGGGCAGGTAGTTGGGAGAGAGAGAGAAGGACGGGCAGGTAGTTGGGGGGAGAGAGAGAAGGACGGGCAGGTAGTTGGGAGAGAGAGAGAAGGACGGGCAGGTAGTTGGGAGAGAGAGAAGGACGGGCAGGTAGTTGGGAGAGAGAAGGACGGGCAGGTAGTTGGGAGAGAGAAGGACGGGCAGGTAGTTGGGAGAGAGAGAAGGACGGGCAGGTAGTTGGGAGAGAGAGAGAGAAGGACGGGCAGGTAGTTGGGAGAGAGAGAGAGAAGGACGGGCAGGTAGTTGGGAGAGAGAGAGAGAAGGACGGGCAGGTAGTTGGGAGAGAGAGAGAGAAGGACAGGCAGGTAGTTGGGAGAGAGAGAGAGAAGGACGGGCAGGTAGTTGGGAGAGAGAGAGAAGGACGGGCAGGTAGTTGGGAGAGAGAGAGAGAAGGACAGGCAGGTAGTTGGGAGAGAGATAGAGAAGGACGGGCAGGTAGTTGGGAGAGAGAGAGAGAAGGACAGGCAGGTAGTTGGGAGAGAGAGAGAGAAGGACAGGCAGGTAGTTGGGAGAGAGAGAGAGAAGGACAGGCAGGTAGTTGGGAGAGAGAGAGAGAAGGACGGGCAGGTAGTTGGGAGAGAGAGAGAGAAGGACGGGCAGGTAGTTGGGGGGAGAGAGAGAGAAGGACGGGCAGGTAGTTGGGAGGGAGAGAGAGAAGGACGGGCAGGTAGTTGGGAGGGAGAGAGAGAAGGACAGGCAGGTAGTTGGGAGAGAGAGAGAGAAGGACAGGCAGGTAGTTGGGAGAGAGAGAGAAGGACGGGCAGGTAGTTGCGAGAGAGAGAGAAGGACGGGCAGGTAGTTGGGAGAGAGAGAGAAGGACGGGCTGGTAGTTGGGAGGGAGAGAGAGAAGGACGGGCAGGTAGTTGGGACAGAGAGAGAGAAGGACGGGCAGGTAGTTGGGAGAGAGAGAGAAGGACGGGCAGGTAGTTGGGAGGGAGAGAGAGAAGGACGGGCACGTAGTTGGGAGAGAGAGAAGGACGGGCAGGTAGTTGGGAGAGAGAGAGAGAAGGACGGGCAGGTAGTTGGGGGGAGAGAGAGAGAAGGACGGGCAGGTAGTTGGGAGGGAGAGAGAAGGACGGGCAGGTAGTTGGGAGGGAGAGAGAAGGACGGGCAGGTAGTTGGGAGAGAGAGAGAGAAGGACGGGCAGGTAGTTGGGAGGGAGAGAGAAGGACGGGCAGGTAGTTGGGAGGGAGAGAGAAGGACGGGCAGGTAGTTGGGGAGAGAGAGAGAAGGACGGGCAGGTAGTTGGGAGAGAGAGAGAAGGACGGGCAGGTAGTTGGGAGAGAGATAGAGAAGGACGGGCAGGTAGTTGGGAGAGAGAGAGAAGGACGGGCAGGTAGTTGGGAGAGAGAGAGAGAAGGACGGGCAGGTAGTTGGGAGAGAGAGAGAAGGACGGGCAGGTAGTTGGGAGGGAGAGAGAGAAGGACGGGCAGGTAGTTGGGAGAGAGAGAAGGACGGGCAGGTAGTTGGGAGAGAGAGAGAGAAGGACGGGCAGGTAGTTGGGGGGAGAGAGAGAGAAGGACGGGCAGGTAGTTGGGAGGGAGAGAGAAGGACGGGCAGGTAGTTGGGAGAGAGAGAGAGAAGGACGGGCAGGTAGTTGGGAGGGAGAGAGAAGGACAGGCAGGTAGTTGGGAGGGAGAGAGAAGGACGGGCAGGTAGTTGGGAGGGAGAGAGAAGGACGGGCAGGTAGTTGGGAGGGAGAGAGAAGGACGGGCAGGTAGTTGGGAGGGAGAGAGAAGGACGGGCAGGTAGTTGGGAGAGAGAGAGAGAAGGACAGGCAGGTAGTTGGGAGAGAGAGAGAGAAGGACAGGCAGGTAGTTGGGAGAGAGAGAGAGGACAGGCAGGTAGTTGGGAGAGAGAGAGAGAAGGACGGGCAGGTAGTTGGGAGAGAGAGAGAGAAGGACGGGCAGGTAGTTGGGGGGAGAGAGAGAGGACGGGCAGGTAGTTGGGAGGGAGAGAGAGAAGGACGGGCAGGTAGTTGGGAGGGAGAGAGAGAAGGACAGGCAGGTAGTTGGGAGAGAGAGAGAGAAGGACAGGCAGGTAGTTGGGAGAGAGAGAGAAGGACGGGCAGGTAGTTGGGAGAGAGAGAGAGAAGGACGGGCAGGTAGTTGGGAGAGAGAGAGAAGGACGGGCAGGTAGTTGGGAGGGAGAGAGAGAAGGACGGGCAGGTAGTTGGGAGGGAGAGAGAGAAGGACGGGCAGGTAGTTGGGAGAGAGAGAAGGACGGGCAGGTAGTTGGGAGAGAGAGAGAGAAGGACGGGCAGGTAGTTGGGGGGAGAGAGAGAGAAGGACGGGCAGGTAGTTGGGAGGGAGAGAGAAGGACGGGCAGGTAGTTGGGAGAGAGAGAGAGAAGGACGGGCAGGTCGTTGGGAGGGAGAGAGAAGGACGGGCAGGTAGTTGGGAGGGAGAGAGAAGGACGGGCAGGTAGTTGGGGAGAGAGAGAGAAGGACGGGCAGGTAGTTGGGAGAGAGAGAGAAGGACGGGCAGGTAGTTGGGAGAGAGATAGAGAAGGACGGGCAGGTAGTTGGGAGAGAGATAGAGAAGGACGGGCAGGTAGTTGGGGGGAGAGAGAGGACGGGCAGGTAGTTGGGGGGAGAGAGAGAGAAGGACGGGCAGGTAGTTGGGGGAGAGAGAGAGAAGGACGGGCAGGTAGTTGGGAGAGAGAGAGAAGGACGGGCAGGTAGTTGGGAGAGAGAGAGAAGGACGGGCAGGTAGTTGGGAGAGAGAGAGAAGGACGGGCAGGTAGTTGGGAGAGAGAGAGAAGGACGGGCAGGTAGTTGGGAGAGAGAGAGAAGGACGGGCAGGTAGTTGGGAGAGAGAGAGAAGGACGGGCAGGTAGTTGGGAGAGAGAGAGAAGGACGGGCAGGTAGTTGGGAGAGAGAGAGAAGGACGGGCAGGTAGTTGGGAGAGAGAGAGAGAAGGACGGGCAGGTAGTTGGGGGGAGAGAGAGAGAAGGACGGGCAGGTAGTTGGGGGGAGAGAGAGAAGGACGGGCAGGTAGTTGGGAGAGAGAGGGAAGGACGGGCAGGTAGTTGGGAGAGAGAGGACGGGCAGGTAGTTGGGCGGGAGAGAGAGAAGGACGGGCAGGTAGTTGGGAGGGAGAGAGAGAAGGACGGGCAGGTAGTTGGGAGAGAGAGAGAAGGACGGGCAGGTAGTTGGGAGAGAGAAGGACGGGCAGGTAGTTGGGGGGAGAGAGAGAAGGACGGGCAGGTAGTTGGGAGGGAGAGAGAGAAGGACGGGCAGGTAGTTGGGGGGAGAGAGAGAAGGACGGGCAGGTAGTTGGGAGGGAGAGAGAGAAGGACGGGCAGGTAGTTGGGAGAGAGAGAAGGACGGGCAGGTAGTTGGGAGAGAGAGAGAGAAGGACGGGCAGGTAGTTGGGAGAGAGAGAAGGACGGGCAGGTAGTTGGGAGGGAGAGAGAGAAGGACGGGCAGGTAGTTGGGAGAGAGAGAAGGACGGGCAGGTAGTTGGGAGAGAGAGAGAGAAGGACGGGCAGGTAGTTGGGGGGAGAGAGAGAGAAGGACGGGCAGGTAGTTGGGAGGGAGAGAGAAGGACGGGCAGGTAGTTGGGAGAGAGAGAGAGAAGGACGGGCAGGTAGTTGGGAGGGAGAGAGAAGGACAGGCAGGTAGTTGGGAGGGAGAGAGAAGGACGGGCAGGTAGTTGGGAGGGAGAGAGAAGGACGGGCAGGTAGTTGGGAGGGAGAGAGAAGGACGGGCAGGTAGTTGGGAGAGAGAGAGAGAAGGACAGGCAGGTAGTTGGGAGAGAGAGAGAGAAGGACAGGCAGGTAGTTGGGAGAGAGAGAGAGGACAGGCAGGTAGTTGGGAGAGAGAGAGAGAAGGACGGGCAGGTAGTTGGGAGAGAGAGAGAGAAGGACGGGCAGGTAGTTGGGGGGAGAGAGAGAGGACGGGCAGGTAGTTGGGAGGGAGAGAGAGAAGGACGGGCAGGTAGTTGGGAGGGAGAGAGAGAAGGACAGGCAGGTAGTTGGGAGAGAGAGAGAGAAGGACAGGCAGGTAGTTGGGAGAGAGAGAAGGACGGGCAGGTAGTTGGGAGAGAGAGAGAGAAGGACGGGCAGGTAGTTGGGAGAGAGAGAGAAGGACGGGCAGGTAGTTGGGAGGGAGAGAGAGAAGGACGGGCAGGTAGTTGGGAGAGAGAGAAGGACGGGCAGGTAGTTGGGAGAGAGAGAGAGAAGGACGGGCAGGTAGTTGGGGGGAGAGAGAGAGAAGGACGGGCAGGTAGTTGGGAGGGAGAGAGAAGGACGGGCAGGTAGTTGGGAGAGAGAGAGAGAAGGACGGGCAGGTCGTTGGGAGGGAGAGAGAAGGACGGGCAGGTAGTTGGGAGGGAGAGAGAAGGACGGGCAGGTAGTTGGGGAGAGAGAGAGAAGGACGGGCAGGTAGTTGGGAGAGAGAGAGAAGGACGGGCAGGTAGTTGGGAGAGAGATAGAGAAGGACGGGCAGGTAGTTGGGAGAGAGATAGAGAAGGACGGGCAGGTAGTTGGGGGAGAGAGAGAGGACGGGCAGGTAGTTGGGGGAGAGAGAGAGAAGGACGGGCAGGTAGTTGGGGGGAGAGAGAGAGAAGGACGGGCAGGTAGTTGGGAGAGAGAGAGAAGGACGGGCAGGTAGTTGGGAGAGAGAGAGAAGGACGGGCAGGTAGTTGGGAGAGAGAGAGAAGGACGGGCAGGTAGTTGGGAGAGAGAGAGAAGGACGGGCAGGTAGTTGGGAGAGAGAGAGAAGGACGGGCAGGTAGTTGGGAGAGAGAGAAGGACGGGCAGGTAGTTGGGAGAGAGAGAGAAGGACGGGCAGGTAGTTGGGAGAGAGAGAGAAGGACGGGCAGGTAGTTGGGAGAGAGAGAGAGAAGGACGGGCAGGTAGTTGGGGGGAGAGAGAGAGAAGGACGGGCAGGTAGTTGGGGGGAGAGAGAGAAGGACGGGCAGGTAGTTGGGAGAGAGAGGACGGGCAGGTAGTTGGGCGGGAGAGAGAGAAGGACGGGCAGGTAGTTGGGAGGGAGAGAGAGAAGGACGGGCAGGTAGTTGGGAGAGAGAGAGAAGGACGGGCAGGTAGTTGGGAGAGAGAAGGACGGGCAGGTAGTTGGGGGGAGAGAGAGAAGGACGGGCAGGTAGTTGGGAGGGAGAGAGAGAAGGACGGGCAGGTAGTTGGGAGGGAGAGAGAGAAGGACGGGCAGGTAGTTGGGGGGAGAGAGAGAAGGACGGGCAGGTAGTTGGGAGGGAGAGAGAGAAGGACGGGCAGGTAGTTGGGAGAGAGAGAAGGACGGGCAGGTAGTTGGGAGAGAGAGAAGGACGGGCAGGTAGTTGGGGGGAGAGAGAGAAGGACGGGCAGGTAGTTGGGGGGAGAGAGAGAAGGACCGGCAGGTAGTTGGGGGAGAGAGAGAAGGACGGGCAGGTAGTTGGGGGGAGAGAGAAGGACGGGCAGGTAGTTGGGGGGAGAGAGAAGGACGGGCAGGTAGTTGGGGGGAGAGAGAGAAGGACGGGCAGGTAGTTGGAGAGAGAGAGAGAAGGACGGGCAGGTAGTTGGGAGAGAGAGAGAGAAGGACGGGCAGGTAGTTGGGAGGGAGAGAGAAGGACGGGCAGGTAGTTGGGAGGGAGAGAGAAGGACGGGCAGGTAGTTGGGAGGGAGAGAGAAGGACGGGCAGGTCGTTGGGGGGGGAAGAGAAGGACGGGCAGGTAGTTGGGGAGAGAGAGAAGGACGGGCAGGTAGTTGGGGAGAGAGAGAAGGACGGGCAGGTAGTTGGGAGGGAGAGAGAGAGAAGGACGGGCAGGTAGTTGGGAGGGAGAGAGAGAGAAGGACGGGCAGGTAGTTGGGAGAGGGAGAGAGAGAGAAGGACGGGCAGGTAGTTGGGAGGGAGAGAGAGAGAAGGACGGGCAGGTAGTTGGGGGGAGAGAGAGAGAGAGAAGGACGGGCAGGTAGTTGGGAGAGAGAGAGAAGGACAGGCAGGTAGTTGGGGGGAGAGAGAAGGACGGGCAGGTAGTTGGGAGAGAGAGAAGGACGGGCAGGTAGTTGAGAGAGAGAGAGAAGGACGGGCAGGTAGTTGAGAGAGAGAGAGAAGGACGGGCAGGTAGTTGGGAGAGAGAGAGAGAAGGACGGGCAGGTAGTTGGGAGAGAGAGAGAGAAGGACGGGCAGGTAGTTGAGAGAGAGAGAGAAGGACGGGCAGGTAGTTGGGAGGGAGAGAGAAGGACGGGCAGGTAGTTGGGAGGGAGAGAGAGAAGGACGGGCAGGTAGTTGGGAGGGAGAGAGAAGGACGGGCAGGTAGTTGGGAGGGAGAGAGAAGGACGGGCAGGTAGTTGGGAGGGAGAGAGAGAAGGACGGGCAGGTAGTTGGGGGGAGAGAGAAGGACGGGCAGGTAGTTGGGAGGGAGAGAGAAGGACGGGCAGGTAGTTGGGAGGGAGAGAGAGAAGGACGGGCAGGTAGTTGGGGGGAGAGAGAAGGACGGGCAGGTAGTTGGGAGGGAGAGAGAGAAGGACGGGCAGGTAGTTGGGAGAGAGAGAAGGACGGGCAGGTAGTTGGGAGAGAGAGAAGGACGGGCAGGTAGTTGGGGGAGAGAGAGAGAAGGACGGGCAGGTAGTTGGGAGGGAGAGAGAAGGACAGGCAGGTAGTTGGGAGAGAGAGAGAGAAGGACGGGCAGGTAGTTGGGAGAGAGAGAGAGAAGGACGGGCAGGTAGTTGGGGGGAGAGAGAGAGAAGGACGGGCAGGTAGTTGGGAGGGAGAGAGAGAAGGACGGGCAGGTAGTTGGGAGGGAGAGAGAGAAGGACAGGCAGGTAGTTGGGAGAGAGAGAGAGAAGGACAGGCAGGTAGTTGGGAGAGAGAGAGAAGGACGGGCAGGTAGTTGCGAGAGAGAGAGAAGGACGGGCAGGTAGTTGGGAGAGAGAGAGAAGGACGGGCTGGTAGTTGGGAGGGAGAGAGAGAAGGACGGGCAGGTAGTTGGGACAGAGAGAGAGAAGGACGGGCAGGTAGTTGGGAGAGAGAGAGAAGGACGGGCAGGTCGTTGGGAGGGAGAGAGAGAAGGACGGGCACGTAGTTGGGAGAGAGAGAAGGACGGGCAGGTAGTTGGGAGAGAGAGAGAGAAGGACAGGCAGGTAGTTGGGAGGGAGAGAGAGAAGGACAGGCAGGTAGTTGGGAGGGAGAGAGAGAGAGAGAAGGACGGGCAGGTAGTTGGGAGAGAGAGAGAGAAGGACGGGCAGGTAGTTGGGAGGGAGAGAGAGAGAGAGAGAGAAGGACGGGCAGGTAGTTGGGAGGAGAGAGAGAAGGACGGGCAGGTAGTTGGGAGAGAGAGAAGGACGGGCAGGTAGTTGGGGGGGAGAGAGAGAAGGACGGGCAGGTAGTTGGGAGGGAGAGAGAAGGACGGGCAGGTAGTTGGGAGGGAGAGAGAGAAGGACGGGCAGGTAGTTGGGAGGGAGAGAGAGAAGGACGGGCAGGTAGTTGGGGGGAGAGAGAGAAGGACGGGCAGGTAGTTGGGGGGAGAGAGAGAAGGACGGGCAGGTAGTTGGGAGGGAGAGAGAAGGACGGGCAGGTAGTTGGGGGGAGAGAGAGAAGGACGGGCAGGTAGTTGGGAGGGAGAGAGAAGGACGGGCAGGTAGTTGGGAGAGAGAGAAGGACGGGCAGGTAGTTGGGAGAGAGAGAGAGAAGGACGGGCAGGTAGTTGGGAGAGAGAGAGAGAAGGACGGGCAGGTAGTTGGGAGAGAGAGAGAGAAGGACGGGCAGGTAGTTGGGAGGGAGAGAGAGAAGGACGGGCAGGTAGTTGGGAGAGAGAGAAGGACGGGCAGGTAGTTGGGAGAGAGAGAGAGAAGGACGGGCAGGTAGTTGGGAGGGAGAGAGAGAAGGACGGGCAGGTAGTTGGGAGGGAGAGAGAGAAGGACAGGCAGGTAGTTGGGAGGGAGAGAGAGAAGGACGGGCAGGTAGTTGGGAGGGAGAGAGAGAAGGACGGGCAGGTAGTTGGGAGAGAGAGAGAGAAGGACGGGCAGGTAGTTGGGAGGGAGAGAGAGAAGGACGGGCAGGTAGTTGGGAGAGAGAGAAGGACGGGCAGGTAGTTGGGAGAGAGAGAGAGAGAAGGACGGGCAGGTAGTTGGGAGAGAGAGAAGGACGGGCAGGTAGTTGGGAGGGAGAGAGAGAAGGACGGGCAGGTAGTTGGGAGAGAGAGAAGGACGGGCAGGTAGTTGGGAGAGAGAGAGAGAAGGACGGGCAGGTAGTTGGGAGGGAGAGAGAGAAGGACGGGCAGGTAGTTGGCAGGGAGAGAGAGAAGGACAGGCAGGTAGTTGGGAGGGAGAGAGAGAAGGACAGGCAGGTAGTTGGGAGGGAGAGAGAGAAGGACAGGCAGGTAGTTGGGAGAGAGAGAAGGACAGGCAGGTAGTTGGGAGGGAGAGAGAGAAGGACGGGCAGGTAGTTGGGAGGGAGAGAGAGAAGGACAGGCAGGTAGTTGGGAGAGAGAGAAGGACGGGCAGGTAGTTGGGAGAGAGAGAAGGACGGGCAGGTAGTTGGGAGAGAGAGAGAAGGACGGGCAGGTAGTTGGGGGGAGAGAGAGAAGGACGGGCAGGTAGTTGGGAGAGAGAGAGAAGGACGGGCAGGTAGTTGGGAGAGAGAGAGAAGGACGGGCAGGTAGTTGGGAGAGAGAGAAGGACGGGCAGGTAGTTGGGAGAGAGAAGGACGGGCAGGTAGTTGGGAGAGAGAAGGACGGGCAGGTAGTTGGGAGAGAGAGAAGGACGGGCAGGTAGTTGGGAGAGAGAGAGAGAAGGACGGGCAGGTAGTTGGGAGAGAGAGAGAGAAGGACGGGCAGGTAGTTGGGAGAGAGAGAGAGAAGGACGGGCAGGTAGTTGGGAGAGAGAGAGAGAAGGACAGGCAGGTAGTTGGGAGAGAGAGAGAGAAGGACGGGCAGGTAGTTGGGAGAGAGAGAGAAGGACGGGCAGGTAGTTGGGAGAGAGAGAGAGAAGGACAGGCAGGTAGTTGGGAGAGAGATAGAGAAGGACGGGCAGGTAGTTGGGAGAGAGAGAGAGAAGGACAGGCAGGTAGTTGGGAGAGAGAGAGAGAAGGACAGGCAGGTAGTTGGGAGAGAGAGAGAGAAGGACAGGCAGGTAGTTGGGAGAGAGAGAGAGAAGGACGGGCAGGTAGTTGGGAGAGAGAGAGAGAAGGACGGGCAGGTAGTTGGGGGGAGAGAGAGAGAAGGACGGGCAGGTAGTTGGGAGGGAGAGAGAGAAGGACGGGCAGGTAGTTGGGAGGGAGAGAGAGAAGGACAGGCAGGTAGTTGGGAGAGAGAGAGAGAAGGACAGGCAGGTAGTTGGGAGAGAGAGAGAAGGACGGGCAGGTAGTTGCGAGAGAGAGAGAAGGACGGGCAGGTAGTTGGGAGAGAGAGAGAAGGACGGGCTGGTAGTTGGGAGGGAGAGAGAGAAGGACGGGCAGGTAGTTGGGACAGAGAGAGAGAAGGACGGGCAGGTAGTTGGGAGAGAGAGAGAAGGACGGGCAGGTAGTTGGGAGGGAGAGAGAGAAGGACGGGCACGTAGTTGGGAGAGAGAGAAGGACGGGCAGGTAGTTGGGAGAGAGAGAGAGAAGGACGGGCAGGTAGTTGGGGGGAGAGAGAGAGAAGGACGGGCAGGTAGTTGGGAGGGAGAGAGAAGGACGGGCAGGTAGTTGGGAGGGAGAGAGAAGGACGGGCAGGTAGTTGGGAGAGAGAGAGAGAAGGACGGGCAGGTAGTTGGGAGGGAGAGAGAAGGACGGGCAGGTAGTTGGGAGGGAGAGAGAAGGACGGGCAGGTAGTTGGGGAGAGAGAGAGAAGGACGGGCAGGTAGTTGGGAGAGAGAGAGAAGGACGGGCAGGTAGTTGGGAGAGAGATAGAGAAGGACGGGCAGGTAGTTGGGAGAGAGAGAAGGACGGGCAGGTAGTTGGGAGAGAGAGAGAGAAGGACGGGCAGGTAGTTGGGAGAGAGAGAGAAGGACGGGCAGGTAGTTGGGAGGGAGAGAGAGAAGGACGGGCAGGTAGTTGGGAGAGAGAGAAGGACGGGCAGGTAGTTGGGAGAGAGAGAGAGAAGGACGGGCAGGTAGTTGGGGGGAGAGAGAGAGAAGGACGGGCAGGTAGTTGGGAGGGAGAGAGAAGGACGGGCAGGTAGTTGGGAGAGAGAGAGAGAAGGACGGGCAGGTAGTTGGGAGGGAGAGAGAAGGACAGGCAGGTAGTTGGGAGGGAGAGAGAAGGACGGGCAGGTAGTTGGGAGGGAGAGAGAAGGACGGGCAGGTAGTTGGGAGGGAGAGAGAAGGACGGGCAGGTAGTTGGGAGGGAGAGAGAAGGACGGGCAGGTAGTTGGGAGAGAGAGAGAGAAGGACAGGCAGGTAGTTGGGAGAGAGAGAGAGAAGGACAGGCAGGTAGTTGGGAGAGAGAGAGAGGACAGGCAGGTAGTTGGGAGAGAGAGAGAGAAGGACGGGCAGGTAGTTGGGAGAGAGAGAGAGAAGGACGGGCAGGTAGTTGGGGGGAGAGAGAGAGGACGGGCAGGTAGTTGGGAGGGAGAGAGAGAAGGACGGGCAGGTAGTTGGGAGGGAGAGAGAGAAGGACAGGCAGGTAGTTGGGAGAGAGAGAGAGAAGGACAGGCAGGTAGTTGGGAGAGAGAGAGAAGGACGGGCAGGTAGTTGGGAGAGAGAGAGAGAAGGACGGGCAGGTAGTTGGGAGAGAGAGAGAAGGACGGGCAGGTAGTTGGGAGGGAGAGAGAGAAGGACGGGCAGGTAGTTGGGAGGGAGAGAGAGAAGGACGGGCAGGTAGTTGGGAGAGAGAGAAGGACGGGCAGGTAGTTGGGAGAGAGAGAGAGAAGGACGGGCAGGTAGTTGGGGGGAGAGAGAGAGAAGGACGGGCAGGTAGTTGGGAGGGACAGAGAAGGACGGGCAGGTAGTTGGGAGAGAGAGAGAGAAGGACGGGCAGGTCGTTGGGAGGGAGAGAGAAGGACGGGCAGGTAGTTGGGAGGGAGAGAGAAGGACGGGCAGGTAGTTGGGGAGAGAGAGAGAAGGACGGGCAGGTAGTTGGGAGAGAGAGAGAAGGACGGGCAGGTAGTTGGGAGAGAGATAGAGAAGGACGGGCAGGTAGTTGGGAGAGAGATAGAGAAGGACGGGCAGGTAGTTGGGGGGAGAGAGAGGACGGGCAGGTAGTTGGGGGGAGAGAGAGAGAAGGACGGGCAGGTAGTTGGGGGGAGAGAGAGAGAAGGACGGGCAGGTAGTTGGGAGAGAGAGAGAAGGACGGGCAGGTAGTTGGGAGAGAGAGAGAAGGACGGGCAGGTAGTTGGGAGAGAGAGAGAAGGACGGGCAGGTAGTTGGGAGAGAGAGAGAAGGACGGGCAGGTAGTTGGGAGAGAGAGAGAAGGACGGGCAGGTAGTTGGGAGAGAGAGAGAAGGACGGGCAGGTAGTTGGGAGAGAGAGAGAAGGACGGGCAGGTAGTTGGGAGAGAGAGAGAAGGACGGGCAGGTAGTTGGGAGAGAGAGAGAGAAGGACGGGCAGGTAGTTGGGGGGAGAGAGAGAGAAGGACGGGCAGGTAGTTGGGGGGAGAGAGAGAAGGACGGGCAGGTAGTTGGGAGAGAGAGGGAAGGACGGGCAGGTAGTTGGGAGAGAGAGGACGGGCAGGTAGTTGGGCGGGAGAGAGAGAAGGACGGGCAGGTAGTTGGGAGGGAGAGAGAGAAGGACGGGCAGGTAGTTGGGAGAGAGAGAGAAGGACGGGCAGGTAGTTGGGAGAGAGAAGGACGGGCAGGTAGTTGGGGGGAGAGAGAGAAGGACGGGCAGGTAGTTGGGAGGGAGAGAGAGAAGGACGGGCAGGTAGTTGGGGGGAGAGAGAGAAGGACGGGCAGGTAGTTGGGAGGGAGAGAGAGAAGGACGGGCAGGTAGTTGGGAGAGAGAGAAGGACGGGCAGGTAGTTGGGAGAGAGAGAGAGAAGGACGGGCAGGTAGTTGGGAGAGAGAGAAGGACGGGCAGGTAGTTGGGAGGGAGAGAGAGAAGGACGGGCAGGTAGTTGGGAGGGAGAGAGAGAAGGACGGGCAGGTAGTTGGGAGAGAGAGAAGGACGGGCAGGTAGTTGGGAGAGAGAGAGAGAAGGACGGGCAGGTAGTTGGGGGAGAGAGAGAGAAGGACGGGCAGGTAGTTGGGAGGGAGAGAGAAGGACGGGCAGGTAGTTGGGAGAGAGAGAGAGAAGGACGGGCAGGTAGTTGGGAGGGAGAGAGAAGGACAGGCAGGTAGTTGGGAGGGAGAGAGAAGGACGGGCAGGTAGTTGGGAGGGAGAGAGAAGGACGGGCAGGTAGTTGGGAGGGAGAGAGAAGGACGGGCAGGTAGTTGGGAGAGAGAGAGAGAAGGACAGGCAGGTAGTTGGGAGAGAGAGAGAGAAGGACAGGCAGGTAGTTGGGAGAGAGAGAGAGGACAGGCAGGTAGTTGGGAGAGAGAGAGAGAAGGACGGGCAGGTAGTTGGGAGAGAGAGAGAGAAGGACGGGCAGGTAGTTGGGGGGAGAGAGAGAGGACGGGCAGGTAGTTGGGAGGGAGAGAGAGAAGGACGGGCAGGTAGTTGGGAGGGAGAGAGAGAAGGACAGGCAGGTAGTTGGGAGAGAGAGAGAGAAGGACAGGCAGGTAGTTGGGAGAGAGAGAAGGACGGGCAGGTAGTTGGGAGAGAGAGAGAGAAGGACGGGCAGGTAGTTGGGAGAGAGAGAGAAGGACGGGCAGGTAGTTGGGAGGGAGAGAGAGAAGGACGGGCAGGTAGTTGGGAGAGAGAGAAGGACGGGCAGGTAGTTGGGAGAGAGAGAGAGAAGGACGGGCAGGTAGTTGGGGGGAGAGAGAGAGAAGGACGGGCAGGTAGTTGGGAGGGAGAGAGAAGGACGGGCAGGTAGTTGGGAGAGAGAGAGAGAAGGACGGGCAGGTCGTTGGGAGGGAGAGAGAAGGACGGGCAGGTAGTTGGGAGGGAGAGAGAAGGACGGGCAGGTAGTTGGGGAGAGAGAGAGAAGGACGGGCAGGTAGTTGGGAGAGAGAGAGAAGGACGGGCAGGTAGTTGGGAGAGAGATAGAGAAGGACGGGCAGGTAGTTGGGAGAGAGATAGAGAAGGACGGGCAGGTAGTTGGGGGGAGAGAGAGGACGGGCAGGTAGTTGGGGGGAGAGAGAGAGAAGGACGGGCAGGTAGTTGGGGGGAGAGAGAGAGAAGGACGGGCAGGTAGTTGGGAGAGAGAGAGAAGGACGGGCAGGTAGTTGGGAGAGAGAGAGAAGGACGGGCAGGTAGTTGGGAGAGAGAGAGAAGGACGGGCAGGTAGTTGGGAGAGAGAGAGAAGGACGGGCAGGTAGTTGGGAGAGAGAGAGAAGGACGGGCAGGTAGTTGGGAGAGAGAGAAGGACGGGCAGGTAGTTGGGAGAGAGAGAGAAGGACGGGCAGGTAGTTGGGAGAGAGAGAGAAGGACGGGCAGGTAGTTGGGAGAGAGAGAGAGAAGGACGGGCAGGTAGTTGGGGGGAGAGAGAGAGAAGGACGGGCAGGTAGTTGGGGGGAGAGAGAGAAGGACGGGCAGGTAGTTGGGAGAGAGAGGACGGGCAGGTAGTTGGGCGGGAGAGAGAGAAGGACGGGCAGGTAGTTGGGAGGGAGAGAGAGAAGGACGGGCAGGTAGTTGGGAGAGAGAGAGAAGGACGGGCAGGTAGTTGGGAGAGAGAAGGACGGGCAGGTAGTTGGGGGGAGAGAGAGAAGGACGGGCAGGTAGTTGGGAGGGAGAGAGAGAAGGACGGGCAGGTAGTTGGGAGGGAGAGAGAGAAGGACGGGCAGGTAGTTGGGGGGAGAGAGAGAAGGACGGGCAGGTAGTTGGGAGGGAGAGAGAGAAGGACGGGCAGGTAGTTGGGAGAGAGAGAAGGACGGGCAGGTAGTTGGGAGAGAGAGAAGGACGGGCAGGTAGTTGGGGGGAGAGAGAGAAGGACGGGCAGGTAGTTGGGGGGAGAGAGAGAAGGACCGGCAGGTAGTTGGGGGAGAGAGAGAAGGACGGGCAGGTAGTTGGGGGGAGAGAGAAGGACGGGCAGGTAGTTGGGGGGAGAGAGAAGGACGGGCAGGTAGTTGGGGGGAGAGAGAGAAGGACGGGCAGGTAGTTGGAGAGAGAGAGAGAAGGACGGGCAGGTAGTTGGGAGAGAGAGAGAGAAGGACGGGCAGGTAGTTGGGAGGGAGAGAGAAGGACGGGCAGGTAGTTGGGAGGGAGAGAGAAGGACGGGCAGGTAGTTGGGAGGGAGAGAGAAGGACGGGCAGGTCGTTGGGGGGGGAGAGAAGGACGGGCAGGTAGTTGGGGAGAGAGAGAAGGACGGGCAGGTAGTTGGGGAGAGAGAGAAGGACGGGCAGGTAGTTGGGAGGGAGAGAGAGAGAAGGACGGGCAGGTAGTTGGGAGGGAGAGAGAGAGAAGGACGGGCAGGTAGTTGGGAGAGGGAGAGAGAGAGAAGGACGGGCAGGTAGTTGGGAGGGAGAGAGAGAGAAGGACGGGCAGGTAGTTGGGGGGAGAGAGAGAGAGAGAAGGACGGGCAGGTAGTTGGGAGAGAGAGAGAAGGACAGGCAGGTAGTTGGGGGGAGAGAGAAGGACGGGCAGGTAGTTGGGAGAGAGAGAAGGACGGGCAGGTAGTTGAGAGAGAGAGAGAGAAGGACGGGCAGGTAGTTGAGAGAGAGAGAGAAGGACGGGCAGGTAGTTGGGAGAGAGAGAGAGAAGGACGGGCAGGTAGTTGGGAGAGAGAGAGAGAAGGACGGGCAGGTAGTTGAGAGAGAGAGAGAAGGACGGGCAGGTAGTTGGGAGGGAGAGAGAAGGACGGGCAGGTAGTTGGGAGGGAGAGAGAGAAGGACGGGCAGGTAGTTGGGAGGGAGAGAGAAGGACGGGCAGGTAGTTGGGAGGGAGAGAGAAGGACGGGCAGGTAGTTGGGAGGGAGAGAGAGAAGGACGGGCAGGTAGTTGGGGGGAGAGAGAAGGACGGGCAGGTAGTTGGGAGGGAGAGAGAAGGACGGGCAGGTAGTTGGGAGGGAGAGAGAGAAGGACGGGCAGGTAGTTGGGGGGAGAGAGAAGGACGGGCAGGTAGTTGGGAGGGAGAGAGAGAAGGACGGGCAGGTAGTTGGGAGAGAGAGAAGGACGGGCAGGTAGTTGGGAGAGAGAGAAGGACGGGCAGGTAGTTGGGGGAGAGAGAGAGAAGGACGGGCAGGTAGTTGGGAGGGAGAGAGAAGGACGGGCAGGTAGTTGGGAGGGAGAGAGAGAAGGACGGGCAGGTAGTTGGGGGGAGAGAGAGAAGGACGGGCAGGTAGTTGGGGGGAGAGAGAGAGAAGGACGGGCAGGTAGTTGGGGGGAGAGAGAGAAGGACGGGCAGGTAGTTGGGGGGAGAGAGAGAGAAGGACGGGCAGGTAGTTGGGAGAGAGAGAGAAGGACGGGCAGGTAGTTGAGAGAGAGAGAGAGAAGGACGGGCAGGTAGTTGGGGGGAGAGAGAGAAGGACGGGCAGGTAGTTGGGGGGAGAGAGAGAAGGACGGGCAGGTAGTTGAGAGAGAGAGAGAGAAGGACGGGCAGGTAGTTGGGAGAGAGAGAGAGAAGGACGGGCAGGTAGTTGGGAGAGAGAGAGAGAAGGACGGGCAGGTAGTTGAGAGAGAGAGAAGGACGGGCAGGTAGTTGGGAGGGAGAGAGAAGGACGGGCAGGTAGTTGGGAGGGAGAGAGAGAAGGACGGGCAGGTAGTTGGGAGAGAGAGAGAAGGACGGGCAGGTAGTTGAGAGAGAGAGAGAGAAGGACGGGCAGGTAGTTGGGGGGAGAGAGAGAAGGACAGGCAGGTAGTTGGGAGAGAGAGAGAAGGACGGGCAGGTAGTTGGGGAGAGAGAGAAGGACGGGCAGGTAGTTGGGAGAGAGAGAGAAGGACGGGCAGGTAGTTGGGGGGAGAGAGAGAAGGACGGGCAGGTAGTTGGGAGAGAGAGAGAGAAGGACGGGCAGGTAGTTGGGGGGAGAGAGAGAAGGACGGGCAGGTAGTTGGGGAGAGAGAGAAGGACGGGCAGGTAGTTGGGGGGAGAGAGAGAAGGACGGGCAGGTAGTTGGGAGAGAGAGAAGGACGGGCAGGTAGTTGGGAGGGAGAGAAGGACGGGCAGGTAGTTGGGAGAGAGAGAGAAGGACGGGCAGGTAGTTGGGAGAGAGAGAGAAGGACGGGCAGGTAGTTGGGGGGAGAGAGAGAGAAGGACGGGCAGGTAGTTGAGAGAGAGAGAGAGAAGGACGGGCAGGTAGTTGGGAGAGAGAGAGAGAGAAGGACGGGCAGGCGGGACAGGGCAGGAGGCGGGGAGCTGGTGTGGAAAACACTGGGTGAAGGGACGATGGGCCGTCGGGGGAGCACTAGGGGTGGCGCCAGGCAGCAAGACAGCCACAGAAAACAGGAATTGGAAAGTGGCAACATGTTTTATATATAAAAAGTTACCGAGGAAGAACCTCAGTTTACCTGCAGGCAACCAAGATGGCGGACCCTGGCGGCTGGATTCGCTCCCAGGTGCCAACTAGTGGCCAGGTTGTGTCATTACAAATAGCGCCAAATTCACACCAGCCCTTGGGGGGGGGGGGGGGCGGGGTTATAATTGGGGTGGGTGGGAGTTAACCAAAAAAATAAATATGACAAGAGGAATTAAAGTTTTATAGGCAGGAAGTAAAACTTTTAATAAGATACTAGTCGATTAAAAATGGTGCAGGTGGGAAATCAGGTGACTGTACCTCCCCACGTCCCCCCTCTCCGTCCTTTTGCGCCACCCCATTTCTTGACCTGTTCAAGAGGAGTATCAATCATCTCTTGATGGCCCTAATACAAGGGTGTTCCTCATACCCGTCACAGGTCACATAACGCACCCGTGTTGGAGTACCGCTTGTTGATTGAGCGAAGATACGCACGAGTAGCCGCATTTAAACTCAAGCTGGGTGTCAGCAAACTGATAGTTGGCCAGTAAAGTAGAAACACATGTTTTATTCTATTAATTGAGAAACCCAGTAAAAGTCCAAGGCTGAAACCATCGGAAAAGTAAAGGAGAACATGAGGGAAATGAGGAAATAATGATTAGTGTCACCAAGCTCATGTTTAAAAACCCTGCATATTGGAGGAGGAGACGGTAATTGAGGGAACCAAGGAGTTCCACAGTTTTGTGGTCCTGGGCAGTGGTCTTTTCTTCTGGCCAGTTTTCTCCCCATCCCTCCTCTCCTGAAGGTGTTGACTTCGTGACAGGATGCTGTGCCACGGGTGCTGGTCGCCAAACATACCTCACCCCAAGCAGCCATTATTAATGTGTGAGCACTGACAATGAGTGTGGTGGGCTATTAACAATCATTGGTCTCACCCAGGGCCATAATACTGGTGCTATAATTGGACTCGGTGGATTGGATTAGGGAAGGGATTATTGTCCAGTGACTCCTGCTGGAAAAATGGGCTCGAGGGGATGTGAAAGTGTTTGGCTGGGATTCCTCATTGGTTGAAACAGCTGCCACCGATCACTAAACACACACGTGAAGAATGAACAGACGGCGTGAGATACCAGAGGGCACTGTGAACCCACGCCCAATCATAAAGTCCCTGCATTCAGAAGTGGCAGGGAAGTAGCAGAGCAAGATGGTGGGGTGAGGGGGAAGCTATGGGACTGTATCCCAGTGAGAAAAAGGAAAGGGGAGAAAAATTAGACAGCTACTCACCACAGACTGGTAATTGAAGCCGTCCACCTGTAAGGTTCAGTACTGTACCGCATGGTACACTGACAACACTGAGAAGCTTCAACTTAAATATCTTTGAAGCCAACTGCAATGGAATGTATTCAAGAAAACGAGAAACAACAAGCATTGGAAACTTTCCCCACCGAACATCAGGGGAAAAAATAGTTTGCAACCATTAATGTTTAATTAGCATCTTCAAACGATTAGAATGAAATCAGAATTATTTCTGAGGTAAAATACAGAACTTGCATGGAATCATTTTAAATATCGACAATATATTCTACTTTGGGAAAGTCAGAGTCAATGGTGTTAGTGGCAGGGTAAAGCCACACTGACCCATCAATTTATCTTAGTCAAAACCCAACGTCATTCCTCACAGCATTCAGATTAAATATCTTTTTGAGAACTAAACCAAAGTTGCCCATCATTCTGCTGGGGGGAGGGGTCTGGCATCTGAAATGAGATAACATCGGCTAGAAATGATTGTTGATGATATTAGTAGATAAACACTTAACGCTTTTATAATGGTCCTCTCTCTGCAATTTTAACCTCC
The DNA here is from genome assembly GCF_035084215.1 of Heptranchias perlo. Lineage (NCBI taxonomy): Eukaryota > Metazoa > Chordata > Chondrichthyes > Hexanchiformes > Hexanchidae > Heptranchias > Heptranchias perlo. Next base: position 34,616,452 of record NC_090329.1, on the reverse strand, counting down.
ACTCTAACCCATTTACTATAAATGGGTTAACACCTGTGCTAAAATAGCAGACAAAGCTTTCATCAGCTATATTTATCAGCAACAGTCATTCTAGATTTTTATAATAATCTCATACAATATTAATGTGTAAATTCTTCTTTAAACTACCCCTTTAAAATGTTTTATACATTATGTATTAAATTAAATTTTTTAAGAAGGACAGCGAGAATAAACGGCAAAAGAAATGAGGTGGATCAGTGTTTAAAATGTTTGCTATATTTCAAGTGCTTATTTTAATTTTTAAAGCATAACGCTACTCCTGACATTTGGCCAATTTTATTACTGCAATATTAGTGTTTGTTTCAGTGTCACTGTGTTAGCTGAAACCTGTTTAAAAAACGGCTGACCGTAATTTGCCTGGACCTGTCAGCACTCCGATATACTAAATATATCATATTTAGAATTATAACTGCTTCCCAGTTGTTCAATTTTGTTGCTGATCTCAGCACTCACCATTTTGCGCTGGGGATGAGATTGTGTAAATCTGAAAGCAACATTCAAATGCTTGTAATCCAACATGGCCACCGGAAGTTATCGTGTGAGTTAATTAGGAACACCCCATATCCCTCTCAATCACTGCCTCTCAACACCCCTATTTAATGCACTCACTTTCCACTATGTGGCTGACCCCCTGACCCCTCCGCTACTGCCCATCTATTCTCCCCTCTGTCACTGACCCATGTCCTTCTCTGTCCTCCATCCCATCCCTCCTCTCAATACCTCAATAACCCTCTCTCACTGACCCCTTCTTTTGATGCCCCCTATCGCCCTACTCATTGCCCTCTATCTTCCTGATTTGGGCTAAAGTAACTACACTGGAAGCCTAAATGACATGACAGGAGACTCGAATGGGTCAAAATGGAAAGAAAGAAAGAATTTGTATTTATACAACAACTCTCACGACCTCAGGATGTCCCAGTGTGCGTCATAGCCAATGAAGTACTTTTTAAGTAATAAAAACAGAAAATGCAGCATCTGTGGAGAAAGAAACTGAGTTAACATTTCAGGTCGATGACCCTTTGTCAAAACTGGAAGAAGTTGAAGATTCAACTGTTTTTAAGCAAGTACAGGGCCAGGGAAAAGTGGGAGAGAAGGAGAGGGGAGAAAAGAAAAAAGGGAAGGTCTGGAGGGCAGGAGTGATTAAATGACAAAAGGGATGATAGTGCAAGGCAAGGAGGGTGGTAATGGGACAGGTAAAGAAACAAAAGATGGGTCTAGAGGAGCTGTAAATAGCAATATCAGAGTCATTACCAGCACCTGCTGTTCAAAAATATGGGGGCAGTGGTTAAGATCTGAAGTTATTGAAATCAATTTTGAGTCCAGAAGGTTGTAAAGTGCTGAAACGAAAGATGAGGTGCTGTTCCTCAAGCTTCCATTGAGCTTCAATGGAACAGTGTAAGAGGCCGAGGACAGAGAGGTCAGAGTCGAAGTGGGAAGGGGAATTAAAATGGCAAGCGACTGGCAGGTCAGGGCCACACTTGCAGTTTGAGCAGAGGTGTTCAGCAAAGCGATCACCCAATCTGTGTTTGGTCTTCCCAGTGTAGAGGAGACCGCTTGTGTGCAGTGAATACAGTATATTAAATTGAACGAAGTACAAGTAAATTGCTGTTTCACCTGGACGTTGAGAAGGGAGGAGGTGAAGGGGCAGGTGTTGCATCTCCTGTGCTCACACGGGCAGATGCCGCGGGGAGAAGACCAGGCGTTGGGGGTGATGGAAGAGTGGACCAAGGTGTCGCGGAGGGAGCGGTCGATTCAGATTGCTGAAAGGGGAGGGGAGGGGAAGATGCGTTTGGTGGTGGCATCGTGCTGGAGGTGGTGGAAATGACGGAGGATAATATGTGAATGTGGAGGCTGGTGGGGTGGAAGGTGAGGACAAGTGGGACCCTATCATGGTTCTGGGAGGGAGGGGAAGGGGTGAGGGCAGAAGTCGGGAAGTGGGATGGATGCGGTCGAGGGCCCTGTCAACTATAGTGGAGGGGAATCCTTGGTTGAGGAAAAAGGAAGCCATATCGGAAGCACTGGTGTGGAAGGTGGCATCGTCAGAACAGATGCGATGGAGACGGGGTGGGAGGAAGTGTCATCAAGGTAGCTGTGGGCGTCGATGGGCTTATAGTAGATATTGGTTGACAGGCTATCCCCAGAAATGGAGATAGAGAAATCAAGGAAGGGAAGGGAAGAGTCGGATATGGACCATGTGATGGCGAGGGAAGGGTGGAAATTGGAAGCAAAGTTGATGAAAATTTCCAGTTCGGGGCGAGAGCAGGAAACGGCACCGATACAGTCATCAATGTACAGGAAAAAGAGGTGAGGGAAGGAACCTGAATAGGACTGGAACAAAGAATGTTCCACGTATCCCACAAAAAGACAGGTATAGCTAAGACCCATACGGGTTCCCATAGCGACACCTTTTATTTGGAGGAAGTGAGTGGAGTCAAAGGAGAAGTTATTCAACGTAAGAACAAATTTAGCCAGGCGGAGGAGGGTGGTGGTGGATGGGGACTGGTTGGGCGTCCGTTCAAGGAAGAAGCAAAAGGTCCACAGGCCGTCCTAATGGGGGATGAAGGTGTAGAGAGACTGGACATCCATGGTGAAAAGGAGATGGTTAGGGCAGGGGAACTGGAAACTTTTAAAGTGGCGGAGGGTGGCGGAAGAGTAACAGGTGTAGGTCAGAAGAGATGGGACAAGGGGAGAAAACATAGAGTGGAGATAGGAAGAAATAAGTTACGTAGAGCAAGAGCAGGCTGAAACAATGAGTCTACCGGGGCAGTCCTGTTTGTGGATCTTGGGAAGGAGGTAGAAGCGGGCTGTACGGGGTTGGGGGAACTATAAGGTTGGAAGCTGTGGGGGGAAGATCTCCAGAGGAGATGGGGTCAGTGACGGTCTGGGAAACTATGGTTTGATGTTCGGCAGTGGGGTCATGGTCCAGGGGGAGGTAGGAGGAGGTGTCGGAGAGTTGACGTTCGGCCTCCGCAAGGTAGAGGTCTGTTCACCAAACAACAACAGCGCCGCCCTTGTCAGCAGCAGCAAGTACTTTTTAAGTGTATTTACTGTTGTACTGTAGGGAAGCGCAGCAGCCAATGTGCACAGCAAGGTCCCACAAACGGCAATGAGTTCAATGACCAGACAATCTGTTTTTCCAGTGATGTTGGTTGAGGAATAAATGTTAGCCAGGACAGCAGGAGAACTCTTCAGCTCTTCTTCGAAAAGTGCCACAGGATCTTTAACCTCCACCCAAGAGGGCAGACAGCGTATTACTTTGTATAGGGACAGCTTGCACCTGGCCTGCGTCCAGCAGAAATGGAGAAAAACTAGTTTCAAGTATCAATGACATCACCTGACCTCAGTTTCAATGTAATTTAAATAAGAACATCTCTGTCGTTGCCCTTGCCCCACCCACAACCTGAAGTATAGGTTACTGAAATATTAAAAACCTATACTCACCCCAGACAAAGCCGTTGACCATGCCTTCAGCATAGGAGAGGGTACTGATTGCTAGATGGCATTAGGCAGAAGTAATGTTAAAAGCAACTTTATTAAGATAATGCATTTGCTCAAACTTTGCTGCAGATTGTTTGTTGCTTTTTGGGCACTTTTTTTATCTCCAGCTTACTAATAGCTTCAGCGTTGCTCATGGTGTTGGGGGTGGGGGGCGTTATTTCAGTCATAAATCACAAGACATAGTGATGGTTCCTTTATGGATTCCCAGCTTTCAGGAGGAAGAAATGCAGGATGACGAGGTGCAACTCAAAGAGGACAGGTACATCAGAGGCAGCTGGCATCCACTTAACTAGTGCTTACACCATAGTATTTACAGATCCAGGGAGTCATATCTCAACCTGTCCAATAGACAGTGTGTCAGAAGGTTGAACCTGCCTCATGAGGTGACAGAGGAGTTCTGTCTCCATGTTTGCCCTGGACTTGGAGCCCACCTGTGCCATCAGCTCAGCACTGCCTGTGGCAATAAAAGTCACTGCGGCAATCAATTTCTATGCCACTTCTTTCTTTCATGCAGTGTTTAGGGATGTTTGCAGTATCATCGAATTGAATGGAAAATGCTGCATCAAGCAAGTAACTGATGCTTTGTTTGTGCAAGCATCCCAGTTCATCTCCTTTCCTATGGACCTTGCAAATCATTTTGAGAGAGTTTATGCATTTTTACAGACTGGTTGGATTTCCCCATGTGCAAGGTGCCGTTGACAGATCCCATGTCGCTTTACGTGCTTTTGATAAGAATGCAATTAATTTTCTCAACAGGAAAAGTTCACCATGCCTTCAATAGCATGCTATGTAAAGCATGCATTATGTATGCGAATGAATGCAATCCAGAGAGCTGCTGCGATTCCTTTGTATTAAGACAGTCCACAATCCCACTGCTGTTTACAGGTCAAAGGTAAGTGTTGGGATGGCTGATCAGTAAACCTTTGTAGCAGTGGCTGATGACACTGGTTAGGAATCCAAGCACTCTTGAGGAACACCAATACTATGAGGTTCATGGAGCCACCAGCATTGTCATTGAGCAGCCCTTATACATTCTGAAGGCACACTTAAAGTACCTGGACAGATCTGGAGGAGTGCTTCAATAAAGTCCTGCTCAGGTGTTTTGCATTGTTGTGATCCGCTATACGCTGCACAACTTCGCTATCCACAAAGAACTGCTGATCAACCTCCCTGAGGACAAAGAAGGTGGTGATCAAGGCAAGCAGGGTCAGCAGGGAACCCATTACCACCCACCAGACAGCTGCAGACACAGCTAATAGGGACAACTTAAAGTAATTTGGCAGGGGAATGGGCACCAGGATGTAGCATTGGAAAGGAGAAACAAGGTGCACAAAGGATGGGAGAGAAGGATAGCACTAGAATAAGAAATAGTACAGTATTAGGTGGGATCAGACTAAGAGAGAGTAAAAGAAAGTCTAAGACTGGTTTGCGGGGCATGTGTATAAACGCATGAAGCGTGGTAAACAAGGTTGATGAGCTGCAGGCGCAAATAGCCACATGGGAATACAATGTCATGGCAATAACAGAGACCTGACTCAAAAAAGGGCAGGATTGGGTAATAAATATTCCTGGATACAAGGTGTTCATGAAAGATAGGGAAGGAAAGAAAGGAGGGGGGGGGTGGCAGTATTGATTAAGGAGAATATTGCAGTGCTGGAGAGAAAGGATGTCCTGGAGGGGTCAAGGACAGAATCTATTTGGTTAGAGTTAAGAAACAAAAAAGGTGCCATTACAGTACTGAGTGTATTAGGATCATAGAATCATAGAGAATTTACGGCACAGAAGGAGGCCATTCGGCCCGCTATGTCCATGACGGATTCTATAGGCCACCAACTAGAGGGAAGGATATAGAGGAGCAAATTTGCAGGGAAATTACAGAGAGGAGCAAAAGCCATAGAGTAGTGATAACAGAGGATTTCAACTATCCTAATATAGACTGGGATAGTGATAATATAAGGGGCAAAGAGGGGGAGGAATTTTTGAAGTGTGTTCAGAATAACTTGCTTGACCAGTACATTACCAGCCCAAAGAGGAAGGAGGCATTGCTGGACTTGGTTTTGGAGAATGAGACGGGCCAAATGGAGCAAGTGTCAGTAGGGAACATGTGGGAACAGCAATCATAGTATCATAAGGTTTAGAATAGCCACGGAAAAGGATATGGACCACTCTAAAGTAAAAAATACTCAATTGGAGAAGGGCTAATTTCAGTAGGATGAGAACAGATCTGGCCCAGGGAAATTGGAATCAAAGATTGGCAGGCAAAACTGTAATTGAACAATGGGCAGCCTTTAAGGAGGAGATGGTTCAGGTACAGTCTAGGTAAATTCCCTTGGAAAGGTAGGGTAACTAAAGCCAGAGCTCCCTGGATGACAAAAGAGATAGGGAGTAAGATGAAGCAGAAAAAAGGGGCATATGACAGATGTCAGGTTGATAACACAAGTGAGAACCAGGCTGAACATAGAAAGTTCAGGGGGGAAGTGAAAAAGGAAATAAGGGGCAAAGAGAGAGTATGAGAATAGACTGGAGGCCAACATAAAAAGGAATCCAAAAGTCTTCTATGGGCATGTAAACAGTAAACAGATAGTAAGAGGAGGAATGGAGCCGATTAAGGACTGAAAAGGAGATCTGTTCATGATGGCTGAGGACTAAATGAGTACTTTGCATCTGTCTTTACCAAGGAAGAAGATGCTGCCAGAGTCTCAGTAAAGGAAGATGTAGTTGAGATATGGGATGGGCTAAAAATGGATAAAGAGGAGGTGCTGGAAAGATTAGCTATACTTAAAGTAGATAAATCACCCGGTCCAGATGGGATGCGTCCTAGGTTGCTGAAGGAAATAAGGGTGGAAATTGCAGAGGTACTGGCCATAATCTTCCAAACATCCTTAGATGGGGAGAGGGGGGGTGCCAGAGGACAGGACTATTGCAAATGTTACCCCCTTGTTCAAAAAAGAGTGTAAGGATAAACACAGCAACTATAGGCCAATCAGTTTAATCTCAGTGGTGAGGAAACTTTTAGAAACGATAATCCGGGACAGAATTAGTAGTCACTTGCACAAGTGTGGATTGAATAGGGAAAGCCAGGATGGATTTGTTAAAGGCAAATCATGTTTAACTAACTGGATTGTGTTTTTTGATGAGGTAATGAAGAGGGTAGATGAGGGCAATGCAGTTGATGCAGTGTTTGAGAAAGTGCCGCATAATAGGCTTGTCATCAAGATTGAAGCCTATGGAATAAAGGGGTCAGTAGCAGCATGGATACAGTATTGGCTAAGTATCAGGAAACAGAGAGTAGTGGTGAACCATCATTTTTCAGACTGGAGGGAGGTGTACAGTGATGTTCCCCAGGGGTCGGTGCTGGGACCACTGCTTTTCTTGATATATTGTAAACAATTTTACAACACCAAGTTATAGTCCAACAAATTTATTTTAAATTCCACAAGCTTTTGGAAGCTTCCCCCTTCGTCAGGTGAACGGTTTCCACACCGTTCACCTGACGAAGGAGGAAGCCTCCGAAAGCTTGTGGAATTTAAAATAAATTTGTTGGACTATAACTTGGTGTTGTAAAATTGTTTACAATTGTCAACCCCAGTCCATCACCGGCATCTCCACATCATTTCTTGATATATATTAATGACTTTGACTTGGGTGTACAGGGCAAATTTCTAAATTTGCAGATGACACAAAACTTGGAAGTGTAGTCAACAGTGAGGAGGATAGTGATAGACTTCAAGAGGATATAGACAGGCTGGTGGCATGGGCGGACACGTGGCAGATGAAATTTAACGCAGAAAAATGCGAGGTTATATATTTCGGTAGGAAGAATGAGGAGAGGCAATACAAACTAAAGGGCACAATTCTAAAAGGGGTACAGAAACAGAGAGATCTGGGGGTACATGTACACAACTCGTTGAAAGTGGCAGGACAGGTTGAGAAAGCGGTTAAGTGTCAGGTTGATAACACAAGTGAGAACCAGGCAAAATATAGAAAGTTCAGAGGAGAAGTGAAAAAGGAAATAAGAGGGGCAAAGAGAGAGTATGAGAATAGACTGGCAGCCAACATAAAAGGGAATCCAAATGCCTTCTGCAGGCATGTAAACAGTTAATGGGTAGTAAGAGGAGGGGTGAGGCCGATTAGGGACCATAAAGGAGATTTACCCATGGAGGCAGAGGGGGTGGCAGAGGTACTAAATGAGTACTTTGCATCTATCTTTACCAAGGAAGAAGGTGCTGCCAGAGTTTCAGTAAAGGAAGATATAGTTAAGATACTGGAAGAGCTAAAAATTGATAAAGAAGAAGTATTTGAAAGGCTAGCTGTACTTAAAGTAGATAAGTCACTCGGTTCAGATGTGATGCATCCTCGGTTCCTGAGGAAAGCAAGGGTGGAAATTGCGGAGGTACTGGCCATAATCTTCCAAACATCCGTCGATACGGGGGTGGTGCCAGAGGGCTGGAGAATTGCAAATGTTACAACCTTGTTCAAAAAAGGGTGCGAGGATTAGCCCAGCAACTATAGGCCAGTCAGTTTAACCTCAGTGGTCGGGAAACTTTTAGAAACAATAATCCGGGACAGAATTAACAGTCACTTGGACAAGTGTGGATTGATTAGGGAAAGCCAGCACAGATTTGTTAAAGGCAAATCGTGTTTAACTAACCTGATAGAGCTTTTTGATGAGGTAACAGAGCGAGTAGATGAGAGCAATGCAGTTGATCTGGTGTATATGGATTTTCAAAAGACGTTTGATAAAGTGCCACACGGTAGGCTTATCATCAAGATTGCGGCCCATGGAATAAAGGGGGCAGTAGCAACATGGATACAGAATTGGCTAAGGGATAGGAAACAGAGAGTAGTGATGAATGATTCTTTTTCGGACCGGATGGTGGTGTACAGTGGTGTTCCCCAGGAGTCAGTGCTGGGACCACTGCTTTTCTTGATATATATTAATGACTTAGACTTGGGTGTTCAAGGCAAATTTCCAAATTTTCAGATGACACAAAACTTGGAAGGGTTGTAAACAGTGAGGAGGATAGTGATAGACTTCAAGAGGATATAGACAGGCTAGTGGCATGGGCGGACACGTGGCAGATGAAATTTAACGCAGAAAAATGCGAAGTGATACATTTCGTTAGGTACAACAAAGAGAGGCAATATAAACTAGAGGGCACAATTCTAAAAGGGGTGGAGGAACAGAGAGATCTGGGAGTATATGTGCACAAATCGTTGAAGGTGGCAGGGCAGGTTGAGAAAGTGCTTAAAAAAGCATACGGGGTCCTGGACTTTATAAATAGAGGCATAGAGTACAAAAGTATGGAAGTCATGATGAACCTTTATAAAACACTGGTTTGGCCACAACTGGAGTATTGTGTCCAGTTCTGGGCACCGCACTGTATGAAAGATGTGAAGGCTTTCGAAAGGGGGCAGAAGAGATTTACTAGAGTGATTCCAGGGATGAGGGCCTTTAGTTACATGGATAGACTGGAGAAGCTGGGATTGTTCTCCTTGGAACAGAGACGGTTGCGAGGAGATTTGATAGAGGTATTCAAAATCATGAAGGGTCTAGATAGAGTAGATAGAGAGAAACTGTTCCCATTGGCGGAAGGGTCAAGAACCAGAAGACATAGATTTAAGATGATTGGAAAAAGAACCAAAGGTGACATGAGGAAAAACTTTTTTACACAGCGAGTGGTTATGATCTGGATTGCACTGCCCAAGGGAGTGGTGGAGGCAGATTCAATCATGGCCTTCAAAAGGGAACTGGATAAGTACTTGAAAGGAAAAAATTTGCAGGGCTATGGGGAAAGGGCGGGGGAGTGGGACTAGCTGGATTGCTCTTGCATAGAGCCAGTGCGTACTCGATGGGCCAAATGGCCTCCTTCTGTGCTGTAACCTTTCTATGATTCTATGATTCTAAAAGCATATGGGATCCTGGGCTTTATAAATAGAGGCATAGAGTACAAAAGCAAGGAAGTCATGATGAACTTTTACAAAACACTGGTTCGACCACAACTGGAGTATTTTGTCCAGTTCTGGGCACCACAATTCATGAAAGATGTAAAGGCCTTAGAGAGGGTGCAGAAGACATTTCCTAAAATGATTCCAGGGATGAGGGACTTTAGTTACGTGGATAGAGTGGAGAAGCTGGGGTTGTTCTCCTTGGAACAGAGGAGGTTGAGAGAAGATTTGATAGAGGTATTCAAAATCATGAAGGGTCTAGACAGAGCAGATAGAGAAAAATTGCAGGGCTACGGGGAAAGGGCGGGGGAGTCGGACCAGCTGGATTGCTCTTGCATTGAGCCGGCACGGACACGATGGGCCGAATGGCCTCCTTCCGTGCTATAACCTTCCTATGATTCTATCATCTTCAACTAAATAAGATCAGAGCCTATTGCCAAATAAGTTCTGCCATCATGCTTCCCCTTTGGCAACTATATCAATTAATTTTCTTGCTGATATGCACTCTCCTCTACAACACCAAGGCTCCCATTTGAAAAGTATTTTATTACTCTTTCTCACGGGTATTCCCTCACCTTGCCACACATATTCTATAAGCGATAAAAACATTTTAATGAAAACAAATTTGTGTGCCTCCCTGCTCTTTACGAAGTGCTGCGCAAGCTCTGACTAGTTTTTCAGCTTCTGCAGCAGCTGAAGAAACCGGCAGGTAAGCTTTTTTTTAAACTTATCCCAATGTAGAACCAGGAGCAGCAGAAGTGCTCCTCCTGCCTCCATGTTAATACTGTGGGCCACTGCCTTGCCCACTGCTCATCACCGTCCCATTTGCCTCCCTCGCATGGACTTGCGTGCGTATTGGCTCAGCATCCGAAATTTGAAGGGCCTGTACCGGCGAGTTGTGTCGGAGTGTTGCTCGCAACTTGCCAGATTGATTCTGAGGACGTATGGAGGACAGTCCTCAGGCCTCTCTCTTCTGGTGTCCAAACTCAACGTTATCAGGTTCTATCAAATTTAAACCTCAGTGCTTATAAGCCTACTCCAGTGTGTATCTCTGTTAAATACCAACCTTATTTAACAATAACAGCTTGCATTTATATCGCACCATTAACATCGAAGATGTCCCACGGCGCTTCACAGAAGCATAAGGATGTCTAGTCAAGGAAGAGGACATTTTGAGGCGCGACCAAAGGCTTGAGGGTCTTAATGAAGGGGCAGGGGTTTGAGAGATGGAGGAGTTTAGGGAGGGAGTTCCAAAGAGTGGGAACCAGGTGGCTGGAGGCACTGCCACCAATGGCGGGTTGAAAGAAAAGTGGGATGCATAAGAGGCCGGAGTCAGAGGAATGGCGAGTGCCGGGATGGGGAGAAGGGTGTAGGACTGGAGGAGGATACAGAGATAAGGAGAGGCAAGACCATGGAGGGAAACACATCATATAAAAACTTTAAATTTGAGGCATTAGGGAAACCGAAACCCAATGTAGCTGAGTGAAGACTAGTGTGATGGGCAAGTGTGTTTTGATAAGGAATAGGATACGAATTGTAGAGTTTCGGACGAGTAGAAGTTTTTGTAGGGTGGAGGACGGCAGGCTGGCTAGGAGAGCACTAGAGTAATCAAGTCTGGAGGTGACAAAGACACGGATGAAAGTTTCAGCAGCAGATGGACTGAGGAAGGGCTGGAGGCAGGCAATGTTACAAAGAGGATATGAGGTCGGAAGCTCAGTTAGGGGTCATTTAGGGTGATGAGGTTGCCAACAGTCTGGTTCAGCCCGAGATAGTGACCAAGAAAGATGATGGAATTGGTGGCAAGAATACAGAGTTTGTGGTGGGGCCAATGGACAATGGCTTCGGTCTTCCCAGTGTTTAGCTGGAGGAAGTTGCTGCTCATCCAAGATTGGATGTCAGACAAGCAATCTGACAGAACACAGAAGCAATGGAGGTATCAAGATAAAGTTGAGTATCATCAGCCTACATGTGAAAGCTGACCCCATGTCTGCAGACGATGTAACCAGCAGGCAGCATGCAGGTGAGGAGGAGGAGGAGGAGGTCTGGGATAGATCATTGGGGGACTCCGGAGGAAGCAGTTCAGGGGTGGGAAAAGAAGCCATTGCTGGAGATGCACTGGCTACGATGACGTGGGTAAGAATGGAACCAAATGAGGGCAATCCCATTGAGCTGAGCAATGGAGGCGAGACGTTTGAGGAAGATGGTATGGTTGACCGTGTCAAAGGCTGAAGAAAGGTGTAGGAGGGATAATGCACCACTGTCACAGTCAGAGAATGTCGTTCGTGACTTTGACTAGAATTTTGGTGCTGTGGCAGGAGCAGAAAGCTGATTGGAAGGATTCAAATATAGATTTGCAGGAGAGAGCATTACATTTGTCAGCATTGGGATTATCTAGCATGCAGTAAGGGAGGTGGTTCTTTTCTCATTCTTGAAATTAATGAAGAGAGAGAGATAGGAGACGAGAGATGTGAAAAGGACTGCCTTTCAGACAAGCTTTTTCTTGTAACAAAAGAAAAATACTGCAGATGCTGGAAATCTGAAATAAATACAGAAAATCCTGGAAACACTCAGCGGGCCAGGCAGCATCTGTGGATAGAGAAATAGAGTTAATGTTTCAGGTTGATGATCTTTCATCAGAACTTTTCTTATATCCTGTCCAGGTGTATGCAAGAAGTACAAGTAGAGTGTGCTCAGATATGGGAGCAGTAATCACATTTTGGATAGAGTTGGACTTTATAACCATTGAGTGGAAAAGACATGTTTGGCACAAAAGAGGAAAGAGATTCTTGGAGGCAGCTTTAGCAATAAATGGGATGAGTTTCATTTGAGATTAAAGGAGTAGTGAGGACAAGATTGTCAACAGATGAAGAATTAAGAATGGGGCCATCAAATACAAGAGATGATAGCTGTTAGTTGAATATGCAAGATATGGAAAGACATTGCGGGCTCTAAATTGGGCTGCATTGCACCCGTTGTGTAGGCACTATGCGAATTCCTGAGGTCCCAAAATGGCATCTGGAATGCACATGCACACTTCTAGTGTGACGTGCACTGGACACCATATTAGTAAAGATGTTCACGCATGCACAGATAACGAACACCAGCACCATGTAAAGTAGGGAGAATATGCAGTAGATCAGTGTGCAACACAGATTTAAAAGGACAGATGAGATTTTGGAACTCAACGCTCCAGCCAATATACTGTCTTAACCTCACACAGTGGCTGAACAGGTGGTAAACAGCATGGAAGACACCCCCACCAGCGCTATTTAAAGGGATCATGCAGAAGTTACAGGTTAGTTGCTGGATCACTGTTTCCAGCTGCTGATGCATTTGTACCTGTTTTTAGAGGTCTCCTATACATGAATACTAGGACTAGGGGACATAGCCTAAAAATTAGAGCCAGGACTTGCAGGAGTGAAGTTAAGAAACGCTTCTACACGCAAAAGGTGGTAGAGTTAGGAATGCTCTTCCACAAATGGCAGTTGATGCTAGTTCAATTGTTAATTTTAAATCTGAGATTGATAGATTTTTGTTAACCAAAGGTATTAAGGGATGTGGGGCTAAGGCGGGTATATGGAGTTAGGTCACAGGTAAACCATGATCTCACTGAATGGCAGAACAGGCTCGAGGGGCTAAATGGCCTACTCCTGTTCCTATCTTCTCATAATAAAGTTTCAGTACTCTACAGGGAGTGGGCTGGCCAGCTGCTATGCAACTGGCATTGACTTCATCTCCTACTGCCCTGGGAGCATATGTCTAGAGGGCCTCTTGCCCCCCTCTGAGAATATAGGATGCCCCTCCTTCTGTCCACCTATTTCACCAAGGCCTCTAATGCATCATCAGAGAACCTTGGTGCACGTCTCTTGCAGGCCCAGTACAAACTCAGATCGGCAGATTGATGAGGTCTGGTGTGCAGATTCGAAGATGTGGGATTTAGTAGTGCGTAACCTTTATTCAATGTTTTGAAATAACTCAACAGTTTGTAAACATAGGGACGGGACCTGCATCTGTGTTTTACGTGTGCGATGACTGATCTCCGTTCAGACTCCATACAGACCCTTATCTTATATTTTGGAAATATCAGAGTCCCACAAACGTTGAGCAGCCCAGTTGTTGCTCATTAAAAATTCCAGAGGTCCCATCATCACCATGCTGCACTATATTGCAGCACAGATTCACTTCCCAATTGACTTCCACCACTTCCTGCAGCCACAATGTACCTTCCCTTTAAGAGGTGAAAGCTGCCTTTAAGTGGTGCTAGCCACTCATGATATCTGGGCCCCCTGCTGGTGAGCAGCCACTCAACAGCGCAGGTAGGGCTGGCTGCACGCAGCAATCAGATAAATCACCAGGCAGCACGAATGTTACGTGCTGCCTGCATCTCAATGACTGGGCGCGGGTTAATCATGCCCCACAAACCCCCCCCCAACCCCGCGCCCGGTTTCGGGGGTTATCTAATATAATCCCCTGAATCTCTGAAGGGGTTCGAGAGACAATTTTACATTCTATAAATCATAAAATAATGCAATTTGTCAGTGCAGTGTAAGCTAAAATCAAACATCAATACAATATACCAAACCTACAGAAAAGGCACAGGTTTATTTTCAGTTGTTGAGATAAGTAAACATAGAATGAAGAGTATTTCATTACAATATTCAGTACATGGTTCTTTAGAATTTATTCTACCAGTTGCACTTTGCACATTTCATTTTATCCAGTGGCACAAAACTAAAGGACAATATAGATATATTCAGTCTTGGTTGGATAAAGTCATTAATTTTATTATTCCACACCCATTATGTTTAGAGCTGTAATGTGGCTAAGTATAGTAAAAACGCCAGGTGCTATAGTTATGTATTACTTTTTGATTACTGCAGTTCCTTTGCTTAGATTACTGTTTATTGCTAATAGATAGCAAGACCAATTAAGCTATTTTAGTGTGCATTACATTCAGCAGATCACAACAACTGAACTCAAGGAACCTAATATAAAAATATGAGAATTGTTTCGTATCACAATACTAAATATTTTTAATATTGGTGGTATCAGAGATTGGCAGTGCATCAGTAGCATTGACCACAGTTGAGGTCAGTCTACACAATGCCAGCAGCACATTGGTGTTAGGAAAGATGACAGAGATGCCAAGTTTGTCAAAATCTTTAGTAATGTTACCAGGGACTACACTCAAAGGATAAAGGGTATATGAAGTGAGCCTTTGTGAATGAAACATGGAAATTAATGAGATATTTTATTTACACAGAGATGGTGAAATTAACTTCTAACCTGTGGTAACCAGATACATCGCCTATAGGACTGAAGGTATAACAAGATAGTACATAATGCAAGGGAACAGACTCAAACTAGAGGAGGTCCCAGAAACGATAAGCCTTTAACTTCCTTTCAGAAGGCCACCCTGGGTTTCTTGCCTACATGTGCATTGAGAGAATAGGGAAGTTGAAACCATAGGTCTCCTGCCATGCTCAGGGCTAGTACTATTCTGCTCTTGTTATGTCTCATCCCCCTTCTCACTTATTGACACAAAGACATACACTTAACCACAAAAACATCAAACTCTGTTTAAAGACGTCTTTTGGAGCCAGCATTCAAACATATATACCTCTTCTGCTGTTGCAGTCCTGGAAGAGCAGCGCACTAGTACTGTTAGTGACCCTGAGCAAGCCAGTACCTCACAGTAACCTACATCACTCTCACCAGTATATACAAGCATTAGCACGCACAAACCCAGAGAACACAGATATTGAGTGTCATAATAAGAAATAGGAGCAGGAGTAGGCCAATCGGCCCCTCGAGCCTGCTCCGCCATTCAATAAGATCATGGCTGATCTGATCCTAATCTCAAATCTAAATTCATGTCCAATTTCCTGCCCGCTCCCCGTAACCCCTAATTCCCTTTACTTCTAGGAAACTGTCGATTTCTGTTTTAAATTTATTTAATGATGTAGCTTCCACAGCTTCCTGGGGCAGCAAATTCCACAGACCTACTATCCTCTGAGTGAAGAAGTTTCTCCTCATCTCAGTTTTGAAAGAGCAGCCCCTTATTCTAAGATTATGCCCCCTAGTTCTAGTTTCACCCATCCTTGGGAACATCCTTACCGCATCTACCCGATCAAGACCCTTCACAATCTTATATGTTTCAATAAGATCGCCTCACATTCTTCCGAACTCCAATGAGTAGAGTCCCAATCTACTCAACCTCTCCTCATATGTCCGCCCCCTCATCCCCGGGATTAACCGAGTGAACCTTCTTTGTACTGCCTCGAGAGCAAGTATGTCTTTTCTTAAGTATGGAGACCAAAACTGTATGCAGTATTCCAGGTGCGGTCTCACCAATACCTTATATAACTGCAGCAATACCTCCTTGTTTTTATATTCTATCCCCCGAGCAATAAAAGCCAACATTCCGTTGGCCTTCTTGATCACCTGCTGCACCTGCATACTAACTTTTTGATCTTCTTGCACTAGGACCCCCAGATCCCTTTGTACTGCAGTACTTTCCAGTTTCTCACCATTAAGATAATAACTTGCTCTCTGATTTTTCCTGCCAAAGTGCATAACCTCACATTTTCCAATATTGTATTGCATATAATATAGGAACAAGCATCAATAGGCGAATTAGCTTTTCGGTAAATTAATTATGCATTCCTCTATAAAAAGAGTCCCTAATTTTTAAATTGAATACCATCTTAAACAACAATACACTTCACTTTGACATTATAAAACTGATTTTTTTTAAATCCTTTAAAACTTGAACATTAAACTAGAACTGATTATATTCTTCTTTCATATTTGTTCCATTGAGATTTCTAGATCTTGAGATTGAGGAGGTAGCACTGCATGAGTCACAGTACACAGGTGAGGAAGGGCAAATGGGGTACTAGAAAAGAGTAGGAACTGCTGGCCACATAATGCCATCAATGGCTTCTTGTACTTTGGAAAATGCAGCAATGCAAATAAATTGGGCAGTCATGCCATGTTGCTGTTGCTGATTTGTCGGAAAGGAGATGGAAGTGCTGGCTGTGCCGAACAAGGCTTCAATCACTTGTGTGATACATGAGTGGGCAGCAAATTGGCTGATACTGGAGATGATCTCTATGCCATCCTGCAAGGACACAGGCAGGAAAGCCAAGCGAGGAAGAAGCCTTGATTGCCCCGGCAGTACAATCCCTATGCTGGAAGTATCCTTGCAGCAGATGGCGAACCAAAGCCTCAGTCATTGCCGAGTAGCTGTTCCTGGGCCTGCAGATACGGTTCCTGGCATAATGGTTGGATACAGGCAGTTCACCTCTGGTGCCTCCTGATCTCCCTGGCATGCTTATTTTGATCTACTTTGTCCAATTGAATGAAATTCTGTAATAGGGACACTGAAATAAATGGAAAACGGGCACAAGGACCAATTTCTATCCCCTCATATCTTGCACAAGAATGGCAAGAAAAAGAATCATAGTGTATCTTTAAGTGCTCATTTTAAATGGGCGGAGTTATCAGTGAGCAGGAAACCCAGGATATTGAGTGCTGCATGATTAACCCTTTATTTGAATGGAGTTTCAATGTCTAATGAACCTCTTAAATACTGAGAGCAATACTGATGGGAACTCGGCATGGAAACATGGAAAAGAAGCCAGTAAGTTTTGGAACCTGTTATTTTCTGGATCCCGCTTGCCTAGAAAGCATTTTCACTGACTGGCATTTTTATCCTATATGTGGCTACAGACCATTTGCTCCTTGAAACAGGAGGAGGCAAGCGGGGGTGGGAGGGGGGGAGGTGGAAAAACCTGTCTAGCCCTAGGCAGCAAGTTATAGCTTGTCATTTATAGTATTCAAGGATAAATCAAATGGCCGAACTGGTAGCAAATAAGGAAAGAGATTTAAATAACAAAAATGTGGGGATAATTTTGTCTCTGTGCAATAGTGTAAAACGGGCGATATTAGATCACTCGCCCGTTATAAATCTCGCCCGATTTTCATTTCCATTGATCTGTTTTACACTATTGCACAAAATCAAAATTACCTCCAGTTTTATTCTCTGAAAAGATAAATCACAAGAAAATGGTTCTGCTAAAACTAAATACATTTATCCTTTTCGTGCTGTATATCTAAGAACATTAGTGAATAATGAGATTTACACAAAAGCTCAGGCAGTCCTAATCATCCCCCATTGAGGTATCATAGCTTTTAAAACTAATACCAATTTATTCATCATGGATGTGGAATAATATCATGCTACAACATCAGGAGCTGACTGAATTAAGGTACATCTTTATCAAATTCACAGACAAAATACATTGTAATATGACAGGCTACATCGTTCCACCCCCCAGAAGATACCATTTCCGCACAATCCTCTTCATCATAGGCATTGTTTGGCTCTCCATTCCGCCACTTGTTGAAGGTCAGCAGGGGTGCCCCATCTGTAAAGACAAACTGGCCTTCCTCCTCCAGATCATTAACGCCAATGAATACTCTGCTGAGCCCTGCTTCGCTGATGTAAGAAGCAATGAGGCTATTGGTTGCCTCATCTTTTGGCATTATGAGAAGTCCTCCTCGGTCACGACAATATTCATGGGCATCTGTGTACCTCTTCTCTTCCTTCACCAGCAGGTAAATCTTATTTTCTACCTCTCGTACTCCAGCAACAGCTGCAGGGGAGGGCAGTGCTGAAAAGTGAGCACTTTGATTTCTGTTATATTTAATAAGACATAAGCACCTTTACAAAGACACATATTTCCCCCATGCAAATTATGATTTTGAGCTGGCATGCCTGCTCCCATGTTCAAATGTCTTCATACAAATGCTGCTGGAGGGGAAATATCAAAATGTGTTCGAATATGGTTCGAGGCTTGTTCCTACGTAACAAATGCAAAACTTCATGCCACATAGTTTGATTGTTATATGCATTATGTTTTGATGGTGACTATTTTTTTTCAAATTTAGTTTATCTGGGACAGTTTTCTAACATGTACACTGTTAGCAAAGTTTATCAATTCATTCAGAAAATAAAATTACATAACCAGGATATTTTTTTCCAGCCACTTTGGTGCACGTGATAAGGTATAACAAAGGTGACAACACTAAAGATGAATTTGTGCTTCCAACCAAGGAGAATAGCCAGGAATAAATATTTTCTCCCAGTCACTAATGTGAGCATAAAAACTGATGCAAATATAAAACAGGAAAATAGGTTTTATATATGCCAATTTTTATATACAATGTTGACCGGAGGAAAATATAACTAAGCATGATTGCATAGGGCTAACCTTGGGATGGCGAGGAAGCAGAGGAACTGGGAAAGAGAACTGGAAATTAATATGTGTCTGTTTTCAGGTATGCAACGGCAACCGCAGCTAAACTGATGGGCAAGAGGACCACACGAAATTGGTGCTCTTGCGTCATCAGGAGACGATTGACGTACTATGGGCACTGGTCGCACCCCAAAAGGCAGTTGGCCGGTAACGGGGACAAGCAAAATTGGCGAGCTTGGACGCCAGCCGAGGGGTGAGCATGGACTGTAAGCGGCCCGCAGTTTTAATGTGAACTCTGGAGGAGCACTTCTTCCACGACCTCCAGTGTTCCCTTTAAGGATCACTGGTTAGGCCGCTGTAGAAACAAACAAAAAAAAACCATCAGGATCCTTCTTTGTACATTTAAATTGCACCAGTGCTTTTTTCAGACGGCCATGAGAGACACCTGAAAGTAGTACAATCCAATATGACCGCGGCCATGCTGCCGCCACATATCGGGTACAAGACCCCAGTACACAATACTGGACCCTTCAACGTACTCAAGGGCTTTGGAAACAAAAAGGAGATGGAAGGTGAGGCAGTAATTTGCAAGGTCGGAGTTGGCAAAATTGAGTTACAATGTCTCATGCCATTATTTCATATATTTGGTAGATGCTAGGTGCCTTTGTATTTTGAGTATTGAAACTGAAAATTCACTATTCTTGGAACTCCGCAAGTTTGTGAATTTTAACCAGCTATTAAATGTCCTAGATGAAGAAGTATTACAAGCCCTGATAATGCAAACAAATGCAGGAATACACCAGCACCTCTAGCACTTTAAAGAGAATGAGAAAGTCAATCATCCGATTTCCTGATTTTTTTTTTCAATTACAGTGCAAAGCAGAGGTTCTGACCACAATCTTTCAAACATCCCTGAATATGGAAGTTTTGCCAAAGAACTGGAGGATTGCTAACCTAATATCTTGATTCAAAAAGGGAGAAAGGCATCAACCAGATCACTGTGAACCATTCATCCTAACATCTAGAATGGGTAAGCTTTTAGAGGCAAACTTAATACTCACCTAGAAAAATGTGTTTTAATTGAGTACAGCCAGCATGCATTTGTAAAAAGCAAGTCATGTCTGACACATTTAATAGAATTCTTCGAGGAAATAATGGAGTATACTGATAAAAAAATGCCATGGATGTTGTGTCTATAGATTTTCAAAAGGCATTTGACAAAATGTCGCTTAGGAGGCTTGTTGATTAAATGAAGGCACATAATATTAAAGAGAATAGATTGGAAGATGGTTCAAAGGCAGTAATCAGAGCTTAATAGATGTTTTTTGAACTGGAGGGATGTGAACAGTGGTGTCCCCTAGGTGTCAGTGTTGGGACTATTGCTCACCTCAATATATAGGAACATATTGTAAACAATTTTACAACACCAAGTTATAGTCCAGCAATTTTATTTTAAATTCACAAGCTTTCGGAGACTTCCTCCTTCCTCAGGTAAATGTGAAGGAGGGAGGAAGGAGGAAGGAGGAAGTCTCCGAAAGCTTGTGAATTTAAAATAAAATTGCTGGACTATAACTTGGTGTTGTAAAATTGTTTACAATTGTCAACCCCAGTCCATCACCGGCATCTCCACATCATGACTACTATAGGAACATAGGAACAGGAGTAGGCCATTCAGCCCCTCGTGCCTGCTCCGCCATTTGATAAGATCATGGCTGATCTGTGATCTAGCTCCATATACCTGCCTTTGGCCCATATCCCTTAATACATTTGGTTGCCAAAAAGCTATCTATCTCACATTTAAATTTAGCAATTGAGCTAGTATCAATTGCCATTTGTGGAAGAGAGTTCCAAACTTCTACCACCCTTTGTGTGTAGAAATGTTTTCTAATCTCACTCCTGAAAGGTCTGGCTCTAATTTTTAGACTGTGCCCCCTACTCCTAGAATCCCCAACTAGCGGAAATAGTTTCTCTCTATCCACCCTATCCGTTCCCCTTAATATCTTATAAACTTCGATCAGATCACCCCTTAACCTTCTAAACCCGAGAGAATACAACCCCAATTTGTGTAAATCTCTCCTCATAACTTAACCCTTGAAGTCCGGGTATCATTCTGGTAAACCTACGCTGCACTCCCTCCAAGGCCAATATAGCCTTCTGAAGGTGCAGTGCCCAGAACTGCTCACAGTACTCCAGGTGCGGTCGAACCAGGGTTTTGTATAGCTGCAGCATAACTTCTGCCCCCTTGTACTCTAGTCCTTTAAATATAAAGGCCAGCATTCCATTTGCCTTATTGATTATTTTCTGCACCTGTTCATGACACTTCAATGATCTATGTACCTGAATCCCTAAGTCCCTTTGGACATCCACAGTTTTTAACTTTTTACCATTTAGAAAGTACCCTGTTCTATCCTTTTTTGATCCAAAGTGGATGACCTCACATTTGTCTACATTGAATTCCATTTGCCTCAATTTTGCCCATTCACCTAATCTATCAATATCCCTTTGTAATTTTATGTTTTCATCTACACTGCTTACAATGCCACCAATCTTTGTGTCATCGGCAAACTTAGATATGAGACTTTCTATGCCTTCATCGAAGTCATTAATAAATACTGTGAATAATTGAGGCCCCAAGACAGATCCCTGCGGGACTCCACTAGTCACATCCTGCCAATGTGAATACTTACCCATTATCCCTACTCTCTGTCGCCTTTCGCTCAGCCAATTTCCTAACCAAGTCCGTACTTTTCCCTTGCTTCCATGGGCTTCTAACTTAGCTAACAGTTTCTTACGTGGGACTTTATCAAATGGAAGTCCATATAAATAACATCCATTGACATTCCCCTGTCCACTACTTTAGTCACCTCTTCAAAAAACTCAATCAGGTTTGTCAGGCACGACCTACCTTTCACAAATCCATGCTGGCTCTCCCTGATTAACTGAAAATTCTCGAGGCGTTCAGTCACCCTATCCTTAATTATAGACTCCAGCAATTTCCCCACAACAGATGTTAGGCTAACTGGTCTATAATTCCCCGGTTTCCCTCTCTCTCCTTTCTTAAAAAGCAGAGTGACATGTGCAATTTTCCAATCTAGAGGGACAGTTCTTGAATCTAGAGAACTTTGAAAGATTATAGTTAGGGCATCTGCAATCTGCTCACCTACTTCCTTTAAAACCCTGGGATAGAAACCATCTGGTCCTGGGGATTTTTAACTCTTTAGTGCTATTATTTTCTTCATTACTGTTGCTTTACTTATGTTAATTTTATCGAGTCCCTGTCCCCGATTCAATATTAGTTTTCTTGGGATTTCCGGCATGCTATCCTCTTTTTCTACTGTAAATACTGACGCAAAGTAATTATTCAACATGTCCGTCATTTCCCCATTGTCAATGACAATATCCCCACTTTCAGTTTTTAAGGGGCCAACACTGCTCCTGACCACCCTCTTTTTCCTAATATAACTATAAAAGTTCTTTGTGTTGGTTTTGATATCCCTTGCAAGTTTCTTTTCATGCTCTCTTTTTGGAGCTCTTACTATCTGTTTTGTGACCCTTTGTTGATCTTTGTATCTTTCCCATTCACCAGGATCTGTGCTATTTTTTGCCTTTTTGTATGCCCTTTCCTTACGTCTTATACTGTCCCTTACCTCTTTAGTTGTCCATGGCTGGTTTTTTTGGCAAGTAGAGTTCTTGCCCCTCAGGGGTATAAACCAGTTCTGTATCTCGTTAAATGTTTCTTTAAACATTTCCCACTGATCATCAGTCGTTTTACCCATTAACAGATTTGCCCAGTTTACTGTGGACAGTCTCTGTCTCATCCCATTGAAGTCGGCCTTACCCAAGCCTAGAATCTTAGCAGCTGACTCACTTTTTTCCCTTTCAAACACTACATTGAACTCGATCATGTTATGATCGCTGTTGGATAGATGTTTACGCACAGTTAAGCTGTTAACTAAATCTGGTTCATTACTCATTACTAAATCTACTATGGCTTGCCCCCTTGTTGCCTCCTGGACATACTGCTGTAGAAAACTATCCCGGACACACTCAAGAAATTCACTACCTTTCTGACAGTTGCTAGTCTGCTTTCCCCAATCTATGTGAAGGTTAAAGTCCCCCATTAAGACCACTATGCCTTTCTTACACGCTTGTCTAATCTCTGCATTTATACAATCTAGCACTTCAGAGCTGCTGCCAGGGGTCCTATACACAACTCCCACTATAGTCTTAGATTCTTTCCTATTTCTCAATTCAACCCATAAGGTCTCTGTTGGCTGCTTACCTCTTGTTATATCCTCCTTTATCATTGAATTGATTTCATCTCTAATCATTAAGCCTACTTCTCCCCCTCTTCCATTTTCCCTATCTCTCCTGTAGACCTTATAACCCGGTATATTTAGTTCCCAATCCTGACCATCCAGCAGCCATGTCTCAGTAATAGCTATCATGTCATACCCTCCAATTTGAATTTGAACCTGTAGTTCATTTAATTTATTCCTAATACTCCGTTCATTTGTTTATAGAACTCTTAGTTGGGCCACACACCCTAGCCTGACCTTCAGCTTTGATGCTGGGTTAATCGCCTTACGCCTTCTAGTTTTCACTTTATCTGTAGTATCTAAAGTACACTTTCTTTCTGCTGCTCTACGCTTTTCCCTTTCACTTGTTCTTGAACAACTGTTTGTACTATTTGTATTGTAAATTTCCCCTGGGTCTTCCCCTCTCTTGCTGCTCTCAACTTTACTCCCTTCTGACTCCCCGCTAAGGTTCCCATCCCCCTGCCACTCTAGTTTAAACCTTCCCCAACAGCACTAGCAAACACCCCCGCGAGGACATTGGTCCTGGTCCTGCTCGGGTGTAACTCGTCTCGCTTGTACAGGTCCCACCTTCCCCAGAACCGGTCCCAATGTCCCATGAATCTAAATCCCTCCCTCCTACACCATCCCTGCAGCCACGCATTCATCCTGTCTATTCTCCTGTTCCTATACTCACTAGCACGTGGCACTGGTAGTAATATATATATGAACTAGACATGGGTACAGGGGCACAATATCAAAAACAGGGAGTGTGATTAACTGCCAAGAAGACTGTAAGTGACTTCAGGAGGACGTAAACAGGTTAGATTAGGTCAATATGATAAAATTTAATGTGATGAATGTGAGGTGATACATTTTGGGAGGAAGAATGTGGAGAGGATATACGCATTTAATGATAAAACTTTAAAAGGAGTACAGGAGCAGAGAGACTTGGCGTTCATATACAGAAATCTTTAAAAGTGGGAGGACGAGTTGATAAAGATGTAAAAATATAGGATTGTAGGCTTTTTTTATGAATTGGTGTACAAAAGCAAAGAGGTGATATTAAACCTATTCATATCATTGATTAGGCCATAGTTAGGGTACCTAATTAAGAAATATCTCAAAGGTAAGGAGAAGCTGCAGAAGAAATTCTCTAAGATGATACTAGGGATGAGAGGCTTTATAGTTATGATAAGAAACTAGAGAAACTGGGCTCTTTTCATTAGAACAAAGAAGGTTAAGGGGCGATCTGCTGGAGGTATTTCAAAATATGAAGAGTTTTGATAAAATAAATCGGGAAAGATTGTTTCCACTGGTCAGTGAATCTAGAGGGCATAAATTTAGGATCATCATCAAAAGAAGAAAGGGAGAGGTTAGGAGAATTTTTTTTATTATGCACAGAGGGTAGTTAGCACATGAAATACCATACCAGAAATACTTGAATACATAATGACTTTTAAAAGGGAAGTGGATAAATATTTGATAAAAAAAGTGAATAGATTTTTCAGAGAGTCGCCACAGATGCAGTGGGCCAAATGGTCTCCTTCTATGCTGTAAAATTCTATCATTCTATGATTTAACGTAGGATCATATGAATATCTCTACACTTCCATTAATCTTTATATATTTAACAATTGTACAATTTCTTGTTGAGCCATGATACATTAAAAACTAACAGATTGCTGCCTTACATGCCTGCACTTTGCATTTGTTCCAGTTTGAAATATTAATGACTGTCTTTTAGAGCAGATGAAGATCCAAAGGAAATTTCATCTGACAGTAAGAGGTGAAATCTTATTGGAGTTTTAATGCTATAGCAAAGAACTCTTACTTAGTACAAATGATCAAACTTACCATTTTTAATGAAATTGAGTTCATTTGTTAACTGTGTCACAAGGATGTCCATTTCTCCAATTACCTTTCTCAGTTGGCCACATTCACAGGGCAAGCCTGAGGAGATTGTACAGGACATTATTCAGGCACAGAATTAAAGAAACAGACTCAACATAAATCAGGTTTATACCCAATAGAAGTTCTGATAACTCTACCTGGATCTCCGTTTTCCCCTTTTAGTCCTAGATCACCAGTGTCTCCTTTGTTTCCTGATAAGTTAAGAAATAAGAATGTTGAGTTGCTCGAGTTTCTACTCAGAACTAAAGCCTCTCATCCATAGTATCATCTTAATGGTTTTCTTTTAAACTCTCTCCTTAGCCGTGATATATTTCTTAAAGTTAAGGGCCCAAAATTTGACACAATATTCTACCTATTCTAAGGGAATCAAGGGATATGGCGATAGGGCGGGAAAGTGAAGTTGAGGCAGAAGATCAGCCATGATTTTATTGAGGGGCCATATGGCCTACTCCTGCTCCTATTTCTTATGTTCTAACATTCTAAGGCCTAATCATAGTTTGAATTAAGAATCATAGAATGGTTACAGCACAGAAGGATGCCATTTGGCCCATCGAGCCCAGTTTGGTCCTTTGTATAGGCAATCCAGTTAATCCCATTCGCCCGCTCTTTCTCCGTAGCCCTGCAATTTTTTCCCCTTCAAGTATTTATCCAATTCCTTTTGAAAGCCATGATTGAATCTGCTTCCACCACCCTTTCAGGCAGCGCATTCCAGATCATAACTACTCGCTGCATAAAAATGTTTTTCCTCATGCTGCCGTTGGATCTTTTACCAATCACCTTAAATCTGCGTCCTCTGGTCACCGACCCTTTCACCAATGGCAACACTTTCTCTTTATTTACTTTATCTAAACCCTTCATGATTTTGAACATTTCTATCAAATTTCCTCTTAACCTTCTCTGCTCTAAGAAGAACAACCCCAGCTTCTCCAGTTTATCCAAGTAACTGAAGTCCCTCATCCCTGGAATCATTCTAGTAAATCTTTTCTGCACCCTCTCTAAGGCCTTCACATCCTTCCTAAATTGCAGTGCCCAGAATTGGACACAATACTCCAGTTGTGGCCAAACTAGTGTTTTATAAAGGTTCATCATAACTTCCTTGCTTTTGTACTCTATGCATCCACTTATAAAGCCAAGGATCCCATATGCTTTTTTAAATGCTTTCCCAACCTGTCCTGCCACCTTCAAAGATTTGTACACATATGCCCCCAGGTCTCTCTTGTTCGTGCACCCCCTTTAGAATTGTACCATTTAGTTTATATTGCCTGTCCTCATTCTTCCTACCAAAATGTATCACTTCGCACTTCTCTGCATTAAATTTCATCTGCCATGTGTCGGCCCATTCCACCAGCTTGTCTATGTCCTCTTGAAGTCTATTCCTATCCTCCTCACTGTTTACTACCCTTCGAAGTTTTGTGTCATCTGCAAATTTTGAAATTGTGCCCCGAACACCCAAGTCCAAGTTATTTACATATATATCAAAAAAAGTAGTGGTCCTAGTACCGACCCCTGGGCAACACCACTGTATATCATCCTCCAGGCCTGATGATATAACTGTTAAAATATCTATAATATTTTTTAAGTCTCATGTCTGCATGCAGTTCCTGTCTACAAAACTTTACTTCCAGTTGTCAACTTTTCCCATCATAAATTATTTTGTCCACATTTATAATGGAAACGGCCTATGTAATTAGACCCTCTCACCAATGGTGGCACTCTACCACCTGAGTTATGCATCTTCTGGCTCCTCAGCTTGCATTGTAGAGAAACCCATGTTCTCCAACCAACCCTACTTCTCTACTTGCCAAATTTCTCTAAGTTTTGCTATTTAACTATAAATAATCATATAAAATCAAAGTATTATATGAAAAGGACAAAATGCATGACTTTAAGATGGGGCATGAATTACATCTGTTCATCCTAGCCTAATTATCTCCTGCCCTCTAACTCTGTTTCATCTGAAGATAACACTTGGTCTCAACTCCGCATGTGCAACACCACAGGAAATCAAATAATATTATCAATAATTATGACACCGTAATTGTAATTTTAAGAGCCCGTACTCCTGGTTGGGAGCCTTCCCGCCGGAAGTACCAGTGCAGAAATTCCAGTGCACGCTGCCCATGATTTTCTGACCAAATGGTCTGATAATCATGGATAGTGCATGCCAGAATTATCCCTTATCTCTTCACATTAACCAGGCCAAAATATATGGCATGCAGACAATAGGTGCAATGGCTAACTGTTTGGCTTTGTGCTCCAAGCAGGGAGAATCACCCAGCAGGTGCACATACTGAAAATTTTATCTCAAACTACCCCATGATTTTCTGTCCAAAAATGATGGAAAATCTTGGGAAATTTCTGGTATGTGCTCCCGATGGGCAAGCCTCTCTGCCAGAAGGACAGGCTCTTAACATTATCTCTTTATTTAAACATGGCATGCAAGCCAGAAGCAAAAATTACCTACGGTCAAAACATTGTCAAACACCGCTCCTATGACGCTTCAGTTGGCAAATAAAATGTCCAGTGTGGAACCATGCCATACAGACCAGGAACGGCCATGACCTATCCCTGGTCTGTGTTGTGATAGCTAATCTCAGGTGGGATGGTAGTCGGAGGGCTACTATCACCTTAGCTTTATGGACAGGGGTGGAGGGAGAAATCAGCAAGGATATGCTATCCAATAACCCTTACGGGGAGGGTGTTTGCATTTATAGATGGTGGATGAGGCAGGAATGGGCCTGCTAACACTAAATTTCTAGGCTCACATTTGGTGAATGGTCATTTGGGTGAGGTACCAGAGGGCAGCCAGAGTCTACAAACCATACCGCACCATAAGCACCTTCAGGAGAGGAGGGAGAAAATTCGATGGAGAAAATTTCAGACAAAAGATAATCAGACCTAACTCACACAATTTTTTAAAAAGTGACAAATGACGGATTTATTTACTTAAATATACACAATGCATGTTACTGATAAACTGAAATTATAGTTATTATGTAAATAATGTATTTGCACTTTTATAGAGGGAAATCGTCCTGTTTGGAATGACAAGGTAATTTTTCGGTAAATCTGCTGGAATATGGATCCAAAACACCAGAAGCCCTCAATAAAGTGACCATTTTACATATCTGAACTT
The DNA here is from genome assembly GCF_035084215.1 of Heptranchias perlo. NCBI lineage: Eukaryota > Metazoa > Chordata > Chondrichthyes > Hexanchiformes > Hexanchidae > Heptranchias > Heptranchias perlo. Next base: position 34,588,358 of record NC_090329.1, on the reverse strand, counting down.
AACTAGTATGTGTCAACATGCTATTTGACTATGGACAGCGTCACATCTAAACCCAATCCTGTCCTCACCTGACTTCCACAAAAGTTAACTTTTCAGCAGGAGTCACTGTATGATCAGGAAAACTCTGGCTTATTTTTCTTCCCGCTAGCCTGGGGGAGCTGAGGTCAATCATAGCACCCTGCTGTTGGCTGAACTGAGATTAACTTATTCAGCACAGGCCAGGGAGTCAAATCTGAGACTTTGCTGGTCTGTACATCTCAATACCACATAATGCCATTACCCAGTGAGTCATAACCAATTACTTTTATACCTCTTGGTCCAAAATCATCAGAATCAGTCAATATGCTTTTACACCTTATTTGGTTGAATCTTCAGCAAATCTGGCCAGGATGGGAGCAAGAGAGAAGTTAACTAATTTGGATGGATAATGGCTAAGAGGGTGGAAACAGTCACTTTGCTAGGAGTAAAACAATGATTAATGTGGGAAAATGTGAGCAGGGAAAGTTATCTCATAGAAAATTGTGTTTGGCTAGAAAAGGCATAAAGTCCACACATCTGTTCAGTTGGATTTTGTCCCAATGAATTTTTACAAATAGCAACAAGAATGTTAAAATACCTTTTAACCCAACTGGGCCTATTTTGCCATGGCGACCCATTGCACCTTTTTGGCCTTTTTCACCAATAGGTCCTGCAAAAAAAAGTTGTAGATTGTTCAACGTAATCTTTCCAACAACTTTATTTCATGTGACTTCATGTAATTAATCCCTTCACTCCTCAAACATTTCAGAAATGTCCTGTTATATAGACCACTGGTCTGTGGTTTTCGAGGAAATAGACAGAAATGTGAAATGTAATCCCTCAGAACACCTGCAAAAATCTAAGCAGTAAAAATGGATTTTGACCTGGTAACCAGCAGCCCTGGTTACCATCACCCTTCATTAAGTACTGCACAATTTTGTCACACGTGCACGTAAGGAAGTTAAGTTAGACAGGTGATCCACTGATCTATTGGGCCCAATGTTAGCAGGGCTGCGGGTTCTCGGTGGGAGGGCTATCGCGCCCGGCGAAATCAGTCAGCTCCCCACGCGATCGTAGCATAATTGGATCCACTTACCTTCTCCTCCGGGCTCCCCACTGCTGATCTGCGCGTCGGGCGGGCTGCGCATGCGCAGTAAGATCTGTCAGCTGGAGGAGCTCTATTTAAAGGGGCAGTCCTCCACTGACAGATGCTGCAACAAACAGAAAAAATTACAGCATGGAGCAGCCCAGGGGGAAGGCTGCTCCCAGTCTAATGATGCCTCACTCCAGGTATCAATGCATGGGGTGAGGAGGAGGGGGAGGACAGAGATCATCCCCCCGGCGGGCGGGAGGAAGCGGCCTGCCTCTGCCACCAGGAAGGCCTGGCTCGAGGTGGCAGAGGAGGTCACCAGCACCACCAACATATCGCCCACCTGCATACAGTGCAGGAGGCGCTCCAATGACCTCAGTAGGTCAGCCAAAGTGAGTACACTTACTCTTTCCCCTACACTCCGTCTGCCACATCACCGCCCCCACCCCACATCTCCTTCTGCACTGCCAACACTACTCTGTCACATCACCCCTCATACCCACTCAAACCTCATCCTCATCTTACCTGCACCTACTCACCTCGCCAGTACTCATCCCGCCACTACAACTCAACCCAATCCTCATACAATCTCATGGCTCTATCTCATACTCACTCTCTCGTGCATCTCTTTCACGGCCAGCCTCACTCAACCTGCCACTACCTGTGCTGCAGCCACAGGGCATGCATCACATATGTGCAGTAGGCAGCGTAAGGCAAACGTGTCTTGAGCATGAAGGGGATGCACAAGGGTGTTTGAGGGTCTGTCATGGTTGCTACTTATATTGAATTTCTGACCAACTCACATTACATATTATATTGGCACCACTACTGCCATGTCTTCGCGAATCTTGTCTGGTTTGTGCAATAATGCCCTCTCCTGAGGATCACTATGAAGACCCACAACTGATGCCATCCATTGTGCCACTGCAGAGTGGGTGTAGGTGTATTTGCAGGGCTCTTTTGCGCAGACGACTGAGAGACGTCAGTGATGTCCCCGGTTGCACCCTGGAAGGATGCAGAGGAGAAGTTGTTGAGGGCAGTGGTGACTTTGACAGCGACAGGTAAGAAGATGGTGCTCGGGCCAGCCAGGAGCACCTCGGCATGAAGGAGGCTGCAGATGTCCACGAATACATGTCGAGTGAATCTGAGCCTCCGTGTGCACTGCTGCTCAGAGAGGTCCAGGAATCTGAGCCTAGGTCTGTGGACCCTGTGGCGAGGGTAGTGCCCTCTGCGACGCATCTCTCTCTGCGGTAGCCCTCCCTCCTGCTGTGCAGGTGGATGTGTCACAGCACTCTGTTGTGCAGCTCCACGGGTCAGAGGTGGACGGCGTAGATGACGAGGCTGGTGATGCTGTTCGCCCTCCGAGGAGGTCATGACTGCAGCTACGGCGGCCCCCATCCGGAAGATGTACATCTGAGGGGGTCCGCAAGGTAGGTACATGTGTCTGGACACCGGGGTAAGTGTGCAAGTTGGTGACTTTGATTGTCAGGAGGAGGGTGGTGGAGGCCAAACTTTGTCCCAAGTGACAGAGTGGCCTCCTGCAATGGGTGAGGGTCTCCCCCACCGACCTGTCAAATGGACCTTTGCAGCTGCCACAGGCTGATGGCTGCAACAGGTCCATTTGAACTGGGAGTGTTTCCTCCAGTGTGGGAAACAGTCCCAGTTTGCTCTAAAATCCCACCCCTCCGCACATAATCCCTTAATCAGGTCAGTTAATGACCTCAACAAGCAAAATAAATAGCGTCAAGTGGAACCCCGCTGGCTTTAATTGCCTGCGGGATTCCCACCAGCGTCAGCGGGGAACCCGGAAGTGCGCGGGTTCGAGGCAGGCTCCGGTCCCGCTCCGGGATTTCCCGATTTTCGGGGCCCCCCCCGCCAGGAACGCACCTGCTGACGGGTGCTAAAATGCTGCCCATTGTCTGTGATGAAGATAAATTACAAAAATATATGTGGAGATTTCCCCAGAAATGATGCACAGATTGTTTGTAGATTGATTTGTTAAAAATTAGCAACAGTTGCCATTTTGGCAATGAGTCCAATCAAAACTTTTCTTGTAAGTGGTGAGAGCTGGTTTCAATAAAGAAAAGAATGTGAGCGATGCTGGCAAAGCTGTATTTTTATTTCTCATCCCTAGTTACCCTAGAGGTGGTGGTGCCATCTCCTTGAACTGCTGCAACCCTCGTGATGAGGGTGCTCCCACAATGGTTTAACAAAGTCTCAGAAGGTGCATTTGAGCATTGGCTCTTTCCTACATTGCAACAGTGATTACACTTCAAAAGTACTTAATTGGCTGTAAAACGCTTTGGAGCATTCAGAGGTCGTGAAAGGCGTTACATAAATGCAAGTCTTTCTTTCTTTCCTTCTCTGCCTCATTTCCCCCTCCACTGCCACTCAACAACGAGAGGTGTGTGACCTTAGGGATCCCTGGGAATCCTTCACAGATCCTCAAAGTATCCTTACCTGCAGACAAAGGTAATTACTGCACCACCCTAGAAGATGATGGCTCTCCTTGAAATGCTGCAATCGTTGTGGTGAGGGTGCTCCCATAAGGGGGGTAGGATACCAGGATATTGACCCAGCATCAATGAATGCAATTGGTGGCATATGTCCAAGTCAGGATGGTGTGTGACTCGGAAGAAGTTGGAGCTGATGGTGTCCAATACAGGGCTCTGTGCTTCAGCTACTCTGTTTTAAACTAAAATTATAGTTCTATGAGTACTAATGAACACATGAGCACAATATTATAGTGCTTCAAAGTGGGAGTGATTTAATAGTCACTTCACTGGGAGACCCTCAACACTTCTGTTAAAAGTAGCAAGAGCTGAGGTTTGAACTTTTGTTCCAAAACTTTGGAGGTCCTCACAGATTTAAACAGAACTATTTTTTAAAACTGACATTTGATCCATAAATACAAATAAATATAAACACATGGAGTAACCAGTTAGTCATTAAATTCATTCTCTGGCTGACCTAAGTTAGTATGTGACCTCCTGTCCTTTATTCTAAACACAGGCCTGACCACTAACAAGCAGTGATCATTAAAACAAACTATGTTGTAGTTGGTGAACTAATGACAGTTTGAAGATTAATTTCTGTCCATGTGACATGCAGTGGCTGTTAAGCACTGCTTGGGAGGTACAAACAAGGAACACAGCTTGTGGGAAATTGTTCAATTCCTGATTTCAGAAGATGATAAAAAAATTATTTTCAGTTTAATCAGGCCACAACAAGCACTTTTAAATATTCCAACCTGACACACAATTGTGTAGGATTCATAGTCATTTAGTATATATAGTCACAATAGAATAAGTGAGCTACATTTCAATTTTAACCTAAATTTACTTTAGTTATTAACATAATACCCACAGAATGAGCACCCTCATCACAAGGATGTCATTTTCTGCAAAGTCTCCTACAGGCACTGGGAAACAAGGAATTGGTAAGAAGCCAATTTCTGAGCCTGTGGGAATATACCACAGGAGTTTCAAAAAAACCCATCTACCATAAATGGGTAACACCATTAAGCATGACATTAGTTGCAATAATAGAATCCTTGTTGATTTTTTTCAAGTTACATAGGAACAGGAGTAGGCCATTCAGTCCCTCAAGCCTGCTCCGCCATTCAATTAGATAATGGCTGATCTGTACCCAAACTCCATTTATCCGCCTTAGCACCATATCCCTTGATACCCCGACCTAGCAAAAATCTATCCATGTCAGTCTTGAAAGCTCCAACTATCCCAGCATCCATAGCCTTTTGGGGCTGAGGATTCCAGATTTCTACTACGCTTTGTGTGAAAAAGTCCTTTCTGACTTCCCTCCTAAATGGCCTAATTCTAATTTTAAGATTATGTCCTCTCGTTCTGGATTCCACCACCAGAGGAAATAGTTTCTAAATATAGTTTTGTTTTTCCCGAGATTTGTAAACGATAAGTGTAAACCTGAAGTTGAATTGTTGCTCTTTTCTATTTTGCTACCAAACGTTTATAGTAGGAAAGACATGGGGGGAAATATTCGATAAAGGTCCGTTTTGGGCGGTAGTAGCACCCCTCGCCCAACGGACCCTACGCAGGCAGCACGTGAACTTCGTGCTGCCTGATACTTACCATGATATCTCCGTGCAGCAAGCGCAGCCCTCGCTGCTGAGAGGCTGCACGGAGAATGAGGAAGTTGGAAATGGGGTGTGGACAGCGCACGTCATCAGCAGCCTGCACTACTTAAAGGTGCAGGCACATTTCCAGTGGCAGATATGCAGCCAACTAGGAGAAGGGAGAATGACATCACGAGTTGCTGCACCAGCAAGAGAGCGAGCACCAAGATTCTCGGACGATGCTCTGGAGGCTCTGGTGAAAGGTGTGGACCAAAGAAGGGTAGGCATGTACCCACAGGGTGGCCGGAGACCGTCTAGACTACAGCTGCATAGGCATTGGCAGACCGTGGCACAGGAGGTGAATGCCAGGAGCATTGCACCACCCACGTGGGTACAGTGCCGCAAGAAACTCAATGATTTGACACGAGTGGTCAAGGTGAGTGAATGCAAGTGTCAAGTTGCACATCCTGCCAACTGCACCAATACTCCATGCACTACACCTCCCATCACCCACCCACCCATCAACAAACACTGCCCATCCATACGCAATACTGTATCTCAGACACACATTGCACACATTTGCAGGCCACAAAACCACCACTCAAGTCACACAAGCTGGCAGCTATTCGACCATGACAGGCACATCACCCACACACCTTGCAGGACACTCACTGACACACTGTCCTCTGTCTTGCAGGAGAAGGTGGCGTATAACACCTGGCAGCAGGAGGGACCTGAGGCTGGACGGGCACGTCTACACGTCTTCACCCCGCTAGAGAAGACAGTGCTAGAAATGGGCGGGCCGTCACTGCAGCCGTTACAACGTGCCGCGCTGGAATCCCGGTCAAGGAGTCTCTGCATATCTAATGATCCTTCTCCTTTTCCACGTCTCCCTCCTCCCATAATCTTTTCTGACCCACGTGCTGCACATGCTGTCAGCACGCACCTCTTACTTGCTCCTCTCCCCACTCCACAACTCAACCTGTTTCCCTTTGTCATTGCAGATACCCAAGAACCGTCCGAGGAGGAGGAGGAGGAGAAGAACACTGAAGCCACACCATCACTCGATCTGACACTTGCTTCCACCAGCTCAGAGAATGACACTGCGCGTCCTTTAGAGGTTAGGTTAGAGGAGGGATCAGCATGTGGTGAGACACCGAGCACAAGTGCTCAGGAGCCGGGGTGGAGGGAATGATACCACAGGAGCCAACTCGCCGGAGGGTGAGGTCGCTCATTAGTTCTGCTGAAGAAGAGTCAGATGGGGACTTCGATGGGCCAGGCTACAGAAGACGGCTGATGGGCGTACACCCACAAATGCTTGGGGCACTGGAAAGCCTGCCAGAAAGCCTGCTCACAATGAGAAGGGGCATGGAGGAGTCCAGCTCCAACTTGGTGCAAGGCTTTGCGCAGAGCTTGGAGCCCATCCTTTCCAACATGGAACGGGTGGTCACCTCCATCAGTGCACCTATGGAACCCACCATGATGCAGCGTCTGATGACTGATGTCACAGCTTCCATTGCAGCACAAACATCTGCCATCCAAGGTCTGACTGCTGCATTTGCAGCTCAGACTGCTGCTATCATGGCTCTGGGGACTACTGTGAAACGGGGCTTTCAGGGCATCACAGCACTCCAGCAATCCGTTCTCCAGCCGATCACCAGGATTGCTGAGGCGCCGCCCCAGGAGAATGGCAGTGGTGCCAGGGCAGTCGGACCTGCTGTCCTCTCTCAGGACAACAGCATTCCTGCTCCCACCCCTGCCACTCCGCCAGTGCCCTTGTTGTTCCTGTCGGCCAGCCAGGCCAGAATGCTGCAGCCCACGCTGAGATGGTGCAGTCTGAAGCCGGGCCCTCCAGGCCCAGAGCTGCTTGAGGTCATCCTCCAAGGCCAACTGGACGTTCCTCCATTGAAAGCCAGCAGCCTCCCACCACCCATGCTCCAGCCACTGCGGAAGCACCTCGTAGGAGCACTAGGATAGGTAAAGGCACACGAACGACAGGCACTAAGGGAATGCACAAGGGTGAATAATTCTGTTATGTTTGCATATTTTCATTTATTAATCCATAAAAGAGAGTTTAATTTTGCATTTGGTGGTGGTTTTTATTCATGCAATGAGCTGAGAGGGACACCAATGTGTAATCTGATGGAGGGCGATCTGATTGTCTTGTGGGAGCGGAAAGGTGGGGAATGTAGGACTGTTGGTGAGTTGGGGGATGTAGTTCCAATTATTGATAGCGGACACAGATCAGGCGAGCACGCAGAGTCCTTGCAGACAAGGCGTGTGGTTCCTGCTGCACCCTTGCGTCCTCCTCCACCTCCTCTTCCGGCTCCACCCCCTCCTCAGCTTCTTCCTCCTCCTGCTCCTCTGCCTCCTCCTCCTCCACCTCTGGCTCAGGATCTTCTGCAGTCATTGGTGGCAAAGGCTGGTCCCTTATGATGGCGAGGTTGTGCAGCATGCAGCAGACCAGCACACATCTGCCCACCCGCTCAGGGGAGTACTGCAGGGCTCCTCCAGACCGGTCCAGGCAGTGGAAGTGTTGTTTGAGGAGGCCTATGGTGTGCTCCACGATGTTGCGTGTGGCAGCATGACTCTCATTATAAGCCTGCTGTGCACGTGTGCATGGGCTCCTGACTGGTGTCATGAGCCAAGGCATTAAGGGATAGACCTTGTCACCCGGCCTTTGACTTGCCGAATCGGATGAAAGATAGTTGGCACATTGGACTGCCGCATGACGAAGGCGTCGTGACTACTCCCAGGGTAGCGGGTATCGACCTCCGAGATGCGATGCATGTGGTCGCACACCAGCTGCACGTTGAGGGAGTGGAAGCCCTTTCGGTTGACGAAGACAGCCGAGTTGATGTGTGGGGCATGCAGGGCAATATGTGTGCAGTCCATGGCACCCTGCACCATAGGGAACCAGCAATGTGGGCGAACCCCGTGCTCGCTCGTTCTGATTGTCTCTGTTGAGAGGGAAGGTGATGAACCTGTTCCTCATGTAGTACAGTGCGTCTGTAACCTCTCTTCTGCAGCAGTGCACTGCATACTGCGAGATGTTGCACATGTCGCCCGCAGAGGTCTGAAATGCTCCTGAGCCATAGAAATTCAGCTCCACGATGACCTTCACAGCCACAGGCAATGCTGTCCTCGCCCTGCTCTGGGGCTGCAGTTTTGGCCGCACCAGTTGACAGATCTCAGTGACGGATTCCTTGGTGAACCTCAGGCGTCAGATGCAATCCTCCTCGGTCATGTTGAAATAAGAGAATTGATCCCTGAAGGCCGTCATTGGGTAGGGCCTCCTGCTCAGTGCCCTGTGCCTCCTCGTCCTCCGTCTCCTCGCAGCTTGACCTGCTAGGCATGGCCTCTCTGCATGCTCCCAGTCATGCTCAATGCCCAGCGGGAGCCCTAGCAGACCGCCCGTGGTTGCCAGGAATGTTGTTCCACCAGGGTTGTAACTTTCCAACCCGTAAGGCAATACCTGCCAAAGCACTCTCAAAAGCAGTGTAGGAGCTCTCAATAAGAATAGGGAGGTTCAAAATACACTTCCTACTCCTCCAGCAGCCAGAAGCAATAATCCAGCAACTAAGCTGCAACACCTGCATGGCCCTTTAAATAGCGCTGGTGGGGGGTCCTTCAGGCACTGTAAGAAACATTTAGATGGTCGGGGATAAGACTGTGCGTTGAGTTGAGTGTTAAGGTCCAAAATTGTGTGTATCACTTTAAATCAGCGTTGCACACTGATTGCAGCCATTTTCTCCCTACTTTACATGCTTCCATCGTTCGGGATTAGCACGTGCGCTAACTCTTATACCAAGATGGCGTCCGGCACACGTCACGCAGGAAACGTGTGTGCGCATCCAAGAAGCCATCTTGGATGTCGGAGAGGCCGTGTAGCGCCGAAACAACGGGCGCTACACGGCCCAATTTAGCGCCCATGTTCTTTTGCGTTGCTCACAATAAGTTGGCAGCAAGATAAAATAACAAAATGGATACACATGGGAGACAAAAATGAACATGTTAGAGGCTGAATTGATGCAGCAATTAGAACTGTCTCTTCACAACCAGGACCTTGGCAGACTGGTGAACCACTGAAAAATGAAAGCAGTCAGTTATACTTTCTATAGCATATAATATACATTAATATTCAATGTTTGCATTTTTACATTTCATTTTATATTGTACAAACAAGTTTCCTGCCAATATGGAATTTGTAATTTTGTATTAGGGTTTGTCACACAATGAAAGGAAGAAATTGAAGTCCACACAACTCTCGGTGTCAGCAATTAGCTATGTGCTATGTGATGGTTTGTTGATGTGAAGCCTATTCTTTTGTTTCAGGAGAGAGAACAGCCGGTGATTTTTTTGCCACAGTATCGTTAGGTGACAGAAACATTTTGATGAGATATTTTATGTTTGTGTGTGTTTAGAAACTAAAGACAATATAGTTTAGCGACACTTTTCAAGAAGCTGGCGCCCCCTTTCAGGAATTTCAATATAATCCATTTTTAGTTAACTGAGCCAGTCTGAAACACTTTCATTAGAACCAGTTCCATGGGATTAAAGTGTGCCTCCTGGTAAGGGCTTTAAATGAAAAACAAATTCAATCTGGTTCTCAGTGTTTACAACTCAGTGAGTTAGTCTGTGTCAACAAATTTGCTGCCAACTAGTTTATCAACTAAGAGGTATATTTGATTCTTTTAGAAAGAAACATTTTCTCATGATTATTTAGATATTTTATCACCTGCCAATCAAAACATTTTCCTCCTGTCAAATTTGTAAAACAGGAATCCAATAACTGTAACTGCAGAAACCCAGTCATTCATGACTCATCTGCAATAATGTTTTCACACTTCTCCAGCACCTAAATTAGCACTGACAAAATTGGAAAGAGCAAAATTTAATGGAAACCGCCCAAACATTTTGCAAATCTGCAACCTAACCCAACCCAGCTCTGGGTGTCAGCTTTCCTCACTTGACACAGATTTATATCTAAATCTATTTACATTGAAAAAATGCTTACACTTACAACCTCATCACCCATACATGCCACTTGTTAGCTATGAGTTCATTCAATGTGTGAGCTGCCTTCGAGAATCCGGTCAGCCATTTAGTTCCATTTACTTTTTTTATCATTAACACCTAGAGCAAAACATACCCTAATTTTCTTCTTTTAACACCTCGGCCACTCACCACCTCCACCCAACAGCAAAACTGAGATTGGGGACACACCACATCAAAAAATCACAAGTGTAAAATTACATCATTTTTCATTCCCCCCCCACCCCCGACTTTTTGTTTCTTTTTCCTTCATGTTTCTTTTATTTTGTTGCAGTATTTCACTAATTTTTGAGCAGCTTAACAGGTCGCTAGAAAATATTATGTGTGCTTCATACCATTTTACACTCCAGGAAGAACGGAGCATTAATAATAACAAGTTGTAAGTTAGTCTCCCATCTGAATCAGTGGGAAGAGGAGCGGCAGTAGTTTTTAAACTGTACATATTGAAGCAGTGTGGGCAGCATGCTGAAGGTACAGTTCAGTCACCACTCTTAACAGTAAGCTGTTGAGCTAATTTTGTACATGCAGGGAAGATGCTTAGCAAAACATTTATGAATTAGACATTCAACTAATTGAAGAAAACCTTGTTTTAGTTACCTGATTGTCCAAGTGGGCCAACTTTTCCTAGTCTTCCAGGCACTCCTTTCTCCCCCTTTTCCCCAGGTTCACCTGTAACAGAATGTAAGCCGTGACAGCATCGTCCTCGTTAGCAAAATAGCTGCATTGAAATAATAAAGCATGTCCATATGTAAATAGGATCCACACTATCCCCTGACCCAGATGAACTTCAGGGATCATTGCCAAACAGCACGAAGGTGGCAATCTCAGTCAGAGAGGCCACGGGGTAGCTGGTATAGGAACTGGCAAAAATGTCACATTGATTCAGTAGGGGTTTCTACTGGGAGGGAGGGGTACATTGTTGGGGCAGAGTAGAGGGAGCTTTACCGTGTATCTGGTTGTGCTATACCTGACCTGAGATCTTGATGCTGAATCTGCATACGTGAAATGGAAAGAATTCCATTCTCCAGCACTAGCATCCTTCACCTCATAAAACCTTTTAAAAAAAACGAATCCCTTACAATCTTCCTAAATACATAAGTAATTATATGTTCTTTTTACAGAAATATTCAGTGAACATACCTCAAAAATAGTCCTTTCAGGGAATGCATCTACAATATTTGGTCACTCAACAATATCAAGCAATAAATAGAAAAGCTTAAAATTGACCCACAAATGAAATACACCTTCTTTTCCCTACCATGGGATGCAAACCAGAAGTCCTATGAAGCATTTAGCTAGATGGCCTCTGACAATGGGGCCTCTTTAGAAGATTTTCCACATGCATTCACACCATGAGGATTCGAACGCCTCCTCCCTTTAACATTCTCATAGAGCCTAATTTAAGGAGAATCTGCATCCAGGCTGGTTTGATTGCTCAGCCACTCCAGTGAGCAGTCTGTGTATCTTATTTTTTTATGGGAGCTTTACTGGCCAACCTATAGTCCCAGAAGGAGTAAAACAATCTAACTGCCTGTTCAGGGGAGCTTTTGGAACAGCAAACCTTCAAGGGCAGTCTTTAAAGGAAAAAGCTGTGAGGACCTTTGCTGAGGTTAGAAATGTTGGAGAACTAGCTAGATAACTGGTTCTGATGAAAGTTCATCGACCATTAACTCTACCTTCCTCTCTCCACAGATGCCGCTTAACTTGCTGAATGTTTCCAGCATTTTCTGTTTTATTTTAGATTTCCAGCATCTGCAGTATTTTGATTTAGTAGTTAGAAAACCTCTTGTTTAAGTTAAGTAAGATGACCCTCTGAAGTGGGGGTAGCATCACATGCTCTTTATTTTGCATTCTTACACAAATATAAGTTGTGTAAAAATGCAAAATAAAGGTTATGAATGTACTCACTATTGCCTACATAATACAATGCAATTATTCCCACAGCAACAGTACAATCTGTTACCTATGTGAGACATTGGGCACAATATAAACATTGAAAAACAGGTGGGTTGGCGGCGGGGGAGGGCATTGAAAATTGCAACCATTTCAGACCCACCCCCAATCTGCCATTTCTGGTTTTCACCGGGGCGGGCAACCAACCTGCTCCCAGGAGGCGGGTTGGTGACTAAAACCTTTCAAGGAGGCTGTAGGCCTCCATTTTTACAGATTTTGCAATTTCAACCTCTGGGGGCTGGGATTCCAGGGCCTTCTACTTCATGATGAGAAGGACCGAAACTGCAGCTAAGTGCCTTTATAGCACAGCTTGTGGGCCCGGAGGAGCAGGAGTGCTTCCCACAGGCCCAATAAGCCTACCTGCAGCGATCCCCCCCACCCCGATCTCCGACCCCCCCCCACAATGATCACGGACCCCAATCCAGACACCCCCCCTGCCCCTGTGACTGACCCCCGATCCCTCCCCCCATGACTGACTCCCCCCATGCCCATCAGTGCCGCATGCCCACTCATGCCCACCAGTGCCCCATGCCCACCCATGCCCCCCCCACCCCCCCCGCCAATTCATACATTCAAAGACTTACCTGAAGACTTACTTTTTCACATCCTCTACCTGACTGCTCTCCTGTTTGACTTAGACCAGCCTGTCAATCAGGCCGGACAGTCAGATGGCAAATCGACAAAATAAAATAAAAGACGTCCTTACGTCAAAATCATAAGGACATCCGGGAAACCCGTACTTCCAGTTTCCCGTTCGCAATTTGACCCCCCCGTCCCCATCCCGGCTCGGGGTCAAAATCATGCCCATTGTGATTACTTATTATTGGCAATACATTCTGTACTACACTACAGTATAATAATCATGTTGGAATATAAACTGTATTGCCTGTATGTTACACTGTAATCACTATCTCTTATTGAAAATGTAATCTGCAGGGTAATTATCACATTAGGAATTAAATCATTACTGCATGAATTTTAGATTTTAATTATTGTCACAGGCCTCCTGGGAATTCCATGTTTAAACTATAACTCAATATTACCTCAGCCACCTGATATAGAAACTAGCCAACTGGACTCGTACACCTAAACAACAATAATTACTGTACAGCCCTAACACATGTGGAGAGTAGGTCTTTGGTTAAAAAAAATTGGCACTGGTTTTAAAAAAGTAGCATTTAAATTTAATTTTTAGACTGATGTTTGGTATTTGTACATCCAAAAATAGTTCCATTAACTTTCATAATTAAGATGCCATGATTATCATTATGCAAGGTACCTATCTGTGCTTTCCCATTCCAGTCAAAGTAATTTCTTCAAATTCACTTCACACTTCATGTCCCTGTCACGTTGCTAGTGACAAGCTCTGTGCCTCTACTCAACAGTAAGCAGTTCCACCATCTCAGCTGTTGCCTCCTACATGATCTTTTCCTAGCTGGGACTCATTCCATTAACATTTGAGGTATCAATCTCCTGCCATACAATGCACTGACCATTGCACTCTTCTCACTGTAACATGTTCTCGTACTGCACACAGACCACTCTCATTATTTTAGTGTTGGTGATTCTGTTCTCTGAGTCGATACCCAACATACTCAAGAATATTATCAAGGGTGATATTCAGTTTCTCTGGATTAAACTGAAAATAACGACAACTCTGAAACAATATTGGATGGCATTATAGACCACCATACAGTGAGAAAGAAACAGAGAAAGAGATTTGTAGACAATTCAAACAGATTTGCAGAAGTAATAGGGCCATAATGATGGGGAACTTTTAACTATTCAAAAGTAGACTAGCACAACATTAACAATGGTCAAAATGATGAAGAGTCCATACAATGCATTCAGACCGTTTCCCAAGTCAATATGTTATGAGGAAGTCATGGAACAGATGCTGTACTAGGCTTGATACTGGGTATTGAACTAGGACAAGTAGCATACTAAGGATAAAAGAACATTTAGAGGCCAGTGATCATATCAATTGTGTTTACAGTCAGAATAGATTAAGAAAAAAAAGTCATAAGCAAAGGTGTTGGATTGGTAAAGAACATTTTAGAAAGATGATCAAATCCAGATTAACTGAATAGAAAAGTTGGCAGATAAATCAGCCGACCAGCTGATTACATAGTAAGTATGTGATGACTGGAGTATAGACTAAAAACATTCTGACCAGGAATAAGTGGGTTGTGGCAGGGGACAGAGTTCCGTGGATGAATAAGGAGTCTAGGTCAGAAATAAAGTCTAAGCAAGAGAAATACAAAAAATTAAAGGTAAGTAAACTTGAGGAAATATCAAAAGCTAGAGAAAAATAATGGGGGATTTGAAGGACTAAAAGAGTATGAAAAATGACTGGCCGTCAACATAAAGGGTACTAAGAAAAACTTTTATAGGCATTTCACAAAATAAAAAATAGTCAAAGAAAGGGACAAACAGTGTAATCTTATAGTAGAGAATAAAAGTATGGCAGGGATGTTTAACAAGTATTTTGTTGCTGTATTTACAGAGGAAAGTGAAGGGAAAACTGCATTCGTATAGAAGAGAATGTGGAGTAACCACTAATTTAATACTTTTTTAAGTATTAAAAAAGAAGCTGTATCAAACAGGTTAATGGAACCTAAAGGACTGGAGTGTGGCAAATGAAATACCCCTGTTCAGAAAAGGGGAAAGGGATAATAAGCTAGATAATTATAAACTAGTTATACATGCATCAGTAGTAGGCAAACTGCTAGACCATGATAAAAGTTAACATTAGTGAACGATTTGAAAGGCATGAGCTAATTAGGGACAGTCAATTTGAGTTTGTAAAGGGTAGGTCATGCTTCTCGAAGTGAATCAAATTCTTCAAGGAAATTATTGAGTATATAGACAAAGGAAATGTTGTAGATATGATACATCTGCACTGTCAAGAAGCAATTAATAAGTGCTATACAAGGGATTTGTTGCAAAGATGAAGGCCTTAAAGATTATAGAAGGTAAACTGGTGAGATGGATAAATGGATCCATGTAAATGGATGTTTCTCAGATTGGTGTGTCCCAAGAATGAGTGTTAGGACTCCTTGCTTCTCCATGAGCTTAAATGGTTTGGATATGGGCATAAGAGATACATATGAACATTTGCTGGAACCGCCAAATTAGGAGGCATGGCAAACGATGGAAAAAACCAGGAGGCTAAATGCAAGTTGGGTAAATGAGCAAAACTGAGGCAAATGCAGTTCAATGTAATAGTGCATTTTGGGGAAACAAACAGAATGGGAATATAACCTAAGCAGGTAAAATTCTCAATGGAATGGAGGAAGAGATATGGGGTATAGATGGAAAGGTTATTGAAGCCATAGAAAAGGTGCAATACAGATTTACTAGGGTAATACCAGGGATGAGTGTCAGCTTGGATCAACTGGTAGTACTCTTCCTACTGAGTCAGAAGGTTGTAGGTTTATGCCCCACTATGGATATAATCACAAAATCTAGGCTGCCATTTCAGTGCTGTACTTAGAGAGTGCTACCTTTTGGAGGAAATGTTAAATTTAAGATTAATAGTAACAGCATAAAGGTAGTGGTTAGAGGAAATTTTTCATGCAAAGGGATATTGAAGTCAAATTAATCACAGTATTTAAGAAGGAATTGGATAATCACTTGGAGGTAAAATAGTTAGGGGAAATAGAATTAGATAGCTCCATTATGATGCAGGCAGGGTGGGCTGAGTGCTGCCATTTAAGAAGATGTGCTTTGAACAGTACATTCCAAAAGCATCCAGCCTCTATTTATGTATCTCTCATATGGCCCAGTTCTCAGCACCATACAGAACTGTTGGCTGCAGTCCATAATAAACGCTTTCATTTAACATCCTATGATATCTTTCCTTCTCCAGAGTGGTTTCCACAATCCATCAAAACACTTCCAGCTGCAGAGAAGCATCTCCAATTATCATTGCATCTCCCTTCACATGATGTACAAATTCCCAGATATGTAAACTCACCAACCATTTACAGCTCCTCGCTAACAATGTCCACTTTCTTCATATTAATGAGCTTTAAACAAAAACATGGGATTCTTAAATGGATCACCATTATCAAAGAAAGCTTCCTGTAACACTATTATGTTTAAAACAGCAGTATAGCTTTTATGCCTTAAAAATGAAGGAAATTCTAAGGGAAATGATTTTGTTCGAAAGCACTTCCCCAATGTCCATCTGGAAAACATACAAGCTCATACATAGCTTTTTTTATATATATATTCTCTGCGGCTGGAAGTGTTTTGATGGATTATGGAAACCACTCTGGAGAGAGAAAAGTATGATAGGATGTTAAAGGAAAGTGCTCAGCATAGACTGCAGTTCTGTATGGTGCTGAGAGCTGGGCCATGACAGAGGTACATAAATAGAGGCTGGATGCTTTTGGAATGTGCTGTTCAAAGAGCATCTTCATAAATGGTAGCACTCAGCCCATCCAGCCTGCGTCATATTAGAGCTATCTTCCTCCCATTTAAAAAAAAATTATTTTATCAAGCTTTTGACTTCCTGGCGCAGTGTCCGTTTTCCTTATGCCCATCAATGAAGCGCCTCAGGATGTTCTTTATATAGAACGTGCTATATAAATGCAAGTTGCTGTTTTTGCTTCATCGGCTACTTTGGTTTTCCTTCCCTCCAGAGTTATTGAGGGGCAGGAGGTATCCGTGTCCCTGAGTGGCTCCATTCACCTTAATGGGAGCTGCAATTTTGGACTGGCCTGGAAGCTGGTCCTGAGCCTCTCACACTGATGAGACATTAAACTGAGGCCCTGTTTGCCTATTCAGCAGGACGTAAAAACATCTCATGGGACTATTTGAGGAGCAGGGGAGTTCTCCTTGCATTCTGGCCAATATTCCTCTCTCAATCAACACAACCATAAAACAGATTAACTGATCATTCATCTCATTGCTGTTGTGGGACCTTGCTGTGCACAAACATGCTGCTGCTTTTGCCTATGTAACAGTCACTACACCTCAAAAAGTAATTAATTGGCTATGAAGTGCTTTGAAATTTCCTGAGAATGTGGAAGGTGAAGAGCAAGTTCTTTCTTTAGAGTGGAAAACCTGTTGTAATATATTCTGTGAGTTATACAGGGTTAAAACCAGCTGTTTTGATTCATAATGAAATCTGCTCATGATACAATCTAGTATTTGATTGCACTCTATTGCTTGTTCAAATCCTAGAGCTCTGCCATGCATGTTCATGTACGTGATATATGATGATACGTGTTCTGTGACCATGTGCATACGTATGCTTGGTTCAGCGAGACTGGTGTGTCTCATGCCATCCGGTAGCTTCATATTGACTGGATATTTTCAAAGTATGATTAAGAAACATACTCAAATTCACTTGCTTTTCCACTTTGCTAATAGACAGCCCTTCATTACGTATATATGATTCAGTGCACATTACCTTACATTTATTTATTAAAATTCAACAGCCTTTCCTTAGTCCATCATTTAATTAATCCAGATATCTTTGAATGCTATCAATCCCCCTTCCACTAATCATGTGGCCACATAGCTTTGTAAGATTAGCAAATTTTACTTTGCTGAGGGAGGGAGATTTAAGCTAGGGGTAGTGCTCCCAGTAACATTCAGTGACTGTTGGCAATGTAATTGTGCAGGAATTAGGTGAGGATCGAATTTTGCTCAACTGTGTCCCCCCCTCCCCCATGACAAATAGCCTGCCAGTTCTCACCGTCAAGGTTCACCCTTGAAAAATGGCTAATGTACCAGAGGGTGATCTGGTGCCCATGGAACCATGCTCAGTAAAGAGTCAATGCCTTCAGGAGACCGTGGAGGAGAAAATTGGGGAGAATTCGTTTTTAAAACTTCTATTTTCACCACACTCTTATCGTTGGACTGACTGCTTTACTTCTGGGATATTGAAATACTCCATGATTTTTACATTACAATTCCCTGTGGACTGAAAAAGAAAATTGCTCAAGTTTGCTGAACTAGAAATTATGAACATAGTTAATAATCAATTCATCAAGGGTCAAAGCACAATATATAAAAAAGGTCACCAGATTTCAAGCCTTCCTGTGTTTGCAAGAGGGCAGCTTTCATACAACGCAACTAATCTCACCTCCTACTTCATCACTACAAATTGGAATAACAGAGGCAAACTTTATTTACAATATTTACATAGATGATAATATTGACTGAAATTCCATGTTTTCCTTTGGTAGTATGATATGCAGGTAGTAGTCTATCCCAAAACTCTATCAACATGCTAGAAGTCAGATGGAGAATTAGGAAAGAAATGGATTCATATAGCACAGGAACATTAAAGGAATATTTTCTCCCTAGTTGTGTGACTGCAAAAAAATACTTTATTAAACACGTACTTACTGCCACAGCGCTGTGTCAGCTCATTTTTAAAAATTAAAATGGCCTTGGAGCACCAATTTATTCTCATCTCTGAGGTGCCAGTACTGGTGGTATCAAAGTCATATCAGATACAATATACATTCCCACTGCCTAATTAATGACATCTTTAAATAATACATTGTGAATTCTGACTCTTCAGGTTGCCATATCTGTTGCATCTCAGTTGTGCTAGTTAGGTTAAACTATCATGTACCTCTCCTTCCTCCGAATCTCAGCATACTACCATTCTCTGAACCAAGCATACGTATGCACATAGTTACAGAACACATACCATCTTATATCATGTACATGAACATCCATAGCAGAGCTCTAGGATTTGAACAAGCGCCTTATCTTAGAGAAAGCTAGCATTTGCTGGGCCATAAAAGTGATGTCAGTTCAATGCAAAGTTGACCTTAAGGAGTGAGCTTCATGTTTCTAATTATGGCAGCAAGGCTGGTGCGTCTCATGACATACAAAGGATTCTGGGACATTGTGATATCTCCGCATGAAGGACTGGAGCTAAGCATTTCTAATCCGCAAAGAAACCTCCACCTTAAGCTGGTCTCTCTCCTACTAGTATTGTAATTTATACTTGATTTTTAGTCCTGCACTTGTGCATGAATGTGACACCAAACATCAGCTATAACAGCAACATACCATTTTTCTATCCAATTCATTGTCTCCCATTTTTACCTGAAGTTACTGACTTACACTGGGGAATGGTTCCAACAGGACTCCATCATCTTGCCCAGTGGCCTTCCCTCAGACAATGAATGGCAACAGGCTATTCAACTGTGAGGGGGCATTACAGTTGAATTCAATCCTGTCCTCATCTAACATCCACAGGCCTTCCAGCAGGGCTCATTGGACAGTGATCAGGAGCGGGCTGCAGCAGCAGCTATACCAACTCTACTGCTGCCTTGGCTAAGATCAAGTGACTCAGCACAGATAAGGAACCGAACTTCATCTGTATTGCTTAGCTCCATAAAGGGCATTGGATTTACTAAATGAGTTATCCGATAATCTCCTTCCACCTTCATTTGCTGCGCCCTGCTGATGGGTAAAATACACCAGTTGTTTTGCACCCAACAAAATGTAATGGCATCAACAATGACTAATGTAACTTAATGCAATTTAGTAAGACGTGTAACAGTAATAAAATGCAGTCTACAGTACTTCACAAATCACAAACTTTTATACATCTACCTTTCAGACCTGGGACTACGATCTGTACAGAGCATGATTCATCTGCTATATGTTGAGATTCTCCAGATCTGAGCAAGGACAGGAACAGCAGGCCAATCAGGAACACAAGTAAAAACAGTCCGCTGTTCATAATGTCCACACAAAGTTCATTGACTCCTAAAGACAGAAATTCTTTTATAAATAACCATCACAGTAGTGAGATGAAATAAACACATTTGTTAACTCATTAAATACAAGCAGTGTTTAAAATTGTCCTCCACGCTCTTGTCCTCCCTGCAAGCTCATTGTGTTAAAAGTAAGACTTACCAATCCATCTCTGACTCTAACTTATTCTTTCCCCAAATTCTCAAATCGGTAGTACTCTTAGTTTTCGGTCTTCCTTATTCCTTCAATCTTCAGGCTTTTCCTTTCCAAGTTTGGAGTTACCTAAACCCTGATATTCCTCAGCTGTGGAGGTGTGAAAAATCACACAATCTGGGTGGGTGGGGTAGCAATTTGGGGCTCAGTTATGGCAGGTCTTTATCCCCCCTTCTTTTGATCAAAATTCTGCGGTAAGTGGTGGTGCGTGCTTCTTGTGCTTGAGCCCTTCCGTGCATACGTCACAGCATGAGGAAGGATGACATCATCTACCACATTCCTACCAGTTCCACCCCACCTCGCCCCAATTCCATCCATAACAAGGGCACATCAATGACACAGTCAGAAGTTCCACACCACCCCAGACCTGTCCCCCAGCGATTCACTTTGATGTGAATGTGAATCCCCAGATTCACTTTGATTCTTTCAATTTATATAGTGTTATGTCCCTAAACTGGCTAGTAAATAACATTAAATTTAACAATTACCACTATTCTGTTAAACAGACAGGCTGGATACCTCAGTTTAAAAATTACACGATTAAATCTGGAAAAACTTTTCGTTACTTAAGATTGCTGTCAGAATGACATTTTACTGTTAAAATTAAACAAAGTCCACCCGTTCTCAAAATATTTTGAGCATTTCATGATAAAAAGTCTATCACCAATTATTTAATTGGAAAATGGCGAATATTTTAGCACACTAAAATTCCAAAACATTTTAAGAGTTAAATTATTCTCATTTAGAGCACTCTAATACTGTAGACAGATCTTTAGTAACTGCTGAAATGATTCTGTTAGTCCTTGTGTTCTTTTGCCAATATGCTCCCTCTTCCTGTCTTTTAACAGCCAGGAACAAGGACTGTCATTTGGAAATTAATATTGCAGATATCTAGCTAAGTATGGAACCAAGAGCAGGCTGAAAACTCCTCTTACCTTATGATGGAAGACAGAGCAGTGAGCGAGGAATCATCCTGAGCCTGCTCTCCCATCGCACAGATGAACTTTATTGCCGTTCTTGTTTACCAATGTTTGACAGTTTTTTAGGTTGACTCGTTGATATAGCCTGCCCAAGGAAGCAGCTCAGCAAATCAAAGAGCAAAATTGTAAGCATGACCCATAAATAACATCCTGTTTGACAAATGTCAGCTGGGAAGCTCACAGCTGTAAAAGGAGACTATGGGAAAATCCAAGGCAGAATAGTGCAAAAAAAAATCTTCAATAGTTGCTTAATTTTTATTTATTTTTTTAAGAGCAAACACAATATTTTTGATTCTATGTCAAACTCTTTTCATGATACATGTGAATGACCCTTGCAATATGAATGGAAGTAAACGCTCAGTGATTTTTCCTGCATCAGGGTGTTCAAGTTGAAAAAACCTTGATGTCAGGCAAATTACCAAGGGTTTTACTGTCATTTTCTTGGCTTTTCATGGTGCAAAGTTCTAGTAACATTATCTGGATTGAACCACTGTTTTCCCCAACATCTTATGTTTATGCTTTTTTTCCCTATGTTAACACGTTCAGCACTCTCAGATCATGGTCAAGCTTCGGCTGTTTGTTGTATAGTTGTTCCTGTAGGTCATTCAGCTTTCCCCAGCCTTTAAGATGAATTGCTTGCATCAGATTCACAGCGAAAAATCAATCAATACAGCACAGGAACACCAATATTGACACTGAACATTTAATTTGTTACTTCAAGTCATTTTTTAAGGTTCTGTAAATGGTTGCAATTTGTTAAACTTAAAAGGGGAATGAATTCCAGGTCATTTTCTCCTGCATACACACAGAATGGAAAACTTACGGAAATAATGAGTGCTAAGAAGGTAAGAAATACAGGACTCCACTTTCAGATTATCAGATGCTAAAGAACATCCCAATGCATTCTTCCTGAGACATCTAGGAACTGATGCACTGCCTGAATATCCTTTCCCAGTGGAAAATCAAAACAAGGGCTCCATAACACGATGTAAAAAATAATGTACAGTACAAAACATAATATTTGAAATGTTGGGCTCCAAAGAGCCTATTAAGGTTCTGCAAATGGTTGCAAACTCAAAAGGGGAATGAATTCCGGTCATTTTTTTTAATCAAAATGTCCGAGCTCCCCCAGTAGCCTAGTGGGTAAAATCACAACCCAGTCTAATACTGAGCCATTCAGACCAGCAGGTTCTTATTTTGATTCCTAGTCTGCGCTGAATAAGCTGTTCTCACCAATTGAGGTACTACACCCCGGGCGACAGTGAGGAAAAATAAATGAGGGTTTCTGCTTCTGATCACGATCCAGTGACTGTCTGCCGAAAACTAATGTGCAATCAAGCTCAGCTGTGATGCCTTCCACTGTCAAATAGCCTGCTGATGTTCATCGTCCAGGCATAGACGAGGACAGGAGGACATCTGTGGACCCATACACAGCAGGAGTCACTAAGCAGTTAAGAGGGGAGAAAATTAATTGAAGAAATTTTTTTTAAAGTATAAAGTCTGATATTTTTACTTTTTTTCCCAGAATACTTGGCATCTTCCTCATGTGCATGATCTGCCTGTTACATTACTTTCATTATACATGTGTGGGAAAAACAACAAGGAAATAGTATTCCTCATTGATAGAGGAAAAGGGGCTTGTGGGGAGACTAGCTCAGTAATGTAATTAATATCTAAGTGAACAACTTTGTGAAACCACAGGCCAATTACTCTTAAAATGGCTGCTTCCATTATAGAATAGGGGATTGCATTGCCTGAGATTAAAGGAAGAAAAGATGGATTTTTCTTGCCATGGGTCATTAGCTGAGCAGTTCACGTACACAGGAGGAAGTGAAGAAAGACTTTCAAGATGAAATAAGTGTCTGAGTACCATTACAAATTGTCCATAATCATTGCACAGTTGCCATAGAAACTGAACACCCTCTATCTCAGAGCACATATTCCACACATCTCTCTGCTCATGAAGATTGTTGTCTGACATAGGAAGCAGCACTCCTAATTGGCTAGGTGCACTGTTACCAGGCATGGGAACATTTCAAGATTTTTTTTGGTAAGTGTTAGTTTTCATTTTTATTTAATTGTGCTCCTGTGAAGCACCTTGTGACATTTTCCACGTTAAAGGCACTATATAAATGTGGGTTGTTGGAACTCGTCCATTGCAATATTCTAAACCTTAAATGATAATTCATTTTACAAAATCACTAAACTCCACAATTTTGTATGTGTGACATAATTGTGCTTTCTAAGAGTTTCTTTCAAGTTGAATTGCATGCATCTGGTTCACAGCAAAAATCAATCAATAAAGCACAGGAACAGCAATATTGACACTGAACATTTAATTTGCTACTTCAAGTCATCTTTTAATAACAAGTTATCTCCCATCTGGCCTTGACAACCGTCCTGCCAAGAGGGTAGGCAGATTTCCTTATTCCCTAACCTTTTCCAATGCCCCTTATAGCTGGCTGTTATGGATTGCCAATGTGTGACTCCCTCCCCCCCCCTCCTCCATTTTACCCTTTCCTCACTAGAAAACACCAGTCTTTATTCAGCACATTCCCCTTTAGCTTAGCTTAGGCCAGGAACTGAACAGACCAGGGATTGGTCCAACACTCAGCCATCATTCCACAGCTCTGAATAGATACGGTAGCGTAGTGGTTATGTTACTGGGCCAGTAATCCAGAGGCCTAGACTAAAATCCAGAGTCACAAGTTCAAATCCCGCCATGGTGGCTGGTGAATTTAAATTCAATTAATTAAATAAAAAATCTGGAATTAAAATACTAGTATCAGTAATGATAGCCATGAAACTACCAGATTGTCGTAAAACACATCTGGTTCACTAATGTCCTTTAGTAGAAGGAAACCTGCCATCCTTACCCAGTCTGGCCTATATGTGACTCCAGACCCACAGCAATGTGGTTGATTCTTAATTGCCCTCTTAGGGATGGGCAATAAATGCCGGCCTTGCCAGCGATGCCCACATCCCATGAACGAATAATAAAAAAAATATGCTAGTTGTGGTTTTACTACATTTTTGCATCAGTGCAGAGTGGTTTTGGGTTTATATCAACGCATTTTTATATCGCGTTTCATGACCTCAGGACATCGCGAAGCTTTTCACAGCCAATTAAAGTATTTTTGAAGTATAATCACTGTTGTAATGTAGGGCATACTGACACTTGGGGCCTGATTTTAACATGGCGACGGGATCCTAGCCGGGGGGGTGGGGAGGGTCAATAATCGGCTGGGAAACCCGGAGAAAAGAATCGTGCAGTTTCCCGAGCGAACACGACTAAATTGAAGCCACTGAACTCAACTTCCGGATTTTGCGTCCTCAATCTGAGCAGCGGGAGGACTGCGCACCCTCATGACGTGTTTAAAGCCCGCTATTTAAAGGACCACTCCAACAATGCATTTTGGAGGAGAAAGGAGGCTACAATCACCATGCACCATTCCAGAGTCAAGCCAGCACCTAAGTTCACCGACACCGCCCTGGAGACATTGCTGGGCACAGTGAAAAGCAGGAGGGAGGTCCTTTATCCACCAGACAGGAGTAAGAAACCTGGCTTTGTCATAAAGAAGGCGTGGCTGGAGGTGGCAGACCTGGTCAGCAGCCGGAGCACGGTGCCCCGGTCGTGGCTTCAATGCAGAAAGAGATTTAATGACCTAGCCAGGTCAGGAAAAATGAGTACAGTTACTGATTGACCTGCATTCTGTGGTGAACATTACCCCCCCTCAAACTGCCCTGTGAAGCCTACTCCATCACATCACTCCTCACACCCACTATAGGTATTGACTTATCTTCACTTTCTGTACACTTCTTCACCCCCCCCCCCCCCAATTTGTGCACCCACTTCTCCCACTCATTCCAATCCTGATCCAATGTGATCAATCTGTCTAATCGTCACCCTCTGATGTATCTGCTTCATTGTCAGCCTGACCCAAAGCAATACATCCATCGGGTGACCCCGTCACCCTCACTCACCCTCACTCACTCACACTTCTGTACTTTCTCCCCTTGTTGGAGAAGAGAGTGCAAAAGGCATGGGAGAGGAGTCGGACTGGAGGGGGGCCTCCAGAAATCGTGGCCCTCACAGAAGCAGAGGAGGAGGTGTTGGATATAAGACGGTGGAGTGCCTGGCTGTTGGAGATGCCGAGACTGGCGCCCTGTAAACGTCTGGTGACAGAACTTTAACATCCCTCATACACAATGTGGATTGATGTTATCAATGATTGATCTGTTGCACACCTCTGGATGCTCATCACAACATTACTTCTGCGATGATTATTAATATTGCTGTATGTTCTCTTCCAGAGGCATCATGGACCAAAGATGTGGTCGAGGGCGATTCCTCAGAGGAGCTCCCTGCCTCTAAGGGGGCACCGTCACATCTTAGCGAGCCATCCACCAGCGCAGATACTCACACCTCGGTGGGTTCTATAAGAGAGGTAGTTGGGTTGTCACCTGGTGAGTCACCACACACAAGTGAACACGAACAGACACTGGTGGCAGGGGCAGCGGTAGAGAGTCTGCGTCTATGGGCGCACTCCTCTCCAAGCTCTGCTCAGCTTGGCACAGGTCCTGAACCCGGGGAGCCATCCTTGAGAAGAAGAATGATCGAGTTACAGGAGCAACTTTGCAATGGTGTGGAAAATGTGCCATGGACACTCTCCACAATAGCGGAGAGGATGGAGGTGTCCAACTTCATCGCTAGTGGATTGCAGGTGAGTTCTTCTTCTTTGAATAAATTGGATAAATACTCTGAGAAGTGCGGAGATGTCTGAAATGGAGAGAATGGCAGCCTCCATTGAGCTTCAAGCACGGCTCAAAATGAGTCCATTCAGGCCCTGGCAACAGCCGTGCGGACTCAGGGTGAACTACATTCTGCTGCCTTAGACAGGCAGATAGATACTCTAGCACTGGCCTTACAAGGCATCACGCATGTCCTCCAAACTGTTGTCCAGCAGAGTGGTAGGAGTGACGTGGGCCTGATCCAGGGGAGGGATGATGGTGAAAGGGGACATAGAAGTGGGGACACCACTCAAAGCGCTCCCACGTCTCACCCGTTGCCCCCCTCTCAACCAGTAGCTGCAATGCTGCCTCCTCTCCAGGTGGCCGAGTCTGCCCCTGCACAGGTGCAGGTGGGGCAGTCTTTGGAGGGGCCCTCACGGGCTCCAAAACCCAGAGGTCGTAGGTCAAAAGCATCTAAGCCGCCCAGGCATGAATCTGAGCGACCTGCCACAACCTCTGCTCCAGCCACAGGGGATGCACCATGTAGAAGCTGTAGGAAGAGGAAGTGGAAGGTTTTGTAGTCACCAAGGGAATACACAAGCGTGTCCGACAGACTGTCATGTTTTTCATTTATATTTGGTTCATGTTAAAATCACATTAAATGTTATGATTATCACCAACACTGCCACGTTTTGCCCATTCTTGATTCTTGAGTCACTTTTGTAAAAGCGCCCTTACATGTAGTTTCTTATGAAAGGGGAGACTTGATGCCACCCCTTGGGTGCATTTGTATGTGTCGATGTATGACTTTTGTGAAAGCTCAGGTAGGGTGGGAGGGGGGCGGTTGTAGTTGTGGTGGTCCTTACAAGTGGTCTGAGTACTTGGCTGTAGTCACTTTGCAGATCTCCTTATGAGAATCTATCAAATATGAATGACTCCCTGGAATGACGAGCAGCCAGGTGAGACGGTGCTCTGTCGATGGTTCGCCCATCATCGTCCTCCTCATCATCTTCTTCTTCAATGTTGATGGCAGGTGCGGCTGCTTGTGGAGCACCTGGGACCTCATCCACCTGTAACCCTCTCTGTTGAGTGATGTTGTGCAGGACGCAACACATGACTATTATTCTACACACCCTCGCCGGTGAGTACTGAAGGGCTTCCCCAGATCAATCCAGACACCTGAAGCGCATCTTCAGCAGTCCTATGGCTTGTTCTATGACAAACCCGATGGTGCTGTAACTGTCGTTGTACCACTGCTGTGCCTTGCTGGTGAGGTTCCTCACAGGTGTCATGAGTCATGTCTGCAGGGGTTATCCCTTGTCTCCAAGGAGCCATCCCTTAGGTCTGTCTTGGGCTGGAAGAGGGCCTGGATGTTGGATTCGCACAGAATGAAGGAATGATGGCAGCTGCCTGGGAATTTGGCGCACACCTGCAGAAACCTCTTCCAATGGTCATAAACCAGCTGCACATTGATGGAGTGAAATCCTTCTCTGTTGATGAACATTCCTGGCTCATGTGGAGGTGCTCGGATTACTACAGGTGTGCAATCAGTTGCACCCTGTTCCTGTGGGAAGCCAGCCAGAGAGTGGAAACACACTGCCCTCTCAGTCTGGCTGATGTCATCGATGGGGAAGTTGACGTAGTCGGATGCCCTGGCAAACAAGCCAACTGTGACCTGTCGTATACACTTATGGGCAGGCGACTGAAATATCCTGGTAATGTCACCGGTGGCCCCCGGAAGGATCTGGAGGCGAAGAAGTTGAGGACAGTGGTCACTTTAACTGCAACGGGCAATGCGTGGCCACCAGGCCCAGTCGGGAGCAGTTCTGCATGAAGGAGCCTGCAGATGTCTGTGACCACCTGGCCACTCAATCTTAACCTTCATAGACACTGCTCCTCAGACAGTCAAGAAGCTTAGCCTCTACCTGTAGACCCTCTCACGAGGGTAGTGCCTCCTGCAATGTCAGGTCCTCCGTTGTTCCCCTCGCTGCTCTTCTGCAGGTCCCTGTGGCGCACCTCTGTCTTGTGGAGCTGCAGTGAAACTATTAACCAACCTGTGAAACTGAGCGATCCACACTGTTGGACAAACAGAGAATCCAATCAATTGGGTTTTTTTTTAAAAGAGAAAACACAAATGCAATAACTTGTCTCCCAACACCACACACGCTGTGCCTGGCTCAGATGGTGATGTGCCCCATCCCCTGATGTAGCGATGAATAAATCCATTGCGCCACCCATCCTGGTGGTGTCAGTCTGAGGGGGTCCAAAATGCAGGCGCATTCTGAGTGTGAACCAAGGAATCTGAGTCTAAACGTTAAGAACTCCCAGCCAAAGCTTTATCTGAGAGAACTGCTTTCCCTGCTGCAAAAACTCACCTTTAATCCCCCACTTGTCAATCACTGGTTTAAATGTCCAAACGGCTGCCGGCAGCAACTCGCTTCCGTTTCGACGGCGTGTTTCAGAGGCCACGGGAAACACGTTCAGGCAGAGTTTAAATCGTTGGTCTGCCTCAAGCCCCACAAATTTAATTGATTTAAGTACTTCAACGATCTTAGTTCCCCCTTTAAATGTCATCCCGCTGGTTTTATATGCCAGCGGGACTTCCGGGTTTCCGAAGTGCGCACGCACCCAGATGCTTCTGAGTGAAACTCATTTTTCAGTGCGTTGGAGCCGGGACTCGTTCCTGCTCCGAACTTGTAACATTTTTACTGCCGCCCTGCCCCCAACCCATCCATTCTTTGGGGTTAAAATCACGCCCTTGAAGACTGGTGTCTGCATGATTGAATAACCTACCAATACTCTCACTCTCAGCTCACTTATGAAGAGTGATCACTCGGTGGGGTATTGAAGGGCTGCCAATGCCTTCAAAAAGAAGGGGGAAGGAAAACAATTTATTAAAAAATGTAATTTCTTTTTAGGCATTTACAAATTGATGCAAAAATAGTGGGAAAATAATATGATCATAGTTCACTACAAATCAACTGCCCCATCATAAGTCAGCCTCAGCTACATTAATCTCATACTTGTACTGGAAAATGTTCTAAAAACATTTATCCTGTTAATGTGTGAAATGTGGAAAACAAATTCTAATTTTTAATAATATTTTAATCACCTTCAGTTTTACTGCATAATTTCTTTATATTTTTTTAAAATACAAATGTATATTAGCAGAGCAAGGGCAGGTCCTGAAAATTAGCCCTGAACAAATTCGGTTTCTTCTCAAACCAATGTAGTTATTAAAAATAAATGTCAAAAGGGCTGCATTATGAAACTCTTTGCTTTCTCGGTCCTTGTAGATGTTGCCCAAAATATTCCCTTATTAGGGCACTGGAACAAAATGAATGACAGGATGGGAGAGGAATGTGGAAAGAGCGGAGGGTGTCACACCAGAGCCTGATCCAATCCTCACCCAATGTCAAAGAGTTGCCAGATATGAGTTACAAGTGAGAGCCCTGGCTGATATTAAGAACATTTTCATATGTTTATCTAGTGTTGGAAAGAGGATTGAAAGAAAAAAAATTGCTAAATAATACCAGGCATCATTTTCATATGATCCCAAAATGCACACATAGAACCAAATCTTGGAGGATGTACAAAAATGAAAAAATTTCAGGAAATTGTTCATGGTGGCAAATCAGCAATTTGAATGAGTATTAGTAAACACAGATTTGGAATAATTTTAAAATAAAGGAATCGATTGTGAAAACTAAAAATGAAGACCCCACCTGTAAAGTAGGTAAATTAATTTTACCCGACAAAGAGCTAAAGGTTGCAGAATAGTTTTTCATTAAAGCTCTCCCGTGGGGCCATCATTCCTGCTATCAGCTTCAAACACAGGCAGACATTTTATCTGCTACGGCAGTCTCCTGGCTGATCTCCTGCCAATCACAATACTTGCTTTGCTGCTCAACTCCAAAGTTATTCTCAGTAGTCTGGGTTACACAACTCCTCTCACGAGATTACATGCAGCACTTCATTTATTTATTTTTTGCTGATGTGTGGTGACGAGTGGGGAAACGATGAGGCAGTGAAATGGTCCAGCATCCCAAAATTATGGTAGCCTTTGGAAAAAAAGTGAAGCCATTGCACTCTCAGCCAGTTATGGGGAAATCTGAAAATACAGAAAATAATAATCGCACAAAGGCTGTGAAGGTAGCGCAAGTGGCACTGATAATGCATTACTGAGAATGGCCACCTGAGGGCACTCTTGCATACAAGGAATGTCACTTGGTTTTTATCCAAGGAGTCTCTCAAAGGGATCTCCATCCCAGTAATTTTATTTCCCATTCCAGTTAGATAGCTGGCCCCTCCCTATGGGGTGTGCACTATAAGAAATTAAGATTTGTGCCCTTGGGACAGCACCTTATTTCCACAAGTTACTTCTAGAAATACCTTTACGAAATACCTTGAGTGTGTGCTGTTTCTGTATTAGAGAAAGTTACCCCTGCTGCCTGCAGCCAGTTATCCCAATAACTTTACCAATGAGTTTAGCCATTTTAAGTGTTCTTACCATTTCACAAAGCTTAATAGCATAAGTCTTTACACAATAGGCCTGATGTTTATAATTAAAATCAGTGCTCTATTGTTATCCTAAATAATGTAGACTCCCAAAATTAATTTATGGTTTCTGGACAAAAAAAAGACTGATAGACCATGGGTATTTGCACATGTATTTCTATCCCCCACGAAAGTTGTTGCCCTCAACCTCAAGGCAGCATTCAAACAAGTATTGCTCCAAGGAGCTCTAGCAAAACTGAGGACGCCAAAGGGAAAATGGTCCAGTGGCTGGAGTCATGAGGGAAGGCGGCTGTGGTTGTCAGAGGCCAATCGTCATAACCCCATGACATTGCTGCAGGAATTCCTCAGGGAAGCATACTTGGCCCAAATGTCCTCAGCTGCTTCAATGGCAACAATGACAAGAGGAACAAGAGACCTTGGAGTGCATGTCCACAGATCCCTGAAGGTAGCAGGACAGGTAGATAAGGTGGTTAAAAAGGAATACGGGATACTTTCCTTTATTAGCGAAGGCATAGAATATAAGAGCAGGGAGGTTAAGCTAGAATCATATAAAACATTGGTTAGGCCACAGCTTGAGTACTGTGTCCAGTTCTGGTCACCATATTACAGGAAGGATGTAATCAGAGGGTACAGAGGAGATTTACGAGGATGTTGCCAGGGCTGGATAATTTTAGCTATGAGAAAAGATTGGATAGGCTGGGGTTGTTCTCGTTGGAACAAAGGAGGATATGGGGAGATTTAATTGAGGTATATAAAATTATGATTGGACTATTTAGAGTGGATAGGGAGGACCTATTTCCCTTAGCAGAGGGGTCAGTGACCGGGTGCATAGATTTAAAGTAATTGGTAGAAGGATTAGAGTGGAGCTGAGGAGAATCTTTTTCACCCAGAGGGTGGTGGAGGTCTGGAACTCACTGCCTGAAAGGGTGGTAGAGGCAGAAACCCTCAACTCATTTAAAAAGTACTTGGATGAGCAGTTGAAGTGCTGTAACCTACAGGGCTACCGACCAAGTCCTGGAAAGTGGGATTAAGCTGGATAGCTCTTTTTCGGCTGGCACGAGCATGATGAGCCGAATGGCCTCCTTCTGTGCCGTAACTTTCTATGATTCCATGACTTTCCCTCTATTACAAGGTCAGGAGTGGGGCTGTTCATAATTCCAGCATTCGACTCCCTTCACAATTCCTCAAGTAATGAAGCAGCCCATACTTGCGTACAGCAGGACCTGGACATCACCAAGGCGTGAGCTGACAAATGGCAGGTAACATTTGTGCCACATATTTGCCAAGTAATGACCATCTCAAACAAAAGAAAATCCAGTTATCTCCCTGACCTTCAATGGCAATACGATCACCAAGTCCCCCACCATCAGCATCTTGGCCAGAAACTGAACTGGACCAGCCATATCAACACCTTGGCTACCAGAACAGGGCAGAGGCTGGGTACTCTGCAATGAAAGGCTCACCTCCTGAAACCTCAAAGCCTGTCCACCATCCACAAGGCTCAAGTCAGGAGTGTGATGGCATACTCACTCATGTGGATGAATAAAACAGATAAATCTCACAAAACCAGTGATGTTGTGGACAGCAAAAACACTCAAGAAACTCAACACTATCCAAGGCACAGCAGTTCACTTGATCGGTCCTCATGCCACTAGAATCGATATGCATGTCCTCTCCCACCAGTGCATTGTCACTGCAGTATATAAAGATGCACTGCAGCAACTTACCAAGGATACTTCGACAGCACCTCTCTCCCCTGTGATCTCACAGCAAAAAGGACAAGAGCAGCAATGTCATGGAAACACCGTCACCTTCAAGTTTCCCCAAGTAACGCACCATCCTGACTTGTACGTATATTGCCATGGCTTCGCATCGTTGCTGGGTCAATAAACCTGAACACCGTTGTGGGAGCGCCATCACAAGGACTACAATAATTCAAGGGGAAAACTCACTACCATCTTCTCAGGGCAATTAAGATTGGGTAATAAACGTGGCTATTGCCAGCGTTGCCCACATCCAGAGAACAAATATTTTTTAAAATGTCATCTTTGTGGGAAAGGAATCCAGGACCCTTAGGGAAAATAGGCTAACCGAGGGCAGCAAGGGCTTATGGAGGTGTTTACGACGAAAAGCTGCAAGTGCAGCTTTAAGAACATAAGAACATAAGAAATTGGAGCAGGAGTAGGCCAATCGGCCCCTCGAGCCTGCACCGCCATTCAACAAGATCATGGCTGATCTGATCCCAACCACAAATCTAAAGAACACAAGAAGTCGGAGCAGGACCCGGCCACATAGCCCCTGGGCCCTCTCCGCCACCCACAGGGCATTGACCGATCCGAACTCAGCTTCATGTCCAATTTCCTGCCCGCTCCCCATAACCCCTAATTCCCTTTACTTCTAGGAAACTGTCTATTTCTGTTTTAAATTTATCTAATGATGTAGCTTCCACAGCTTCCTGGGGCAGCAAATTCCACAGACCTACCACCCTCTGAGTGAAGAAGTTTCTCCTCATCTCAGTTTTGAAAGAGCAGCCCCTTATTCTAAGATTATGCCCCCTAGTTCTAGTTTCACCCATCTTTGGGAACATCCTTACCGCATCCACCCGATCAAGACCCTTCACAATCTTATATGTTTCAATAAGATCGCCCCTCATTCTTCTGAACTCCAATGAGTAGAGTCCCAATCTACTCAACCTCTCCTCATATGTCCGCCCCCTCATCCCCGGGATTAACCGAGTGAACCTTCTTTGATTTCTATGATTCTATGACTTTTGGAAAACTGCAAACTTGCAGCTTCCAGGGAAAAAGGGAGGCTTTGCTTGTTGTCAGCTTTAAGGTCTTGTGGTTGTAAGCATCCTTTGTCTGGTGGGTCCGCTCATAATAGATAAGAACATAAGAAATATGAGGAGTAGGCCATATGGCCCCTCGAGCCTGCTCCACCATTCACTAAGATCATGGTTGATTTTTACCTAAATGCCACTTTCCCACCCGATCCCCATATCCCTTGAAGTCCAAAAATCTATCGATCTCAGCCTTGAATATACTCAAAGACTGAGCATCCACAGCCCCCTGGGGTAGAGAATTCCATAGATTCACAACCCTCTGAATGAAGAAATTTCTCCTCATCTCTGTTCTAAATAGCCGACCCCTTATCTTGAAACTATGCCCCCTAGTTCTAGACTCTCTAGCCAGGGGAAACAGCCTCTCAGCATCTACCCTGTCAAGCCCTCTCAGAATCTTATATGTTTCAATGAGATCACCTCTCATTCTTCTAAACTCCAGAGAGTATGGGCCCATTCTAATAAATGAGTACTTTGCAAGGAAGAAGATGCTGCCAAAGTCAGAATAAAAGAGGAGTTAGTTTAGATATTGGACGGGCTAAAAATTGATAAAAAAGAGGTACTAGAAAGGCTGGCTGTACTTAAAGTAGATAAGTCACCCGGTCTGGATGTGATGCATCCTAGGTTGCTGAGGAAAATAAGGGTAGAAATTGTTGAGGTACTGGCCATAATCTTCCAAACATCCGTGGATACGGGGGTGGTGCCGGAGGACTGGAGAATTGCAAATATTACACGCTTGTTCGAAAAAGGGTGTAAGGATAAACCCAGCAACTACAGGCCAGTCAGATTAACCTTGGTGGTGGGGAAATTTTTAGAAACGATAATCCAGCATAAAATTAAGTCACTTGAACAAGCGTGGATTAATTAAGGAAAGCCAGCACAGATTTGTTAAAGGCAAATCGTGTTTAACTAATTTGATTGAGTTTTTTGATTAAGTAACAGAAAAGGTTGATGAGGACAATGTGGTTGATGTGGTGTATATGGACTTTCAAAAGGCGTTTGATAAAGTGCCACATAATAGGCTTGTCTTCAAAGTTGAAGCCCATGGAATAAAAGGGGCAATGGCAGCATGGATACAAAATTGGCTAAGTGACAGGAAACAGAAAGTAGTGATGAATGGTTGTTTCTCGGACTGGAGGGAGGTATACAGTGATGTTCCCCAGGGGTCTGTACGAGGACCACTGCTTTTCTTGATATATATTAATGGCTTGGACTTGGGTGTACAGGGTACAATTTCAAAATCTGCAGATGACACAAAAGTTGGAAGTGTAGTGAACAGTGAGGAAGATAGCGATAGACTTCAAGAGGACATAGACAGGCTGGTGGAATGGGTGGACACGTGGCAGATGAAATTTAACGCAGAGAAGTGTGAAGTGATACATTTTAGTAGGAAGAACGAGGAGAGGCAATATAAACTAAAGGGTACAACTCTAAGATGTGTGCAGGAACAGAAAGATCGGGGGTATATATGCACAAATCATTGAAAGTGACAAGGCAGGTTGAGAAAGCAACCAGATCCTGGGCTTTAAAAATAGACGCATAGAGTACAAAAGTATGGAACTTATGATGAATCTTTATAAAACACTGGTTCAGCCACAACTGGAGCACTGTGTCCAATTCTGGGCACTGCACTTTAGGAACAATGTGATGGCCTTAGAGAGGGTGCAGAAGAGATTTACTAAAATGGTTCCAGGGATGAGGGACTTTAGTTATGTGGATAGACTGGAGAAGCTGGGGTTGTTCTCCTTAGAGCATAGAAGTTTGAGAGGAGATTTGATAGAGGTATTCAAAATCACGAAGGGTCTAGAAAGAGTAGATAGAGAGAAACTGTTCCCATTGGAGGAAGGATCAAGAACCAGAGGACATAGATTTAAGGTGATTGGCAAAAGAACCAAAAGCGACATGAAGAAAAACTTTTTTACACAGCGGGTAGCTAGGATCTGGAATGCACTGCCTGAGCGGGTGGTGGAGGCAGATTCAACTGTGGCTTTCAAAAGGGAATTGGATAAGTCCTTGAAGGGAAAAAAAATTGCAGGGCCACGGGAAAAGGGCGAGGGAGTGGGACTAGCTGGATTGCTCTTGTGAAGAGCCGGCGCAGACTCGATAGGCCGAATGGTCCCCTTCCGTGCTGTAACCATTCTATGATTCTAATAGATTTGTCTATTTCCCTTTCATAAAACTACATTGACTCTGCATAATCATATGATTTTCTAAGCGCCCTTTTACCACGTTCTTAATAATGGATTCCAGCATTTTACCGACGACTGATGTCAGGCTAACTGGCCTGTAGTTCCCTGTTTTATCTCTTCCCTCCTGTCTTGAATAGTGGTGTTACATTTGCTACCTTCCAATCCACTGGGACCATTCTAGTATCGAGGGAATTTTGGAAGATCACCACTATCTCTGCAGCCATCTCTTTTAGAACCCTAGGATGTAAACCATCAGGTCCAGGAGATTTGGCAGCTTTTACTCCCATTAATTTCTCCAGTACTTTTTCTTTACTAATATTAATTATTTTAAGTTCCTCACTCTTGTTAGATTCTTGGTTCCCCGCTATTTCTGGTATGTTTTTGTGTCTTCCACATGGAAGACAGATACAAAATATTTGTTTAACATCTCTGCCATTTCCTTATTCCCCATTATAATTTCTCCTGTTTCAGCTTCTAAAAGACCCACGTTTACTTTCGCTACTCTCTTCCTTTTAGACTTGTAGAAACTCTTACTATCTGTTTTCATATTTCTTGCTAGTTTACTTATATTATATTTTCTCCCTCTATCAATTTTTTGGTCTTCCTTTGCTAGTTTCTAAAACTCTCCCAATCCTCAGGCTCACTACTCTTCTTGGCAACATTATAAGCCTCTTCTTTTAAACTGATACTATCCTTAACTTCTTTAGTTAGCCATGGATGGATCACTTTTCCTGTGGAGTTTTTATTCCTCAACTAAATGTATATTCATTCAGAATTAGGAAATATTTCTTTAAATGTTTGCCATTGCTTATCTACAGTCATGTCTTTTAATCTAATTTCCCAATCTACCTTAGCCAACTCACCCCTTATACCCATGTAATCAGTTTAAGACTCTAGTTTCAGACTTAAGTACATCACTCTCAAACTTAATGTCAAATTCTACCATTTAATGATCACTCTTCTGCAGAGGATCCCTTGCTATGAGATTACCAATTAACCCTATCTCATTACACAAGACAAGATCTAAAATAGCCTGTTCCCTGGTTGGTTCCATGACGTATTGTTCTACGAAACTGTCTTGAATGCATTCCATAAAATCATCATCCAAACTACTTTTGCCAATTTGATTTGCCCAGTCTATAAGAAGATTGAAGTCCCCCACGATTATTGCATTACCCTTGTTACAAGCCCCTCTTATTTCTTGATTAATACTCTGTCCAACAGTATAATTACCATTATGGAGCCTATAAACTACTCCCACCAGTGTTTTCGCCCCTTGTTATTTCTTATCTCCACCCATACTGATTCTACTTTCTGATCTTCCGAGCAAAGAACACTTCTCACT
Source organism: Heptranchias perlo (assembly GCF_035084215.1). Classification (NCBI taxonomy): domain Eukaryota; kingdom Metazoa; phylum Chordata; class Chondrichthyes; order Hexanchiformes; family Hexanchidae; genus Heptranchias; species Heptranchias perlo. The sequence continues at coordinate 34,551,600 of NC_090329.1, read as the reverse complement.
ACTGTCTTAATCTTATCCTTTATTATCAGGGCTACCCGCCCCCCACCTTTTCCATTTTGTCTGTCTTTTCGAAACGTCAAGTACCCTAGAATATTTAGTTCCCAACCTTGGTCACCTTGCAACCACATCTCAGTAATGGCTACTAGATCAAACCCATTTATCTCTATTTGGGCCATTAATTCGTCTATCTTGTTGTGAATGCTTTGTGCATTCAGATAAAGCGCCATTAATTTTAACTTTTTACTATTTTTCCCTGATTTGACCTTATTCACTGATGCACTATTACCGTTAAACTCTCTGTCCTATTACCGTTAAACTCTCTGTCCCTTTCTGACACACTCTGCTTATCTTTACGCAAATCGCTACACTGCTCTGTTGCCTTGACTTTTTACCCTTACCTGAACCCTCCCTCCCCTTTTAGTTTAAAGCCCTATCTACCGCCCTAGTTATTCAATTTGCCAGGACACTGGTCCCAGCCCAGTTTAAGTGGAGCCCGTCCCAACGGAACAGCTCCCTCTTTTCCCAATACTGGTGCCAATGCCCTATGAATCGAAACCACTGCCTCCCACACCACTCTTTGAGCCATGCATTTAACTCTCTGATCTGTTTGACCCTCTGCCAATTTGCGTATGGCTCAGGTGATAATCCAGAGATTATTACCTTTGAGGTTCTGCTTATTAATTGGGACCCTAGCACCTCAAACTCTCTCAGCAGAACCTCATTCCTAGTTTTACCTATGCCATTGGTTCCTACGTGGACCACGACCACTGGGTCCTCCCCTTCATGCTCCAGACCCAGTTCATGGAATGTCCAAGATAAGAATTAGGACAAACATCTCCCTAGCATAGAATGGTAGAGAGCTGAAAGGTGGGTGAGGAACTGTTTAAACCTATATGAAAACGTAATAAAAGGACAGCCGGGAATCCTAGTCAGACAGAATTCTCAAGGCAACTCGTGACGCCGGTGCTATTGATGGGAGGCAGACTGATCACTTTTGCGTCCTGGGCATAACTATTGAGGTTGTACTGTTTAAACCTATGTATGTTTCAATTATTGCTTGTAATTGGTAGTAACATTTTATGTTAAGCATTGCTCGTAATTATAGTATCATAGTAGTGACATTATTGTTTTAGTGGGTCAATAAAACTCTCTCTATCGAGTTCAGTGGCCGAACTGTCTTATTTATATACCTAATGGATAAGTAAGATTAAACTACTTCCACAATGTTCAAGATGTATTTATTACATAGTATGAGGTTGGAAAAATGGGCAAAGACCTATTTGTACCCAATTAGTAATCCATCCAATTTTTTTTTTAAGTCAACTTTTACATTGGTGCCAGAAGTGCCAACTCGTTTGCAGTTAATATTAAATTTAGCCTCAATTTTGTTATTTAGAGCTTCATGCAATTTCCCCATGTATATGCCAGTACAGCGTTCAGTCGATTACCCACCCATGTAAAATGGGCATCCATGGCTGCTAGGGGGTTTTGTTTATGAAAGTGCATTTAAAGAGCCCAACAGGTAAGATTTCTAGCTGCAGTTTGAAGCGATTTCTGAATCCGTTTTTTTATCCTATTTCCTCTTGGTATGGGGATTTTGTGCCAAATGTTCTAGCACTGCCTTTTTTTGGTAATTCCACAATAGTGAGGTCAGCGACACTGTCAAGTCTTCCTCTGCCTCCTTCTAAGCATGCTGCAATTCTACCCAATGGGGAGGATGCCCTGAAGAGGACAGCAGGACTACCTTCCTTGTTACCACCTCATTCTGCATGTCCACTTTGCCAGCCAGCGAACAGGGGATTAGACCTTTGCACCATTCCATCTTCCCTCCCCTACAGTTATTATGCCAGCTTCTACATTTTGCCAAGTATTAGTGTTATCTAAACATCTTTTACAAGAAAGATACATCAGAAATATTAGCAGTCTTTGTGATTGCTACCAACAATTTTATCACATGGTCACATCCCTTTAAATGTACCCATTCCCCCCTTGTAAGCAAGATTCTGGAGAGTTCCCAATATGTGTTCGGAGCTCATCCACACTACATAAATAGCCTGACTCCACAAAATCAGACAAAATCAACACAAACTACTGGGGAATGCCAGTGAAGTGCTGCCCGGCTGGAAAATCTACTCCAATCTCTAGCTTCGCTCAATTGTATTTGTACAGGAAGGAATAGGAATACTTTTCTCACCACTCAAGAATCCTTTAGTATACTTTGCAGCGTAGGTGCAGCTGGGCAGAGTGAATGGATGGTAGGCTGGTGGTTATGGTACTGGTCCAACAACTCAGGTCATGAGTTCAAATCCCACTGCAAGTTGTGACATTCAATTTCATGCAGAAAAAAAAATCTAGTAACTTGTGGCTGGGACCAGAAAAATGGACATGCCAGATTGTTGTAAAAACCCAACTGGGTTACTCATGTCCTTCAGAGAGGACCTGCAACCCCTATATATCACTCTAGTCCTACATCACGTGGGTAACTAAGGATAGGTAATAAATACTGCCTTGTCAGTGTCACCCACAACCCAAGAACAAAAAAAACCTTAAGGAGGAAAGGATCAATTTGAAATATGTAATACGGTCGTTTTTTAAAACTTATTCGTTCATGGAATGTGGGCGTCGCTGGCGAGGCCAGCATTTATTGCCCATCCCTAATTGCCCTTGAGAAGGTGGTGGTGAGCCGCCTTCTTGAACCGCTACAGTCCATGTGGTGAAGGTTCACCCACAGTGCTGTTAGGAAGGGAGTTCCAGGATTTTGACCCAGCGACGATGAAGGAAGGCGATATATTTCCAAGTCGGGATGGTGACTTGGAGGGGAACATGCAGGTGATGTTGTTCCCATGTGCCTGCTGCCCTTGACCTTCTTCAGGCTTGTGATTTTCAAATAAAACTGTTGGACTATAACCTGGTGTTGTAAGATTCCTTACATTTGTCCACCCCAGTCCATCACCGGCATCTCCACATCTTGTCCTTCTAGGTGGTAGAGGTCGTGGGTTTGGGAGGTGCTGTCGAAGAAGCCTTGGCGAGTTGCTGCAGTGCATCCTGTGGATGGTACACACTGCAGCCACAGTGCGCCGGTGGTGAAGGGAGTGAATGTTTAGGGTGGTGGATGGGGTGCCAATCAAGCAGGCTGCTTTGTCCTGGATGGTGTCGAGCTTCTTGAGTGTTGTTGGAGCTGCACTCATCCAGGCAAGTGAAGAGTATTTCATCATACTCCTGACTTGTGCCTTGTAGATGGTGGAAACGCTTTGGGGAGTCAGGAGGTGAGTCACTCGCTGCAAAATACCCAGCCTCTGATCTGCTCTTTAGCCACAGTATTTATGTAGCTGGTCCAGTTAAGTTTCTGGTCAATAATGACCCCCAGGATGTTGATGGTGGGGGATTCGGCGATGGTAATGCCGTTGAATATCAAGGGGAGGCGGTTAGACTCTCTCTTGTTGAAGATGGTCATTGCCTGGCACTTTAAGGCACGAGTATTACTTGCCACTTATCAGCCCAAGCCTGGATGTTGTCCAGGTCTTGCTGCATGCGGGCACGGACTGCTTCATTATCTGAGGGGATGCAAATGGAACTAAACACTGTGCAATCATCAGCAAACATCCCCATTTCTGATTTGAATCGATTATACCTGTCAAAGCATTCCTTCTCCACCAGCTGCAATTTCTTTCCTTGTTTGTTTCCTCCCCCCACCGCCTCCCAGGTTACCAGTCTAATTCCTATATCCAGCCTCAAGCATCAAGAACTCCCATGGTACACATACCTATTTGAAGTGATATTTTCTAACTTAAAGGTGCTATATAAATGCAAATTGCTGCAGCCCAAGCAGGTCTAAGCTTTTTGTCTTCATCGACAACTTTGTTGCACGCCATGGAGCCCTGTTATCTACATAAAAAGTTGAGAATCACTATTCCCATTAATTTGCATCGATTTCAAGCTGCAGATAGCAACAGAACCTGGCGGTCTGATTTAAGATTTGTCCATCAACAAAGTAACAGTGCCAAGAACAGATTTTTCCAAACCTTCAGGCTCATAGGATGATAATCTGTTTGAACTATCATAGAAAGTCTTGATAGGTTTACTTTTAAATCAATTTTACCTCAAGCAAAAACGATAATTTATCACACCATACATCAAACAGACCTCTATTATTAGTGATGAGATCAATGGCAATATTGCCACATCCAGCCCACATAAGGAAGTTGCAGAAGTTTTTTTAAATATAAAACTTATCACTCGCTTAATTTTAACATTACATGACAAGAACACTCCAGTCCAATCTTAAAATTTCTGATTTTGTAGGTCCTTAAATGTGGAATCGCATCATGATATAACAAGAGGCAAAAAAAAACTGGTGGGCGTAGTATGTAGGCCCCCTAAGTGGTTATAATGTTGGACAGAGTATTAATCAAAAAATAAGTGGAGCTTGTAACAAAGGTAATGCTATAATCATGGGAGACTTGAATCTTCATTTAAACTCAGCAAATCAAATTGGCAAAAGTAGTTTGGAGGAAGAGTGCATTTTCCTAGAACAGTATATTGTGGAACCAACCAGGGAACAGGCTATTTTAGATCTTGTCTTGTAATGAGACAGGGTTAATTAGCAATCTCATAGAAAGGGATCCTCTGGGGATGCAGACTGATCATAATATGATGAATTTAACATCGAGTTCGAGAGTGACGTATTTAAGTCCAAAACTTGAGTCTTAAACTTAAACAAAGCCAATTACATAGGTATGAGGAGTGAGTTGGCTACGGTAGATTGGGAAATTAGATTAAAAGATATGACTGTAGATAAGCAATGGTGAACATTTAAAGAAATATTTCATAATTCTCAATGAATATACATTCCCTTGAGAAATAAAAACTCCACGGGAAAAGTGATCCACCCGTGGCTAACTAAAATTAAGGATAGTATCAGATTAAAAGAAGGAGGCTTATAATGTTGCCAAGAATAGTAAACCTGAGGATTGGGAGAGTTTTAGAAACCACCAAAGGATGACCAGTAAATTGATAAAGAGGGAGAAAATAGAATATGAGAGTAAACTAGCAAGAAATATAAAAACAGATTGTAAGAGCTTCTACAAGTATGTAAAAAGGAAGACAGTAGCAAATGTAAACTCGGGTCCCTTAGAGGCTGAGACAGGAGAAACTATAATGGGGAACAAGGAAATGGCAGAGACGTTAAACAAATATTTTGTATCTGTCTTCACAGTAGAAGATACAAAAACATACCAGAAATAGTGGGGAACCAAGGGTTTAATAAGAGGCAAAAAAACCCTCAAAGGTAATAATCTCTGGATTATTACCTGAGCCATGAGCAAATTGGCATAGGGTAAATAAGATTAGAAAGTTAAATTCGTGGGTCAAAGATTGGTGTGGGAGAAATGAGTTTCGATTCATGGGGCACTGGCACCAGTACTGGGGAAAGAGAGAGCTGTAGCGTTGGGACAGCCTTCATCTGAACCGTGCTGGGGCCAGTGTTCTGGCGAATCGTATAACTAGTGTGGTAGAGAAGGCTTTAAACTAAATAATGGGGGCGAGGGTTCAAGGAAGGGAAGATGTGATAAATTAAAGAAAGAAGACAAGGCAAGACAGCAAGGTAGCAATAAGGGAAATGATAATCAGAGAGTGGCAGGAAGGGACAGAGCATGCAAACTTAAGAGTGCACCAGCACATAAGACTAGAGATTGCAAAAATAGCAAAAAGACAGCACTAAAGGCTTTGTATCTGAATGCGTGTAGCATTCGTAACAAAATGGATGAATTGACAGCTCAAATAGAAATAAATATGTTTGATCTGATAGCCATTACAGAGACATGGCTACAAAATGACAAAGGCTGGGACCTGAATATTCAAGGGTACTTGACATTTCGGAAGGACAGGAAGCTAGGAAAAGGGGAGGGGTAGCTCTGTTAAATAAGGACGACATGAGTGTAAGAGAGAGAAATGACCTTACTTCTAAAGACCAAGATGTAGAATCAGTTTGGGTAGAGATAAGAAATAGTAAAGGCAAGAAGTCACTTGTGGGAGTAGTTTATAGGCCCCCTAACATTAACCACACTGTTGGACAGGGTATACAGGAAGAAATAAAGGGGGCTTGTGAGAAAGGAACAACAATAATCATTGGTGACTTTAATCTACATATAGATTGGAAGAATCTGATTGGCAAAAGTAGCCTGGAAGATGAGATCATAGAGTGCTTTTGGGACAGTTTCTTAGAGCAGCACGTTCTAGGGCCAACCAGAGAGCAGGCTATTCTAGATCTGGTAATGTGTAATGAAACACGATTAATTAATGACCTCATTGTAAAGGAGCCTCTAGATAGCAGTGATCACAATATGATTGAATTTCACATTCAGTTTGAGGGAGAAGAGTAGGTCTAAGACTAGTGTTTTAAGCTTCTATGAGGCAACTATGAGGGCATGAGGACAGAGCTGAACTGGGAACTTAGTTTAAGGAATATGTCAATAGAGATGCAGTGGCAGACATTTAATGAGATATTTCATAACACTCAGCAAAGATACATTCCAGCGAGAAAGAAAGACGCTAAGGGAAAGACGTACCATCCGTGGCTAACTAAGGAAGTTAAAGATAGTATCAAATTGAAAGAAAAAGCATACAATTCCGTGAAGATTAGTGGCAGGACAGAAGAGTTGTCAGAATGTAAAAAACAGCAAAGAATGACTAAAAGAATAATGAGGGAGAAATTAGAGTATGAGAGAAAGCTAGCTAGAAATATAAAAAGATAGTAAGAGTTTCTACAGGTATTTAAAAAGGAAGAGAGTAAGTAAAGTGAGCGTTGGGTCCTCTGGACTATGGCCCCGATATTACCAGGGAGGCAGGATGGCAGCAGTGGGGGGGCGTGATGACTGGTCGCGTGAAAACCCGCCCAGTGAAATCGGTCCGTTCCCCACGCGATCGCGGGTAAACTGAAGGCACTTACCATGGCTTCTGGGATTTCCGTTGTCAACCTGCACAGCGGGCGGACTGCGCACCCGCATCACAGGCTGTCAGCTAGAGGAGCTCTATTTAAAGGGGCAGTCCTCCAATGCTGCTCCTGCAGCAACCAACCAAAAGTACAGCATGGAGCAGACCAGGGGAAAGGCTGCTCCCAGATTTAACGATGCCTAACTCCAGGTCCTACTGGATGGGGTGAGGAGGGAGATTTTCTACCCAGCAGATGGGAGAAAGTGGCCTGTCTCTGCGACCAAGAAGGCCTGGCTCGAGGTGGCAGAGAAGGTCACCAGCAGCAGCAACAACGTCTCCCGCACCTGGATCCAGTGTAGGAAGCGCTTCAGTGACCTAACTAGGTCAGCCAAAGTGAGTACTCTTACTCATTCTCCTACACTCCGTCTTCAACATCACCGCCCCCACCCCACAACTCCTTCTGCATTGCCAACACTACTCTATCACATCACTCCTCACACCCACTCAAAGCTCATCCTCAACTTACCTGCATTTGCTCACCTCACCAGTACTCATCCCACCACTACCACTCAACCCAATCCTCATACAATGTCATGGCTCTGTCTCATACTCACCATCTGATGCATCTCTTTCACGGTCAGCCTCACCCAAACCAATGCATTCAGCGGTTGGCCACGTCACCATCCCTCACACATGCCTCTTTACTTTCTCCCCTTATAGGAGAGCCCAGAATGCATGGGAGAGGGCGAGGACCGGAGGGGGGCCGCAACATCAGGTCATCCTCACGGACGCGGAGCAGGAGGTTCTTGAAGTGAGCCGCACCCTCGGGTGCCTGTTCGTCGGGGACGCCGAGACTGCCACCCGATAAATGGCTGGTGACAGAACTTTAACATTCAGCACTCACAATAGCAAATGATGTTAACATGCCTTGCCATCTTCAGCATCTCAACATCTGTCATCATGCTTAATATTGCCCTCTGTTCTCTTACAGGGCCTTCAGCGACCGCCATGACGGCGGAGGGCGATTCCTCAGAGGACCTGCCGGCCTCTGAGGGGGCACCGTCACATCTGAGTGAGCCATCCACCAGCGCAGATATACACACACCTCGGGGGGGTCCCCGTCCACACTTAGTTGGGGTCGCACATGGTGAGTCACCACACACGTCAGCACGAGCAGACACTGGTGGCAGGGGCAGCTGTGGAGAGTCCGCCTCGGTGGAAGCACTCTTCTCCAGGCTCTACTCAGCTGGACACAGATGCTGAACCCTGGGGGTCATCTTTTAAAAGGAGAATGATCGAGGGACAGCAGCACATTTGCGAGGTGCTGGTACAGGTGCCACGCGCATTCTCCACAATCGCGCAAAGGATGGAGGAGTCCAACTCTTGCATGAGTGGAATGGTGGCACAGGTACAGGAGGGGATCTCTGAGATACTGTCACAAGGACGTGAGGGCATCTCTGAGATAGTGTCACGGGTAAATGCGGGAATGTCTGCGATGGAGGGAAGGCTTGCCTCCATGGAGCTTCATGCACGGCTCACCAATGAGTCCATTGAGGCCCTGACAACGGCCCTTCGGACTCAGGGTGAGCAACTTTCTGCCACCTTAAACAGGCAGGGAGATACAGTAGCACTGGCCTTACAAGGCTTCACACATGTCCTCCAAACTGTCGTCCAGGAGGGTGGTAAGAGTGATGTGGGCCTGGCCCAGGAGAGGGATGATGACGAATGGGGACATGGAAGTGGGGACACCTCTCAAAGTGCTCCCATATCTCACCTGTTGCCCCCTCTCAACCAGTACCCGCAATGCTGCCTCCTCTCCAGGTGGTCGAGTCTGCTCCTGCACAGGTGGAGCAGTCTTTGGAGAGGCCCTCACAGGCACCGAAACACAGAGGGCATAGGCCAAAGCATCTAATCAGTCAGGGGAGAGGAGCGGAGCGGAGCAGAGGGAGCATCCCATAAAAAGGCGGGATTTCAGAGCGCTGAGAACAGCTGAGAGGAGCGGATCGGAGCAGAGGGAGCATCCCATAAAAAGGCGGGATTTCAGAGCGCTGAGAACAGCTGAGAGGAGCGGAGCAGAGGGAGCATCCCATAAAAAGGCGGGATTTCAGAGCGCTGAGAACAGCTGAGAGGAGCAGAGCAGAGGGAGCATCCCATAAAAAGGCGGGATTTCAGAGCGCTGAGAACAGCTGAGAGGAGCGGATCGGAGCAGAGGGTGCATCCCATAAAAAGGCGGGATTTCAGAGCAGAGGGAGCTGCGACGGAGTTCGAAGTGACGTCAGGAATCAGAAAGGGACACGACACAGGGGAGGCACCTGATTGGTGAGTAGGTTCAGGTGAGTATTTCTACTTATCGACAGTAACTAAAGTAAAAAGAAAGGTAAGGTCTGCAGGTCTTATAGCAAGTAGCGTTTTTTTAGTGAATCAAGGTCCCTAGTGAAGTTAACATTCTCTAAATTAAGAATAATTTAAAGGAGTAAACTCCTTAAAGGGAGTGGTAAGTAGTTTTTCTTTCCTTTTTTTTTCTCTTGACATTGTAGTTGTTGTTAAGCTAACTTAAGGGTTAAGTCATGGCAGCAGATCCCAGAGCCGTGTCATGTTCCTCTTGTGGGATGTGGGAATTCAGGGATCCTTCCTGTGTCCCTGATTCCTTCACCTGCGGGAAGTGTGTCCAGCTGCAGCTACTGTTTGACCGCTTGACGGCTCTGGAGCTGCGGATGGACTCACTTTGGAGCATCCGCGATGCTGAGAAAGTCGTGGATAGCACGTTCAGTGAGTTGGTCACACCGCAGATAAAAATTACTGAGGGAGATAGTGAATGGGTGACCAACAGACAGAGGAAGAGTAGGAAGGCAGTGCAGGGGTTCCCTGCGGTCATCTCCCTCCAAAACAGGTATACCGTTTTGGATACTGTTGGAGGAGATGGCTCACCAGGGGAAGGTGGCAGTGGCCAGGTTCATGGCACCGTGGCTGGCTCTGCTGCACAGGAGGGCAGGAAAAAGAGTGGCAGAGCTATAGTGATAGGGGACTCGATTGTAAGGGGAATAGACAGGCGTTTCTGCGGACGCAACCGAGACTCCAGGATGGTATGTTGCCTCCCTGGTGCAAGGGTCAGGGATGTCTCGGAGCGGCTGCAAGACATTCTGAAGGGGAAGGGCCAACAGCCAGTTGTCGTGGTGCATATAGGCACCAACGATATAGGTAAAAAAACAGGATGAGGTCCTACAAGCTGAATTTAGGGAGTTAGGAGTTAAACTAAAGAGCAGGACCTCAAAGGTAGTAATCTCAGGATTGCTACCAGTGCCACGGGCTAGTCAGAGTAGGAATGACAGGATAGCTAGGATGAATATGTGGCTTGAGAAATGGTGCAAGAGGGAGGGATTCAAATTCCTGGGCCATTGGAACCGGTTCTGGGGGAGGTGGGACCAGTACAAATTGGACGGTCTGCATCTGGGCAGGACTGGAACCAATGTCCTAGGGGGAGTGTTTGCTAGTGCTGTTGGGGAGGGTTTAAACTAATGTGGCAGGGGGATGGGAACCGATGCAGGAAGTCAGTGGGAAGTAAAGTGGTGACAGAAACAAAAGGCAGTAAGGGAGAGTGTACAGAACATGACCGGACAGATGGTCTGAGAAAGCAGGGCAAAGACCAAGGGAAGTCTAGATTAAACTGCATTTATTACAATGCAAGAAGTCTGATGGGCAAGGCAGATGAACTCAGGGCATGGATGGGTACATGGGACTGGGATGTTATAGCTATTACTGAAACATGGCTAAGGGAGGGGCAGGACTGGCAGCTCAATGTTCCAGGGTACAGATGCTATAGGAAAGATAGAGCAGGAGGTAAGAGAGGAGGAGGAGTTGCGTTCTTGATTAGGGAGAACATCACGGCAGTAGTGAGAGGGGATATATCCGAGGGTTCGCCCACTGAGTCTATATGGGTAGAACTGAAAAATAAGAAGGGAGAGATCACTTTGATAGGATTGTACTACAGACCCCCAAATAGTCAACGGGAAATTGAGGAGCAAATATGTAAGGAGATTACAGACAGCTGCAAGAAAAATAGGGTGGTAATAGTAGGGGACTTTAACTTTCCCAACATTGACTGGGACAGCCATAGCATTAGGGGCTTGGATGGAGAGAAATTTGTTGAGTGTATTCAGGAGGAATTTCTCATTCAGTATGTGGATGGCCCGACTAGAGAGGGGGCAAAACTGGACTTCCTCTTGGGAAATAAGGAAGGGCAGGTGACAGAAGTGTTAGTGAGGGATCACTTTGGGACCAGTGATCATAATTCCATTAGTTTTAAGATAGCTATGGAGAATGATAGGTCTGGCCCAAAAGTTAAAATTCTAAATTGGGGAAAGGCCAATTTTGATGGCATTAGACAGGAACTTTCAGAAGTTGATTGGGAGAGTCTGTTGGCAGGCAAAGGGACGTCTGGTAAGTGGGAGGCTTTCAAAAGTGTGTTAACCAGGGTTCAGGGTAAGCACATTCCTTATAAAGTGAAGGGCAAGGCTGGTAGAAGTAGGGAACCTTGGATGACTCGGGAGATTGAGGCCCTAGTCAAAAAGAAGGAGGCATATGACATGCTAAGGCAGCTGGGATCAAGTGGATCCCTTGAAGAGTATAGAGGACGTTATGGGAGGTTAGGGAGGAAATTGCGGGTCCCCTAGCAGAGATATTTGAATCATCGACAGCTACAGGTGAGGTGCCTGAAGATTGGAGGGTAGCAAATGTTGTGCCTTTGTTTAAGAAGGGCGGCAGGGAAAAGCCTGGGAACTACAGACCGGTGAGCCTGACATCTGTAGTGGGTAAGTTGTTAGAGGGTATTCTGAGAGACAGGATCTACAGGCATTTGGAGAGGCAGGGACTGATTAGGAACAGTCAGCATGGTTTTGTGAGAGGAAAATCACGTCTCACGAATTTGATTGAGTTTTTTGAAGGGGTAACCAAGAAGATAGATGAGGGCTGTGCAGTAGACGTGGTCTACATGGACTTCAGCAAAGCCTTTGACAAGGTACCGCATGGTAGGTTGTTACATAAGGTTAAATCTCATGGGATCCAAGGTGAGGTAGCCAATTGGATACAAAATTGGATTGACGACAGAAGACAGAGGGTGATTGTAGAGGGTTGTTTTTCAAACTGGAGGCCTGTGTCCAGCGGTGTGCCTCAGGGATCGGTGCTGGGTCCGCTGTTATTTGTTATTTATATTAATGATTTGGATGAGAATTTAGGAGGCATGGTTAGTAAGTTTGCAGATGACACCAAGATTGGTGGCATTGTGGACAGTGAAGGTGGTTATCTAGGATTGCAACGGGATCTTGATAAATTGGGCCAGTGGGCCGATGAATGGCAGATGGAGTTTAATTTAGATAAATGTGAGGTGATGCATTTTGGTAGATCGAATCGGGCCAGGACCTACTCCGTTAATGGTAGGGCGTTGGGGAGAATTATAGAACAAAGAGATCTAGGAGTACAGGTTCATAGCTCCTTGAAAGTGGAGTCACAGGTGGATAGGGTGGTGAAGAAGGCATTCGGCATGCTTGGTTTCATTGGTCAGAACATTGAATACAGGAGTTGGGATGTCTTGTTGAAGTTGTACAGGACATTAGTAAGGCCACACTTGAAATACTGTGTACAGTTCTGGTCACCCTATTATAGAAAGGATATTATTAAACTAGAAAGAGTGCAGAAAAGATTTACTAGGATGCTACCGGGACTTGATGGTTTGACTTATAGGGAGAGGTTAGATAGACTGGGACTTTTTTCCCCTGGAGAGTACGAGGTTAAGGGGTGATCTTATAGAAGTCTATAAAATAATGAGGGGCATAGATAAGGTAGATAGTCAAAATCTTTTCCCAAAGGTAGGGGAGTCTATAACGAGGGGACATAGATTTAAGGTGAGAGGGGATAGATACAAAAGGGTCCAGAGGGGCAATTTTTTCACTCAAAGGGTGGTGAGTGTCTGTAATGAGCTGCCAGAGGCAGTAGTAGAGGCGGGTCCAATTTTGTCTTTTAAAAAGCATTTGGACAGTTACATGGGTAAGATGGGTATAGAGGGATATGGGCCAAGTGCAGGCAATTGGGACTAGCTTAGTGGTATAAACTGGGCGACATGGACATGTTGGGCCGAAGGGCCTGTTTCCATGTTGTAACCTCTATGATTCTATGAGGGCATGAACAAGAGCAACCTGCCACTACCTCTGCTGCAGCCACAGGGGAAGCACCACGTCGGAGTCGTCGTAAGCATAAGGCGAAGGTTTTGCCAGCACAAAGGGGATGCACAAGGGTGTTTGACGGTTTGTCAAGTTTTTTTTATTTATATTTGATTTTTGTAAATGGCACATTTATTATTATTGTCACCACTACTGCCACATCTTGGCCATTCTTGACTGGCTTGTGTAATATGTCCCTTTCATGAGGTTCCCCGTGAACACCCACACTTGATGCCACCCATTGGGTCACCCGACAGTGGGTGTATGGGTAGTTGCACGACTATTTTGTGCCGGTGGTTGTGGCGCAGCACTGTGTTGTGGAGCTCCATGTGGCAGAGGTGGACAACGTGCCTGGTGATGTTGCTCGTCCTCAGATGAAGTGACGAATGCAGGTATGGCGCCCCCATCCTGACCGTGTGAGTTTGAGAGGGTTCGCAAAGTAGGTAAATGTGCTTGCACAGCAGAGGTTAGGGTATAAATTAATAATTTTGAGTGGAAAGTCAAAGGTGTCACAGCCAAAACTTTGTCTGAAGTAACAGAGTGCCCTGCTGCAATAAATGAGGTATTCCCCCCAACTGTCAAATAATCCTTTGCATCTCCCACTGGCTGCTGGCTGAAACACATCTGCTGCAACAGGGAGTGTTTCCCACAGCACAGGAAACACGCTGAGGATCCTTCAAAATTGCACCCCTGCCAAAATCTCCAGTCAATGAGGTCTGTCAAGTACCTCAACTACCTAAATAACAATGTAAATTATCATCCTACTGGCTTTAATTGTCAGTGGGAGCCCTGCACGCGCACCTGGATGTGTCATTGGGGAACTCGGAAGTTAGCGGGTTGGAGCCAGGCTCTGAACCTGCGCCGGGATTCTGCCATTTTAGGAGCCCCAATGCACCCGCTCGGCCATCCAAAAATCAGCCCCAATGAGTCTGGGGAATTAATAGTGCAGAATAAGGAAATGGCGGATGAATTCGACTGATATTTTGCATCCATCTTCACTGTCGAGGATACAAATAACATGCCAGAAATAATTGTGAATCAAGAGGTGAAATGGAGGAAGGAACTTAAAACGTGTACAGGTACCAGGAAAAGGGTTCTGAAAAAATTATTTGAACTAAAAGCTGCCAAGTCCCAACGGACTTCATCCTAGGGTCTTAAAAGAAGTGGCTGCAGATATAGTAGTTGCATTGGTATTAATTTTCCAAAATTCCCTTGATTCTGGAAGGGTCCCATCAGATTGGAAAATAGTGAATGTAACTCCTCTATTCAAGAAAGGAGGGAGATAGAAAGCAGGAAATTATAGGCCAGTTCGCTTAACAGCTGTCATAGGGAAAATGCTAGAATCTATTAAGGAAGTTATAGCAGGGTACTTAGAAAATCTCAATGCAATCAGCCAGAGTCAAGACGGCTTTGTGAAGAGGAAATAGTGTTTGACTAATTTATTAGTGTTCTTTGAGGAAGTAACAAGCAATGTGGATAAAGGGGATCTTGTGGATGTGGTGTACTTGGATTTCCAGAAGGCTTTTGACAAGGTGCCACGTCAAAAGGCTACTACACAAAATAAGAGCTCATGGCATAAGGGGTAACATTAGCATGGATAAAGGATTGGTTAGCTAACAGGAAACAGAGAGTAGGCATAAATGGGTCATTTTCAGGTTGGCAAGATGTAACGAGTGGAGTGCCACAGGGATCAGTGCTGGGGCCTCAACTATTTACAATCTACATCAATGACTTGGATGAAGGGACCGAATGTATGCTTGCTAAATTTGCTGCTGACACAAAGGTAGGTAGGAAAGTAAGTTGTAAAGAGGACATAAGGAGTCTGCAAAGGGATATAGATAGGTTAAGTGAGTGGGCAAAAATTTGGTAGATTGAGTATAATGTGGGAAAATGTGAACTTGTCCACTTTGGCAGGAGGAATAGAGAAGCAGTATATTAATTAAGTGAAGAGAGATTGCAGAACTCTGAGGTAGAGATCTGGGTATCCTAGTACATGAATCACAAAGTTAATATGCAGGTGCAGCAAGTGATTTGGAAGGGAAATGGAACATTGTCATTTATTGCAAGGGGAATGGAATATAAAAGTAGAGATATTTTGCTACAGTTGTACAGGGCATTGGTGAGACCACATCTAGAATACTGTGTGCCGTTTTGGTCTCCTT
The DNA here is from genome assembly GCF_035084215.1 of Heptranchias perlo. Taxonomy (NCBI): domain Eukaryota; kingdom Metazoa; phylum Chordata; class Chondrichthyes; order Hexanchiformes; family Hexanchidae; genus Heptranchias; species Heptranchias perlo. Next base: position 34,536,296 of record NC_090329.1, on the reverse strand, counting down.
ATTTGAGAAAGGACATAAATGCTTTGGAGGTGGTTCAGAGAAGGTTCACTCGACTGATTCCTGGGATGAGGGGGTTATCTTATGAGGAAAGGTTAGACAAGTTGGGCCTGTCTACACTGGAGTTTAGAAGAATGAAAGGTGATTTTATTGAAACATAAGATCCTGAGGGGACTTGAAAGGGTAGATACTAAGGGGAAATTTCCCCTTGTGGGAGACTAGAACTAGGGGCCAGAGTTTAAAAATAAGGGGTCTCCCATTTAAGACAGAGATAAGGAGAATTTTTTTCTCTCAGGAGGGTTGTGAGTCTGTGGAACTCCCTTCCCCAGAGAGCAGTGGAGGCAGGGTCATTGAATTTTTAAGGCAGAGTTAGATTCCTGATTAACAAGGGAGTCAAAGGTTATAGTGGGTAGACAGGAAAGTAGGGTTGAGGTCACAATCAGATCAGCCATGATCATACCAAATGTCAGAGCAGGTGCAAGGGGCTGAATGGCCTACTCCTGCTCATAATTCGTATGTTCATATGTAATAAGTGAGGGTCTTAAAGTAATTAATATTAGTAGAGAAAAAGTACTGGAGAAATTAATCTGACTAAGAGCAGACAAATTGCCCTGGACCTGATGGCCAACCTTCTAGGCTTCTAAAAGGGCTTCAGAGAGTGGATTCCCTAGATACTAGAACAGTCCCAGTGGATTGGAAGGTAGGAAATGTAACACCAAGCGAGCAGGAAAACAGGGAACTACAGGCCAGTTAGCCTGACATCAGTCGTCAGGCTAACTGGCCTGTAGTTCCCTGTTTTCCTGCTCGCTTTTGACAAATCTATTTGAGTTTGTTGAGGATGTAACTAGCAGGGTAGATAAAGGGGAAGCAGTGGATGTAGTATATTTGGATTTTCAAAAAGGCATTTGATCAGGTGCCACATGAAAGGTTGTTACACAAGGGCTCATGGGAGTGGGGGTATACATTAGCATGAATAGAGGATTGGTTAACGGACAGAAAACAGAGTAGCAATAAACGGGTCATTTTTGGGTTGGCAGGCTATTACTAGTGGGGTGCTGCAAGGATCAGCTATTTACAATCTATATTAATGACTCAGATGAAGGGACCGAGTGTAATGTATCCAAGTTTGCTGACGATACAAAGCTATGTGGGAAAGTAAGCTGTGAGGAGGACACAAAGGGTCAGCAAAGGGATATAGACAGGTTAAGTAAATGGGCAAGAAGGTGGAACATGGAGTATAATGTGGGGAAGTGAGGATATTCACACTGGTAGCAAGAATAGAAAAACAAAATATTTTCTAAAGGATGAGCAACTATTAAATGTTGGTGTTCAGAGGGATTTGGTTGTCCTTGTACACGAAGCACAGAAAGTTAATTTGCAGGTACAGCAAGCAATTGGGAAGGCAAATGGTATGTTGGCCTTTTTTGCAAGGGGGTTGGAGTACAAGAATAAGCAAGTCTTGCTGCAATTGTACAGGGCTTTGGGGAGACCACACCTGGAGGACTGTGTACATTTTCGGTTTCCTTACCTAAGGAACAATATACTTGCCCTGGAGGGTGTGCAGTGAAAGTTCACTAGATTGATTCCTGGGATGAGATGGCTGTCCGATGAGATTGAGTAGAATGGGCCTATACTCTCTGGAGTTTAGAAGAATGAGAGGTGATCTCATTGAAACATAAGATTATGAGGGGGCTTGACATAGTAGATGCTGAAAGGTTGTTTACTCCTGGCTGGGGGCATAGTCTCAGGATAAGGGACCGGCCATTTAGGACCGAGATGGGGAGAAATTTCTTCACTCAGAGGGTTATGAATCTTTGGAATTCTCTACCCGAGGGCTGTGGATGCTCAGTCATTGAATATATTCAAGGCTGATATCAATGATTTAGATAGGGGAACTAAATGTACTTTGGTTGTAAAAACAGAAAGGCAGTTCATTATCTTAATGGTGATAAATTGGGAAAAGGGGAGGTGCAACGAGACCTGGTTGTCCTTGTACACCAGTCGCTGAAAGCAAGCACTCAGGTACAGCAAGCAGTTAGGAAGGCGAATGGTGTGTTGGCCTTCATTGCCAGAGGATTAGAGTACAGGAGCAGGGATGTCTTACTGCAGTTATACAGGGCCTTGGTGAGACCACATCGGGAGTATTGTGTGCAGTTTTGGCTTCCTTATCTGAGGAAGGATGTCCTTCACTATATTCACTAGAGTTTAGAAGAATGAGACCAGCAGGACAGACTGACCAAAGGTGGCAGTATAGTGATACAGTCAGGAGGGAGTAGCCCTGGGAGTCCTCAACATTGACTCTGGACCCCATGAAATCTCATGGCATCAGGTCAAACATGGGCAAGGAAACCTCCTGCTGATTACCACCTACCGCCCTCCCTCAGCTGACTAATCAGTCCTCCTCCATATTGAGGACCACTTGGAGGAGGCACCGAGGGTAGCAAGGGCACAGAATGTACTCTGGGTGGGGGACTTCAATGTCCATCACCAAAAGTGGCTCGGTAGCACCACTACTGACCGAGCCCTGAAGGACATAGCTGCCAGACTGGGCCTGCAGCAGGTGTTGAGCAAACCAGCACGAGGGAAAAACCTACTTGACCTCTTTCTCACCAATCTACCTGTCGCAGATGCATCTGTCCATGACAGTATTGGTAGGCGTGACCACCGCACAGTCCTCTGGAGACGAAGTCCCGTCTTCGCACTGAGGACACCATCCAACATGTGTGGCACTATCACCGTGCTAAATGGGATAGATTCAGAACTGATCTGGCAGTTCAAAACTGGGCATCCATGAGGCGTTGTGGGCCATCAGCAGCAGCAGAATTGTATTCTAACACAATCTGTAACCTCACGGCCCAGCATATTCCTCTCACTACCATTACCAACAAGCCAGGGAATCAACCCTGGTTCAAATAGGAGTGTAGAAAAGCATGCCAGGAGCAGCACCAGGCATACCTAAAAATAAGGTGCCAACCTGGTGAAGCTACAACTCAGGACTACATGCATGCTGAACAGCAGAAGCAACATGCTATAGAGCTAAGCGATTCCACAACCATCAGATCAGATCAAAGCTCTGCAGTCCTGCCACATCCAGTTGTGAATGGTGGTGGACAATTAAACAACTAACAGGAGGAGGAGGCTCTAAATATCCCCATCCTTAATGATGGATGAGTCCAGCACGTGAGTGCAAAAGACAAGGCTGAAACGTTTGCAACCATCAGCCAGAAGTGCCAAGTGGATGATCCATCTCAGCTTCCTCCAGATATCCCCACCATCACACAAGCCAGTCTTCAGCCAATTCAATTTACTCCACATATCAAGAAACGGCTGAGTGCCCTGACAACATCCCGGCTGTAGTGCTGAAGACTTGTGCTCCCGAATTAGCTGCGCCTCTAGCCAAACTGTTGTACTGCTCCAACACTGGCATCTACCCAACAATGTGGGAAATTGCCCAGGTCTGTCCTGTCCACAAAAAGCAGGACAAATCCAATCTGGTCAATTACCACCCCATCAGTCTACTCTCAATCATCAGCAAAGTGATGATAGCACTGTCGACGACACCTACTCACCAATACTTAGTTTGGATTCCGCCAGGACCACTCGGCTCCAGACCTCATTACAGCCTTGGTCCAAACATGGACAAAAGAGCTAAATTCCAGAGGCGAGAGTGACTGCCCTTGACATCAAAGCAGCATTTGACAGAATGTGGCACCAAGGAGCCCTAGTAAAATTGAAGTCAATGGGAATCAGGGGGAAAACTCTCCAGTGGCTGGAGTCATACCAAGCACAAAGGAAGATGAGTAGTGGTTGTTGGAGGCCAATCATCTCAGCCCCAGGGCATTGCTGCAAGAGTTCCTCAGGGCAGTGTCTTAGGCCCAACCATCTTCAGCTGCTTCATCAATTACCTTCCCTCCATAAGGTCAGAAATGGGGATGTTCGCTGATGATTGCACAGTGTTCAGTTCCATTCGTAAGCCCTCAGATAATGAAGCAGTCCGTGCCTGCATGCAGCAAGACCTGGACAACATCCAGGCTTGGGCTGATAAGTGGCAAGTAACATTCGTGCCAGACAAGTGCCAGGCAATGACCATCTCCAACAAGAGAGTCTAACCACCTCCCCATGACATAACCATCGCCGAACACCCCATCAACATCCTGGGGGTCACCATTGACCAGAAACCTAACTGGACCAGCCATATAAATACTGTGACTACAGGAGCAGGTCAGTGGCTGGGTATTCTGCAGCGAGTGACTCACCTCCTAACTCCCCAATGCCTTTCCATCATCTACAAGGCACAAGTCAGGAGTGTGATGGAATACTCTCCACTTGCCTGGATGAGTGCAGCTCCAACAACACTCAAGAAGCACGACACCATCCAAGATAATACAGCCCGCTTGATTGGCACCCCATCCACCACCCTAAACATTCACTCCCTTCACCACCGGCACACCGTTGCTGCAGTGTGTACCATCCACAGGATGCACTGCAGCAACTCGCCATGGCTTCTTCGAGAGCACCTCCAAAACCAGTGAGCTCTACCACCTAGAAGGACAAGGGCAGCATGCACACGGGAACACCACCTGCATGTTCCCCTCCAAGTCACACATCATCCCGACTTGGAAATATATAGTCGTTCCTTCATAGTCACTAGGTCAATATCCTGGAACTCCCTACCTAACAGCACTGTGGGAGAACCTTCACCACATGGACTGCAGCGGTTCAAGGCAGCAGCTTACCACCACCTTCTCAAGGGCAATTAGGGATGGGTAATAATGCTGGCCTTGCCAGCGACACCCACATCCCATGAACAAATAAAAAAGTGATCTCATCGAAACATATAAAATTCTAACTGGACTAGACAGACTAGATGCAGGGATGATATTCCCAAAGGCTGGGGAGTACAGAACCAGGGGACACAGTCTCAGGATATGGGGTATGCCATTTAGAACGGAGATGAGGAGAAATTTCTTCAGAGGATGGTGAACCTGTGGAATTCTCTACTACAGAAGGCAGTAGAGACCAAGTCATTAGATGTATTCAAGAAGGACAGATATATTTCTTAATGCTGAAGGGATCAAGGAATATGGGGGGAAAAAAAAGCAGGAACAGGGTACTGAGTTAGACGATCAGCCATGATCATTTCGCATGGCGGAGCAGGGCCGAAGGACCTATTCTTGCTCCTATTTTCTATGTTTTCATGATAGATTTTTGGACTCAGGGAAATCGGGCAGGAAAGTGGAGTTGAGGTCGAAGATCTGCCATGATCTGATTGAATGATGGAGCAGGCTCAAGGGACCGTATGTTTGCTCCTATTTCTTATGTTCCACACTATCTTCAATCTTGTGTGAAGACATTTTCAGGTACCATGAACTAATTTATTTTTTTTAAAATATAAAGTGAGTGTGAAACTACTCATCAATATAAAACAACTAGTTCCACTTTATTCAGGAAAGGGGAACTATTCTGTAGTTTGAGTAAGATTACAATAAGGTTTATAGGAGCCAGATGTTGCTGGCAAAAGAACCAGGACCAAAGGAAAGGTGGAAAAGACTGGCAAGCTACTTCCTTGTAACTGCTACTTGAGCAGTTTGCATGGGGTAAAGGCTCCAATTTTGCATTCCATCTTTGCAGACACACCTTCCCAACCAGGAATGCTATATTAGTAACCTTCCTTCAATTTTGCATCTTGGAGGCAGTTTTCTAGGCAGTTTTCTATTGCATACTAAGAGGGAGAATTTTTTTTTAAAAATAGGGAGAGGAAAAACAGGAGGGGAACGAGTTTTTAAAAAAAAAATTAGGTGAGGGATGTCTATGCTGCAACAGAATTTTTCTACTTAATGCAGTTACAACTGCCTGTACAATACATTTAATTTTCAATATCAAATTAAACTTCAGAGGCATTGTACAGGACTTTACCAGTGTTACATTTTAATTTGCTATACCTCTGATTTCCTCAAGACAACAAATAAGTGAGAAATTAGGAGAAATGAACAGTGTAGATTCACCCTTTTAGAGTAGAGATTGCCCAAACTCCTTTTGGCAGGTCCCATGCAGTAAATGAAGACTTCCATCCCATCATTTTGGACAATGTTAGCATTCTATATCACAGTGCTAGATCCCTAGCAAAATATTCTGAAAAATGAACAAAATGTAATTATACAGCTGTTAATGTAGAAAAATGTCCCAAGAAGCATCACAGAGGCATAATCCAAAAAAAGAGCCAAAGTGATATTAGGAACACCCAAAATGTTGGTTAAGGAGATGGGTTTTTAAAAAGGAGCAACATAGGAACAGGAGTAGGCCATTCAGTCCCTCGAGCCTGTTCCGCCATTCAATTAGATCATGGCTGATCTGTACCTTAACTCCGTTTACTTGTACTTGCTCCACATCCCTTAATATACTTACTTGATAAAAATCCATCTTTCAATTTTGAATTTTTCCAATTGACCTAGCCTCAACAGCTTTGAGTTTCAGATTTCCACTACCCTGTGTGTCAGGAAGCGCTTCTTCACATCACCCCTGAATAGCCTAGCTCTAATTTTAAGGTGATGCCCCCTTATTCTGGACTCCCCCACCAGAGGAAATATCTACCCTGCCAAATCCTTCAATCATCTTAAAACACTTAATCTTCTATACTCAAGGAAATACATGCCTTGTCTGTAGAACCTGACCTCAATTTATCCCTTTTAGCCCTGTGAATTTTGGTGAATCTGCACTGCACCCCCTCCAAGGCCAATGCATCCTTCCTGAGGTGCTGTGCCCATAACAGAACACAGTACTCCAGATGCAGTCTAACTAGAACTTTATACAATCATAGCACAACTACTACCCCTTTGTATTCCAGCCCCCTTAAGATAAAGGCTAACATTCCATTAGCTTTAATTTTAAAAAAAGCAGGAATTCCAGTGCATGGGGCCTAGGTGGCTAAAGCCACAGCTGCCAACGGTGGAGTGAAGGGGGTGGGGGTGGAGAAGGATACACAAGAGACTGGAGTCAAAGAAACAGAGTTCGGGGTTGGGAGTAGAGCAGGAGGCTGCAAAGATGAAGAGCAAGACCATGAAGGAAATTAACACAAGGATGATAATTTCAAATGTGAGAATATGGAGGACCAGGAGCCAATGCAGGGGTGGATTAGCAAGTGAGGCTTGCTGCTGCATAAAATATGGGTAGTAGAGCTTTGGATGCACTGAAATTTATGAGGGGGTAGAGGATGGGACACCAGCCAGGAGAGTGTTTGAATATTAAGTCAGGAGGTGACAAAAGCATGGATGAGGGTTTCAGCTGTGGATGGGCTGAGGCAGGGCTGGACATCACTGAGGTGGAAGTGCATGGTCTTTGTGAAGGGAGAACAAATGGGTTTGGAAATTCAGCTCAGGGTCATACTGCCAACACATACATAAATCCACTCTAAGAGGGATACAGTTTAAGAGGCTGCAAATCAGAGTTCAAGCTAGAGTTCGAATAAAGATTAAGTTGCAAAAAATCTTTTAAAACAGACTGGTTCTACTTAGGTAATTAAGTTTGAGGCTATTACGGTTATACACAAGTATAAAGTTTATTCATCAGCCCGGTCCTAAATATCCTTGATAAATACACATCTTCAATTACTACCAGCAAAAATAGCATGCTATAGACAGATCTCAACCAACAGATCAGGTCAAAGCTCTGCAACCCTGCCACATCCAATCATGAATGATGGTAGGCAATTAAGCAACTAACAGAAAATCTAGACTCCATGAAGATCCCAGCACACGAGGGCAAAAAGACAAGGCTGAAGCATTTGCAACCATCTTCAGCGATAACAGCCCAGCAGATGATACATCTTGGCCTCCTCCTGAAGTCTCCACCATATGCCAGTCTTCAGCCAATTCGATTCACTCCATGTGACATCAAGAAATGGGTGAGTGCACTGAACACAGCAAAGGCTATGGGTTGCAACATCTCGCGGCTAGTGCCCTAGTCAAGCTGTTCAAGTACAGCTACGACACTAGCATCTACCCAACGTGGAAAATTGCCTAGGTATGTCCTGCCCACAAGCCGACCAACTACTGTCCTATCAGCAGAAAAGTGATGGTAGGAGTCATCAACAGTGCTATCAAGCAGCTGATGCTCAGTTTGGGTTCCAACAAGACCACTCTGATCCAGACCTCATTGCAGCCTTGGTCCAAACATGGATACAAGAGCTAATTCCAGAGGAGAGGTGAGTGACTGCTATTGACTTCAAGGCATTCAACCAAGGAGCCCTAGTAAAATTGAAGTTGGTTGCAGATCAGGGGAAAATTCGTGACTAGAATTATACCTGGCACAAAAGGAAGGGGGCTGTGGTTGTTAGAGGCCAATTATCTCAGCCAAGACATCACTGCAGAACGTCAACACAGCATCCCAGCTTCAACCACTTCATCAATGACCTTGCCTCCATTATAAAGGTCAGAAGTGAGACTTTGATGATTGTAGTTACAATCTCTCAAAATAATGAAGCAGTCCATGCCCACATGCAGCAGGACCGGGACAACATCCAGACTTTGGCTTATAAGTGTCAAGTAACATTCACACAAGTGCCAGACAATGACCATCTCCAATCAGGACAGCCTATCTACTTCCTCTTGACATTCAATGGTATTACCATCGCCAAGTTCTCTACTACCACCACCATCGTGGGGATCAACATTGACCAGAAACTCAACTGGACCAGCCACAAATATTGTGGCTACTAGAGAAGGTCGGAGGCTGGGTATTCTGCAGCAAGTGGCTCACCTCCCGACCCTCCACCACCTGAAAGGCACAAGTCAGGGGTGCGATGGAATATTCCCCTCTTGCCTGGATGAGTGCAACTCCAACACTCAAGAAGCTCGACACCATCCAGGACAACGTAGTCTGCTTGATCAGCACATCAACCACCAGCATTCACTTCCGGTGTACTGTGGCTGCAGGTTGGGTGTACTATCTTCAGGATGCACTGCAGCAACTCGCCGAGGCTTCTCCAGCAGCACCTCCCAAACCCACAGCCTCCACCACCTAGGATAAGGGCAGCAAGTGCATGGGAACACCACCACCTCCAGGGTCACACACTATTCTGACTTGGACATATGTTGCCATTCCTCTGTTACGGAGTCAAAATCCTAGAACTCTAACAGCATTATAGGAGCACCTTCACCACACTGACTGCAGTGGTTCAATAAGGCAGCCCACCACCTTCAGGGGAAACTAGGAGTGGGCAATAAATGCCAGCCTTGCTAGCAATGCCCACATCTTTAATTTTTTTTAAAAAAAGACTGGTTTGCCAAGTCCTTCTGCAAACACCAGTTTGCTAACTGATCAACTAACAGTTCTTTTAATACAATAGAATAAAGCTGAACTATGCCACATCTTTGGCACACAAATCATTCATCTGTTCTGGGCTTCATAAGAGAAATAATAGGTTCTTAAAGAAAAACATAAGCAACATATTGGTTTGTTGGAAGGGGTTTTGAGGGGGGGGCGGGGAGAAAGAAGAAATGGGTTCATAGTTTATTACAAGGGTATTTGTAGTAAACTCCTACTAGAACATTTACTGTTTAAAAGTAACATAACTCCAAAATCATATCATAAATCCCTAGAGAAAAATCAAATCAACACACCCAAATAGCTTGCTTAGAAGTATATCCCATAACACCATGTGGCTCATTTGAGTAAATGCTTTCAAGGTATACAGACATATCAGATAGATTTGCATATCAGACTGGAGACCTTCCAGAACCCCATTTAACGATGCCTGTTTGAAAATAAATGGAGGTGGATATGGTTGGGTTTAACTGCTAATTCAGTTAGCCTGCCAAATCTCACTATGCAGGCTCACAATGGAAGAATGACCACTCAGAAGGGTGCCAGCACCCAAGCAACTATACAACAGCACAAGTCACTGCTCTCAGGAGGGAAGCAAAGAGAGAATGAAATTGTTACCTAAACTGTATTCAGGTACTCCCAAATCCTGTTACCACAAGCAATCATAATATGCCACATGTCTTCACCTTGAAACAGCTTTGTGGTGTCTGCATGAGTTGTACCAGCGACTAAACATCTCAGAATCTAGGCCTGGAGGGTGAAAGCCAATGCAGAGACATCACCTCTTTGTTTGGGATTAGACGATGACAACTGAGGGTGGAATACAAATCACAATTATATCAAAAAAGTATCTGCACTGATCAGATTTCTCAAAGGCGTTATACTCATTGTTTTCATATTGTGCTCAATTTGCAATTGACCTTTTAATATAATGGTAATATTAAAACATACAATTATTTCAGAAACAAAACAAAGCTCCACAACCGGGAGGCACTTACTTTTGACATCACACAGTTCACTGTTAGCAACACAGTATAACCTTATTTCTCAATCTACTGAATAAGGGATGAAAAACCAACTGTTAACTTTATTACAGTTTCACCTATTTTTGCTGCCTCTTGCAATCACATTACCAGCCAGCAAGTTTAATCTGGCATCTGGTTGTATTCATAAATAAGTCATTCAATTCAATTTCTGCCATGCAGTTTAGTGTCATGTATAAAATGAGTGTTCTTTTTCCTTATATGCTCCTTTTCACAATTCTGAACACAAGTTTGAACTTCCAAAGCACTGAGTCTTGGATGCTCCGCTCTACTAATTTTTTCACTCCCTCACCAAAAGCAGCAACTCTGCTGGGGTAAGCAGTCACTGACTGCATTCCAAAACCTGACCCAGGTGGGTCCAGAAAGTGGCAATGTTACACATGGAAAAGCAATGCACTCTGAAGCATTGCACCAATAATGGCAAGTCAGAAATAGAAAAAAAGTTTGCTACATTAGCAAAGGCAAAGCTGAAATCCACAAAACATGGAAATTTTCAAGATTTTTAATACCTTGAAGCAAGATTTAACCAGAATAAATTGAGACACGGATTCAATGAATGGAGAGCAACCAAACATCTTTGCAATCTTAAATAAAAAGCCCACCTACAAAGACAGATATGACCAAAAAATTTTATTTAAGCCATTCTGCAGAATTTACAGTTGGAACTCTGGGAATTCATATACAACATCTTTGCCAGTTAGTTTCTTGTAGACAGCAGAAAACGTATCCACCTGTGGGGAGGAAAAAAAATGTACATATCAGATACCCAAATCGACATTAATAAAATTTGTGTTCAATTCTGGAGGAATTTCTCTGAAGCCTTTCTTCATGTCCCTCATATACAATGACATCACACAGTTCACTGTTAGCTACACAGTATAACCTTATTTCTCAATCTACTGAATAAGGGATGAAGAACCAACTTATCTTTATTACTCTTTCACCTATTTGTATCCTCCACTGTAGTGGGCCCAAAGACACTATCTTCAGTGCCAACTTAGTCACTGTTATGTTAAGCACTTTGAGGGACTCAGAACTAGGTAAAGACCACAAAAATGGTTCAGGACCCTTCCTCCTAGTAACGCAGCACCTAGGTGAGATCTTAAAACATTGTTAGTTAACTATCCTCCTTGGTTTGGATAGAGGAAGGGGGAGTAAAGAAGATGGTCTGAGGCATACAAGTTCCAAGTTCTTCAAGGCACTGTCGATGACTATCCAGCTAACCTGACTTACTAATGGTGCCTGGATGGGTAGACTAGTCACTGGAGCTAGGATCCTTCCCACTTCGCTCCGAATAACCCTAAAGCCCTAATGGACACTGTAGCTTTGGCAACACTAGTGATCTATTCTAGAAACATAGAAGGTTTAAGCTGGTTAATTTGCAGTAAGACACCTTCACACTCAGGGTCCCAAAGCCTTGGCTCTGCCAACCAGTAGGGTGCACCCCTACAGGGAAAAGGCATGCACTCTCCATATTGGGTAAACAGTAGGTATCTCAGTAGTTTGAACTAGAGCTTAAATGTGATGCATTTCTACATGCCAGGCTGACCCTGTCCCAGGGGTTGGGATCCTTCCCACTTGGCAGGCCAAAAAAACTCTTGGGTTTCAATAAAAACTAAGATTCTGAAGGTTTAAAAAATGTTTACAATATAAAATTTACCACCTTCAAAAAGCTAAATCTTTAGGCATGTAAAATCACCACAGTTCTGTTCAATAGCAGTTTCCCCAACATAACCAAAAACAAAAATCACTTTTGCTTTCTAAATACTTCAAACTACAAAATGTTTTAATGTATATCTTTACTTGTTGTCAATTTACCCAAGAATTAGGTTAACAATATCACACCACTGGCCAGAAGTTAAAAATGAGGCAATAAATAATTCTATTGAATTGTCATATTGGAAGTTTATCATCAACATCCAAGGAGTGACCAGTAGCAGGGGAAAAAACTCATGCATAGTAACCCATGATCCATGCCAACGGCTCCCTGGAATCCTTAGACTCTGGAATGTCATGCGCATGTCAGTAAAACGTTAAAAGTCATCTTCAACTGTTCAATGCAAATAGGTTGGGTGTCTCTCGCATTGTACTATTTTCAAAGTACATATATTTTAAACGTACTCAAAATTTTACAGCTATATTCTGCGTGGTTTACCTTCTTAGTAACTGAAGAAAGATTCAGCTCTAGTAACAGAGGACGCAGTCTAATAGCTGGAAATAAAGTTCTACCTCTAGGAATGACCTCTACCTAATATTGTAGAATAGGACCATGCATCATTGTATCCAGGAGGTCCCACCTATGGACAGAGCCAGAGAGGATGCAACCTCACCGGATATCCACATTAGAAAGTTTCCAAATTAAACATAGAGTCAGTATAGTAGTATAAACTAAACAGGATTCCCTGTCCTAAATATAAATTAGGACAGGGGATTCTTGAGAGTCTCGTCAACACTTAAACATTAAGAGTATTCCTCATAAGTAGTGAATAGTAAGGAACTGTAAAAACACCTCAGCAGGCTACACATACATTACACAGTTTACGTGAGACTCACTTTATGTTCTACATTGTTCTGTTGTGCCTTGTCCAAATGGACTTTGATGAGCCTTGTACCATCCAGTTTCACACGAATTCTCTTGCCCACAATTTCACTAGGGAAAACCAGGTCTTCGAGAATGGCATCATGCACTGCAGTCAACGTACGGCTGCAAGTGAAAAATTGTATGTTTTAAAAACACAGAAATTGAAGAAAAATTCAGTTTAAATCTACAACCATGGAAAACTGACAGTTAGCATTAAGCAAAAAATTCAGTTTAAATCTACAACCATGGAAAACTGACAGTTAGCATTAAGCAAACTAAAACCTTGAAGTGTGTTAGCAAGTTAACATTGGTTATTTCCTCAGTATACTGCTCCCATTAATGGCCAATACCATTATATATCTTAAATCTTTGTCGGTCCTTCTTGGGGGTAAATTGCACCAAAGTGCTGTGAGGCAGCAGTAACTCCATTAAAGGCTTAAAGTACTGGTTTTTAAACTGGGTCCCTGGACCCTAAGGGGTCATCAGTTTCCAGTCTCAAATTTCTGAATATTTTGCATTTGTTGCTATAGGGTAATAAAATGCAGTTTCTCCATGTTTTTCTTTGGATGGTTGACATGCTCAATTTCAATCTGGGGATGCTTGGGAGGGTGATTATTTGCAAAGTTTGAAAATCACTGCTTCAGCCAGGCTATCTAGGATATTTACAGCAATACTAAAGCCAATACAAGAGTTGGTCCTCAGTATTACCAATTGAAAATGTTTGTAAAGAATACTGCAAATCACAATCTCCTATGGACATTAGTCTGGAATTGGCCCTTGCACGGATAAGTTAAAATATTGAGTTAACCATCACTTTCTAGAAATGTTTCTGCAGCATACATATTATGGGAAAGCAACAGCCATTCATACTCCAATTTCTCCAAGTGTTTCTGCTCCCAACTATACTAAAAGTAATTAACTAGGTCAGATGTTTATTGGTCATCAGTTGGAAATTTATGGCTTGTAAACTAAATTTTAGCCTACATTTATACAAACACTAAACCATATCTCTCAGCAGTTTCATAACACTTTCAATAAAAACAATTATTTTAACAAGCAGTATTATGCAGGCCCAGTGTGAAACCATGTGCATGCATTCTACTGGCTCTGTTCCACAAGACCCAACATGCAACCTAATTATGTAGTATATCAGCAGTCCCAAAATAAAAACAATGTCCTAAGCCAACTCATCCATCAGTACCACACTTTCTGGGAAAACAAAGGCTGCACTTGTGGTCTGTTCAGCTATTCTGATAACCTTCCCCATGAACCAATGATATGACGTGACATTTTTAAATGACATTCCCACCAACATTTGTGCCAACTAAATAAGCATTGGTGCTATGCCATATCATTAGATTCACATACAATTAGAAAAGGACATTTACCTTCTGGGGCGCTTTTGTTTGTTCTTGTTTCTGCTTTTTCTGTTTGGTTTTGGCAGAATTCTCCTCTTTAAAAAAAGCATTCATTTTAATAAATTCATGTAGGAAAGGCTAGAATCATATCACTGGATGAGTTGTGATAAGTTCAAAATTTGATTTTACCTGTGCAATGAAGACAACGTGTTTACCACTAAATTTCTTTTCAAGCTCTCGCACAAGTCTCACTTGGATCTTCTGAAAAGACTTCAATTGGGGTACTGGCACAAAGATGATGATTGCTTTTCTGCCACTGCCAACTTCAATTTCCTATTTAAAAAAAACCTGCTATTATAAAATGAATCTACTCAAATTAAAAAATTGAATGTAGTGAAATGTAAAAACAAAGTGGCAGCACCACCTTAGGCAGAAAAACATTGTTCACAGAAGATCATGGAAAGTAAAATGTTTCCCAAGGATGTTGTATGTTTTTTTTTTAAATGAGATCTAACAGAAAACTAACTGGGACTTCATATCACCACATTATACAAGTCATAATGTAACACTGTCAATTTAACAAAATACACCCAAAACAACAATACATCTACTCAGTAGTTGACCAAAGAATATATAGGACACAGTCTTTACCACCCCAATTACCAGGAACAAACTTAAATATCCAATACTATGGAAATCCACTATGCATCACACTACGCAAAAAAGAACCACTTCCATGTGACATGAATGAAGTCAAAAAAGCAAACTACAAAGCTGTGTACCCACCAGGCTGTTCTAATTTAAGAAATCAAATTCAAATCAAATTTGGAAGCTCACTGGCTGGTCAGTAAATATGTGAAGAACAGAAAATTTAAGACGACCAAGATATCAGCAGAAACCACTTGAGGACTCAACTAAGTGCCAAACTGATTAACCAACAATATCCACTGGTCCAACAGGACTAGAAATAATTAATATATTATACATAGCATACAAACCAAGAAGTTTGCTGGATAGGATTTCTATACTAAACAGTGCAGCAATCACAGTTTCATGCTGAAATCCTTTTAAACAGCCAGAATCCCATTTGAACAGGCTTTTGTTTAGCAAACCAATATGGCATGTTTGTACAATCTCTCAGGCGGCAGTTCTCCAAATTCTGGTGCAGAAGGAACGGGAATCTCATTTCCCCCGATCTCAATTTTCTCAACTATTTATCAGGTTACACTTTGGGTACTGTTCCACAGAGGGGGTGGAAACTGACAATACACCTGAAACAATGTCAACAGGAGATTGAACTCCCCAGCACCAAAAGGCTGGAGCAGACTTAAGCCCCAGAGGGGAAAGCATGCCATAAGAAAACTTCTTGGTATATTGGTGTGTCCCTTACACATCAATTTATCTCACTGTTCATAGGATCAGATCAGCCATGATCTTATTAAATGACAGAGCAGGCTCGAAGGGCCGATTGGCCTACTCCTGCTCCTATTTCTTATGTTTTTATTGTCAGCCAGTTACCAAAGATCAATTTCCACCCTGTCCAGCCAGCCATGGCGTGCACTGTGTTATTGTTCCAACTACTGACCAGGAGAACCCAGACACCAGCAACTTAAACCAGTGGCAGATTATTCCCCTGTCCAGTTTAAATAGCAAGCAGCAAACATTCAATTGTATCATGGCATTAAGGTATCACAAAAATCCACAGTGAGCTCATTCTTGGTGGCCAAGACCACACCTGTAATAACGAATGACCCGACCCAAGTAGCAGGTTGGGCCTACAATACAAATGAAAAATAAAATATAGATCAACTGTGGTGACTTCCAGTTGGTCAATCAGTACTCATTCCAGCTCCACACAAATCATGGCTATTTTGGGAGATCAATCAGAGGGAAACCACTATTGTGGAACCATACCCCCACGAGAGCACAATCACCTTCAGGAAAGAAAATTGGAGAACAAAAAAAACAGCAGCTACCAAAATAAGTGCCCACGAGAACAAATTCAGTCCAACTGTTTTAAGCATTTTAAGCACAATTACAAGCTCCATGTTACCAATAATTTGAACAGGCATCTTCACTACCACAATATTCTCTACATTAAGTCTTACTGATTCACTTTGTCCTAACATGAAATACAGAAGCCCAAGTCTAACAGGCTCTGAATTAAACCCAAACCCAACTGTACAAGCCAGCTACAGTATCATGTGCAATTTTGAGCACCCAATCATAGATTTACCAGAATGTCAGGGAAAAGAATGTTAAACCAAGGCTATTTTTAGTCAGACAGTCAACAGCTTTAACAAAAGTCTTCCAAATTGTGATGGGTTTTGATACAGTAAGAAAACACAATTTCTTCTGGTTGATGGGTCAGTGGCAAAGATAATCATCAATTTAGGCCAGTGCATCTTTTAAAAAGATGCAGGGCAGTGGAATTAATTTTGGATTGCTCTAGCACAGAGCTGGCGTAGACATAATGGGCTGAATGGCTTTCTATGGCTCTGAATTAGAAACAAAATGTCTCAAACTTCTTACATATCATGAACCACCAAGAACTTGAATTATATTAAAGTATTCTATTCTATTCCCTCACAGCACAAAAAAAGTGTTAATATAACTTTGTAGAAAACCCACCTTAGCAGCTGTAATGTTCAGCTCCCGTAATTGAGCCTTCAGGTCAGAGTTCATTTCTAGCTCCAGAAGAGCCTAGAATATAAGTTGAAGCAGTATTTTAGACATTAGCAATATTTGGTTAAATGTCAACAGCCTGTATTTCTACAAGAAAAGCGATATCTTATAACCGCACTGGCTTCCAGACTGAAAGACAACCACTTGACAGACTACTGCAAAACTAGCAAATACTCGAGTCTTTTTCAGATGGTGATCCAAGTTAATGAACTGAACTCTTACATTTTAACAGTATGACTAGCGACTCAACAAAGCTCTTAAGTGAATAGATATTATTTCATTTTACTATTCAGTAAAAGACTTTCAAGTGAAAACCTGCAAAAAAAAGTAGGCTCACCTGGGAAATGCCAGACTCGAATTCATCCGGCTTTTCGCCATTAGGCTTCACGATTTTGGCGCTGCTGCTAAACATGGCCTATCTCTGATGAGGAAGAGGAAACTACCATTAGCCACTGTTTGACACACACATCGAATGCAATAAGACACACACACTCGTGTGCCAGTCGAGACGCGGCGGATGCCAGCCAGAACGATGAACAGAACCAGGCCGATCCGATCGGCTTTAAAACAAAGTACTGATCAGGTTGGGGGGCGGGGGGAAATCGCCGCTACCAAGTTAGAAGCCTGGAGATGGAGAAGGAGGAAGAGTCGCTGCCCAAAGCCGGGTGGTGGTGATCAGCGCAGGAGCCGGAGGCCCAGGGGGGAGGATGTGAAAAGCAGCACAACCTCTTCCCAGCCCCTCCCCAGTACAGGGCGAGTGTTCAGGCGGCTGCGGTGCTTGCAGAATGGAACAGAGTGTGGCCCGGGATCGCGAGCCGGGTATCACTCCGGGCAACACTCCGGGCCGGGCCACGAGCGCCACAGCGGAAAGGCGCGTGGCCCCCGCTCGGCCCCTCGCGCAGCCTCAGTCCGCCCAGTCCTCCCCTCACCCGTCCGTCCCCGTCTAACAAATTCAAACAAACCCCCCCGCCGCCGCCGCTACCACAGCCGCCATCCGACCCCACAACCACCCGAATCCCAACCATCTCACCCCCACCGCCCGCTCCCCGCCGCTTGCCCGTCGATATCGAGCGGATTTCGCACCGAAATGTCAACGAAACGTCGGTCCGCCCGCAAACGCGCGGCACCGACCTGAGCAAACAGCGGCCGAGGAAGAGGGCCAACTCTCGCGAGACCTGCGCTTTTAACGGATAGAGCCGCTTTCCGGGGCGGAGGATCATGGGAGTGGAGCGCGGTCAGCCGGCGGGGGTTCCACTGTTGTCATAGTAACCGCGCGTCCAGTGCTGTCAGCCTCGCTCATCAGGTTACCCGACCCGGTGGGCGCCGCAGGGACTGGAGTACATCCTGGATCAATGTAATAAAATCTTAATTTGACACTGATTTTGGTTTTCTTTGGGTTTTTTTGCACATAAACACACCCTAAACCCCCCCCCTTTCAAAAGGGGGTCTAAATGCACACAAAAAAAAGTCTTAACAAATATAAGCAAAAATAAAACCTCGGTCATCAGGTTACCTGACAGATGGTCACCGCAGGGACCGGAGTGCATTGTCCACACCCATATTAAAAATACCATTTAATTCTAGTCTCATTTGTTTGATCGGTCAAGGTGACATGGGGTAAAACCCATTGTTATCGGTGGAGGGGCACGCTTGCGCTTAACCCCACTGCCCCCCACCCCACCCTTTTAAAGGGGTCTAAAAAAAGATAAAGGTGACACTGGGTCTAAAGACAGCAACAAAAAAAAGAAAAAAAACCTCGCTCATCAGGTTTCTGCGACCGGAGGGCACCGCAGGAACTAGAGTGTATCAATGACACTGATAATGAAATTATAATTTAATTTGGTTTCATTTGATTTATTATTGATCAGTCAAGATGCCTTGGGATAAAAACGGAAAATGCTGGAGAAGCTCAGCAAGTGAGGCAGTCATTTGCTCACTTGCTGAGCTTTGCCAGCATTTTCTGCTTTTATTTTAGATTTCCAGCATCTGCAGTATTTTGCCTAACCACTGCCCTGCCCCCACACACACCTTTTTAACGGCTTAAAAAAGAACCCCACTCTTTTTTAAGGGGTTAAGTTTTTTTAGAACTTCACTCATCAGGACAACTAAAGCTGTCTTTGGCCAGACGCGACCCGTGAGGGCGATCGCTCCGACTGTCTACCTCTTCCGCGGCATTCCGGCCCTGGAGATGGAGCACGCGGTGTCTGCCGGTACGCTTGAGGCTTTCCGCGACCGGTGGGCACCGCAGGGGCTGGAGTGCATCCTGAACGAGGATAATAAAATTTTGATTTGAACTCTTGGTTTTGGTTTGTTTGGTTTTTAGTTGTTAAGCACACCCCACACCCCCCTTCTTATAAAAGGGGGGCCTAATTAGAAAAAAGAACAAAACCTTTTGATGATCTTTTCCGTGCCAAAAAGAAAAAAAAAGAAAGAAAAAAAAAAAAATGGAGCACACGGTGTCTGCCAGTATGCTTGAGGTTTTCCACGACAGGTGGGCAGCGCAGGGACTGGAGTACATATTTGATGAGGATAATTGCATTCTGATTTAATTTGTTTGATTGGGTGTTTATTAGATAAGAACATAAGAACATAAGAAATAGGAGCAGGAGTAGGTCATACGGCCCCTCGAGCCTGCTCCGCCATTCAAAACGATCATGGCTGATCTTCGACCTCAACTCCACCTTCCCGCCTGATCCCCATATCCCTTGATTCCCTTACTGTCTAAATATCCATCAATCTCAGTCTTGAATATACTCAACGACTGAGCATCCACAACTCTCTTGGGTAGAGAATTCCAAAGATTCACAACCGTCTGAGTGAAGAAATTTTTCCTCATCTCGGTCCTAAATGGCTGACCCCTTATCCTGAGACTATGAACCCTAGTTCTAGACTCTCCAGCCAGGGGAAACAGCCTCTCAGCATCTACCCTGTCGAGCCTGCTAAGAATTTTATACATTTCAATGAGATCATCTCTCATACTTCTGAACTCCATTCTACTCAAACTCTCATCATTGGACAACCCTCTCATCCCAGGAATCAATCTGGTGAACCTTCATTGCATCCCCTCTAAGGTAAGTTTATCCTTCCTTAGGTAAGGAGACCAAAACTGTACACAGTACTTCAGATCGCACCAGAGCCCTATATAATTGCAGCAACATCTCCTTACTCTTATATTCCAACCCCCTTTCAATAAAGGCTAACATACCATTTGCCTTCCTAATTGCTTGCTGTACTTGCATGTTAACTTTCTGTGATTCATGTATAAGGACACCCAAATCCCTCTGACTACCAATATTTCTTAGTTTCTCACCTTTTAAAAAATATTCTGCATTTCTATTCTTCCTACCAAAGTGGATAATTTCATATTTCCCCACATTATACTCCATCTGCCACCTTCTTGCCCACTCACTTAACCTCTTTGAGTCCTCCTCACAACTTACTTTCCCACCTAGCTTTGTATCATTAGCAAATTTGGATACATTACACTCAGTCACTTCATCTATATTATTAATATAGATTGTAGATAGCTGAGGTCCCAATCTATTGATCCTTGCTGCCCCCCGCTAGTTACAAACTGCCAACCCAAAAATGACCCATTTATTCCTACTCTCTGTTTTCTGTCCATTAACCAATCCTCAATCCATGCTAATATATTACCCCAAACCCCATGAGCCCTTATCTTGTATAACAACCTCTGGTGTGGCACCTTATCAAATGCCTTTTGAAAATCCAAATATACTGCATCCACCAGTTCCCCCTTATCTACCCTGCTAGTAACACCCTCAAAAAACTCTAATATATTTGACAAACACGATTTCCCTTTCATAAAACTGGCCTGTAGTTCCGTTTTCTCTCTCCTCCTTTCTTGAATAGCGGAGTTACATTTGCTACCTTCCAATCCACACGGACCGTTCCAGGATCTAAGGAATGCTGGAAGATCACAACCAATGCATCCACCATCTCTGCAGCCAGCTCTTTTAGAACCCTAGGATGTAAGCTATCAGGGCCAGGTCCATTTGAAGAAGAGCAGGGGAGTTCTCCCCAGTGTCCTGGTCAATATTTATCCCTCAACCAACATCACTAAAACAGATTATTTGGCCAATTATCATATTGCTGTTTGTGGGACCTTGCTGTGTGCAAATTGACTGTCGCATTTCCGACAATACAACAGTGATTACACTTTAAAAGTACTTCATTGGCTGTAAAGCGCTTTGGGACATCCTGAGATCGTGAAAGGCGCTGTAGAAATGCATTCTCCCCCTCCTGCTCCTTCTCCCCCTCCTGCTCCTTCTCCCCCTCCAGCTCCTTCTCCTCCTCCTTTTTCTCCCCCTCCTTCTTCTTCTCCCCCTCATGCTCCTTCTCCCCATCCTACTCCTGCTCCTTCTCCCCCTCCTGCTCCTTCTCCCACTCCTGCTCTTTCTCCTCCTCCTGCTAAAACTCCTCCTCCTGCTCTTTCTCCTCCTCCTCCTGCTCCTTCAGCTCCTCCTGCTCCTTCTTCACCTCCTGCTCCTTCACCTCCTCCTGCTCCTTCAACTCCTCCGGCTCCTTCACCTCCTTCTGCTCCTTAACTCCTCCTGCTCCTTCACCTCCTCCTGCTCATTCTCCACCTCCTGCTCCTTCTCCACCTCCTGCTCCTTGTCCTCCTCCTGCTTCTTCTCCTCCTCCTGCTCCTTGTCCTCCTCCTGCTCCTCCTCCTCCTGCTCCTTCTCCACCTCCTGCTCCTTCTCCCCCTCCTGCTCCTTCTCCCCCTCCTGCTCATTCTCCCCCTCCTGCTCCTCCTCCTCCTCCTGCTCCTTCTCCACCTCCAGCTCCTTCTCCCCCTCCTGCTCATTCTCCTCCTCCTGCTCCTTCACCTCCTCCTGCTCCTTCACCTCCTCCTGCTCATTCTCCACCTCCTGCTCCTTCTCCACTTCCTGCTCCTTGTCCTCCTCCTGCTGCTTCTCCTCCTCCTGCTCCTCCTACCCCTCCTGCTCCTCCTCCTCCTGGTCCTTCTCCACCTCCTGCTCCTTCATCTTCTCCACCTCCTGCTCCTTCTCCCCCTCCTGCTCCTTCTCCCCCTCCTGCTCATTCTCCCACTCCTGCTCCTTCTCCCCCTCCTGCTCCTTCTCCTCCTGCTCAAACTCCTCCTCCTGCTCCTGCTCCACATCCTGCTCCTACTCCTCCTCCTGCTCCTTCTTCTGCTCCTTTTTCTGCTCCTTCTTCTCCTCCTGCTCCATCTCCACCTTCTACTCCTCCTCCCCCTCCTGCTCCTTCTTCTCCACCTGTTCCTTCTTTTCCTCCTTCTCCATTCCTGCTGCATCTTCCCCTCCTGCTCCTCCTCCCACTCCTGCTCCTTCTCCCCCTCCTGCTCCTCCTCCCCCTCCTGCTAAAACTCCTCCTCCTGCTAAAACTCCTCCTCCTGCTCCTTCTCCATTTCCTGCTCCTTCTCCACCGACTGCTCAACCTCCTCCTGCTTTCTCCTCCTCCTCCTGCTCCTTCAGCTCCTCCTGCTCCTTCTTCACCTCCTGCTCCTTCACCTCCTCCTGCTCCTTCACCTCCTCCTGCTCATTCTCCACCTCCTGCTCCTTCTCCACTTCCTGCTCCTTGTCCTCCTCCTGCTTCTTCTCCTCCTCCTGCTCCTCCTCCCCCTCCTGCTCCTCCTCCTCCTGCTCCTTCTCCACCTCCTGCTCCTTCTCCCCCTCCTGCTCCTTCTCCCCCTCCTGCTCATTCTCCCCCTCCAGCTCCTTCTCCCCCTCCTGCTCCTTCTCCCCCACCTGCTCCTTCTCCCCCTCCTGCTCCTTCTCCTCCTGCTCAAACTCCTCCTCCTGCTCCTGCTCCACATCCTGCTCCTTCTCCTCATCTTGCTCCTACTCCTCCACCTGCTCCTTCTTCTGCTCCTTTTTCTGCTCCTTCTTCTCCTCCTGCTCCATCTCCACCTTCTACTCCTCCTCCCCCTCCTGCTCCTTCTTCTCCACCTGCTCCTTCTTTTCCTCCTTCTCCATTCCTGCTGCATCTTCCCCTCCTGCTCCTCCTCCCACTCCTGCTCCTTCTCCCTCTCCTGCTCCTCCTCCCCCTCGTGCTAAAACTCCTCCTCCTGCTAAAACTCCTCCTCCTGCTCCTTCTCCATTTCCTGCTCCTTCTCCACCGACTGCTCAACCTCCTCCTGCTTTCTCCTCCTCCTCCTGCTCCTTCAGCTCCTCCTGCTCCTTCTTCCCCTCCTGCTCCTTCACCTCCTCCTGCTCCTGCTCCTTCTCCTCCTCTTGCTCCTTCTCCATCTCCTGCTCCTTCTCCACCTCCTGCTCCTTCTCCACCTCCTGCTCCTTCTCCACCCCCTACTGCTTGTCCTCCTCCTGCTTCTTCTCCTCCTCCTCCCCCTCCTGTTCCTCCTCCTCCTGCTCCTTCTCCACCTCCTGCTCCTTCTCTCCTTCCTGCTCCTTCTCCCACTCCTGCTCCTTCTCCCCCTCTTGCTCCTTCTCCTCCTGCTCAAACTCCTCCTCCTGCTCCTTCTCCACCTCTTGCTCCTTCTCCACCTCCTGCTCCTTCATCTCCTCCTGCTCCTTCTCCACCTCCTGCTCCTTCACCTCCTCCTGCTCCTGCTCCTTCACCTCCTCCTGCTCCTGCTCCTTCACCTCCAGCTGCTCCTTCTTCTCCTCTTGCTTCTTCTCCACCTCTTGCTCCTTCTCCACCTCCTGCTCCTTCTCCTCCTCCTGCTCCTTCACCTCCACCTGCTCCTTCTCCTCCTCTTTCTCCTTCTCCAGCTCCTGCTCCTTCTTCTCCTCCTGTTCCTTCTCCACTCCTGCTCCATCTCCATCTGCTACTCCTCCTCCCCCTCCTGCTCCTTCTCCCCCTCCTGCTCCTCCTCCCCCTCCTGCTCCTTCTCCCCCTCCTGCTCCTTCTCCTCCTGCTCCTGCTCCTTCTCCTCCTCCTGCTGAAACTCCTCTTCCTGCTGAAACTCCTCCTCCTGCTCCTTCAGCTCCTCCTGCTCCTTCTCCCCCTCCTGCTCCTTCTCCCACTCCTGCTCCTTCTCCTCCTCCTCCTCCCCCTCCTGCTCCTCCTCCTCCTCCTGCTCCTTCTCCACCTCCTGCTCCTTCTCCCCCTCCTGCTCCTTCTCCTCCTGCTCCTGCTCCTTCTCCTCCTCCTGCTGAAACTCCTCTTCCTGCTGAAACTCCTCCTCCTGCTCCTTCAGCTCCTCCTGCTCCTTCTCCCACTCCTGCTCCTTCTCCCCCTCCTGCTCCTTCTCCTCCTCCTCCTCCCCCTCCTGCTCCTCCTCCTCCTCCTGCTCCTTCTCCACCTCCTGCTCCTTCATCTCGTCCTGCTCCTTCTCCACCTGCTACTCCTCCTCCCCCTCCTGCTCCTTCTCCCACTCCTGCTCCTTCTCCTCCTCCTCCTCCCCCTCCTGCTCCTCCTCCTCCTCCTGCTCCTTCTCCACCTCCTGCTCCTTCTCCCCCTCCTGCTCCTTCTCCTCCTGCTCCTGCTCCTTCTCCTCCTCCTGCTGAAACTCCTCTTCCTGCTGAAACTCCTCCTCCTGCTCCTTCAGCTCCTCCTGCTCCTTCTCCCACTCCTGCTCCTTCTCCCCCTCCTGCTCCTTCTCCTCCTCCTCCTCCCCCTCCTGCTCCTCCTCCTCCTCCTGCTCCTTCTCCACCTCCTGCTCCTTCATCTCGTCCTGCTCCTTCTCCACCTGCTACTCCTCCTCCCCCTCCTGCTCCTTCTCCCACTCCTGCTCCTTCTCCTCCTCCTCCTCTCCCTCCTGCTCCTCCTCCTCCTCCTGCTCCTTCTCCACCTCCTGCTCCTTCATCTCGTCCTGCTCCTTCTCCACCTGCTACTCCTCCTCCCCCTCCTGCTCCTTCTCCCACTCCTGCTCCTTCTCCTCCTCCTCCTCTCCCTCCTGCTCCTCCTCCTCCTCCTGCTCCTTCTCCACCTCCTGCTCCTTCTCCCCCTCCTGCTCCTTCTCCTCCTCCTGCTCCTCCTCCTCCTGCTCCTGCTCCTTCTCCTCCTCCTGCTGAAACTCCTCTTCCTGCTGAAACTCCTCCTCCTGCTCCTTCAGCTCCTCCTGCTCCTTCTCCCCCTCCTGCTCCTTCTCCCACTCCTGCTCCTTCTCCCCCTCCTGCTCCCCCTCCTGCTCCTCCTCCTGCTCCTTCTCCACCTGCTACTCCTCCTCCCCCTCCTGCTCCTTCTTCTCCTCCTGCTCCTTCTTCTCCTCCAGCTCTTTCTTCTGCTAAATACGATTAAAATCACTAAGGAATTGGTACTCAGTAAATTAATGGGACTCACGGCGAATAAATCCCCTGGACCTGATGGCTTACATCCTAGGGTCTTGAGGGAAGTGGCAGTAGGGATTGTGGATGCTTTGGTAATAATTTTCCAAAATTCTCTGGACTCGGC
Source organism: Heptranchias perlo (assembly GCF_035084215.1). Taxonomy (NCBI): domain Eukaryota; kingdom Metazoa; phylum Chordata; class Chondrichthyes; order Hexanchiformes; family Hexanchidae; genus Heptranchias; species Heptranchias perlo. Next base: position 34,510,950 of record NC_090329.1, on the reverse strand, counting down.
AAAGGTCCCGGCAGATTGGAAAACTGCTAATGTAACACCCTTATTTAAAAAGGGTAGTAGGCAGAAGGCTGGAAATTATAGACCAGTTAGCCTAACATCTGTGGTGGGTAAAATTTTGGAGTCTATTATTAAGGAGACAGTAGCGGAACATTTGGATAAACATAATTTAATAGGACAAAGTCAGCATGGCTTTACGAAGGGGAAGTCATGTCTGACAAATTTGCTTGAGTTCTTTGAGGACATAACGTACAGGGTGGATAAAGGGAAACCAGTGGACGTAGTGTATTTAGACTTCCAGAAGGCATTCGACAAGGTGCCACATAAAAGATTATTGCTCAAGATAAAGAATCACTGGATTGGGGGTAATATTCTAGCATGGGTGGAGGATTGGTTATCTAACAGGAAGCAGAGAGTTGGGATAAATGGTTCATTCTCGGACTGGCAACCAGTAGCCAGTGGTGTTCCGCAGGGGTCAGTGCTGGGTCCCCAACTCTTTACAATCTATATTAACGATTTGGAGGAGGGGACCGAGTGTAACATATCAAAGTTTGCAGATGATACAAAGATGGGAGGAAAAGTAGAGAGTGAGGAGGACATAAAAAACTTACAAGGGGATATAGACAGGCTGGGTGAGTGGGCGGAGATTTGGCAGATGCAATGCAATATTGGAAAATGTGAGGTTATGCACTTTGGCAGGAAAAATCAGAGAGCAAGTTATTATCTTAATGGCGAGAAACTGGAAAGTACTGCAGTACAAAGGGATCTGGGGGTCCTAGTGCAAGATCAAAAAGTTAGTTTGCAGGTGCAGCAGGTGATCAAGAAGGCCAACGGAATGTTGGCTTTTATTGCTAGGGGGATAGAATATAAAAACAGGGAGGTATTGCTGCAGTTATATAAGGTATTGGTGAGACCGCACCTGGAATACTGCATACAGTTTTGGTGTCCATACTTAAGAAAAGACATACTTGCTCTCGAGGCAGTACAAAGAAGGTTCACTCGGTTAATCCCGGGGATGAGGGGGCGGACATATGAGGAGAGGTTGAGTAGATTGGGACTCTACTCATTGGAGTTCAGAAAAATGAGAGGCGATCTTATTGAAACATATAAGATTGTGAAGGGGCTTGATCGGGTGGATGCGGTAAGGATGTTCCCAAGGATGGGTGAAACTAGAACTAGGGGGCATAATCTTAGAATAAGGGGCTGCTCTTTCAAAACTGAGATGAGGAGAAACTTCTTCACTCAGAGGGTAGTAGGTCTGTGGAATTTGCTGCCCCAGGAAGCTGTGGAAGCTACATCATTAAATAAATTTAAAACAGAAATCGACAGTTTCCGAGAAGTAAAGGGAATTAGGGGTTACGGGGAGCGGGCAGGAAATTGGACATGAATTTAAATTTGAGGTTAGGATCAGATCAGCCATGATCTTATTGAATGGCGGAGCAGGCTCGATGGGCCGATTGGCCTATTCCTGCTCCTATTTCTTATGTTCTTATGTCTTTCTTTCTTTATCCTTGAATGTGAGGGTGGGAGTGTGGAGAGATTCACAGCCCCTCCCTCAGGCACCTTTCGACGGTATTTCCGTCCGATCTGACCTGTCCCATGAACACCCCCCCTTACTACAGCTTGAGGCACTCACCCCACCTGCGGGTGGTCTAGTGCAGCTCCTCAACCGTGGACTCGATCACCAGGTCCACGACTGTGTCTCTGGTGAAGAACCTCCATGTCAAAAAAATAAATAAATTATGGTGGCATTTTGTTAGTTTTTCGGGGCTCATGACACTGGGGCGACCCGGTGTTATTCTACAGGTTCACTCAAAGATACTAAAGCTGTCCTTGTCACTGAGGCACTTCATGCATAGTATTTCATTCTGAAAAAGAAACACAGCTCTACATTTAGTGTGGTGCCCTCTCCCAGGCATTTGGGACCTGTGTGATTGGGGCAAGCAACTGTCCATCCTCTTAACCAATCAAATTAAGCATCTGATGAGCAGCAAAAAGTCAGAACCAGGAAGAGATAAAAGAGACAGAAAGAAAAATTTTTTAAAAATTAAATTTTTTTTTTAAATGTCCAACAACAATTAAAATCTGAAGGAATGAGACCTTTTAAAAGTTAATTTTCAGTGCCACAGAGTTTGTTTGGCAGTCATTAAGACTTACCACACCATTAAAAGTGTGCTTAGACTTAAATAACATGACCTATCTTTTTTTGGCGAGATTAGTTCATATTCGTCAGGTCAGTGCAGGAACTTCACGCCATTCCATTCATTTGAACGATGAGTCAGCTGGCGAGATGTCGTTCTTGCGAAGTTTACGGAGGAGCAGGGCATCTGGCACAGCAACTTTCGGATTTCCGCGTTTGATTGCACAGGTGCAGTCACCGGAAGTTACTGTATCAGATGCACAGAAATAACGGTGAGCCCTGTTAGCCTCACCGTAATTTACAGAGGAAAATCCAGCCCATTAACTCCTGCTCTTATAATGTTCCAGTACTTTGCTCAAGTGACCATTCCTCACATGCAAATCCAAAAGAAGTCACCAGTGCACATGTGCCAACCTGGAAAACTGATCAACAGCTTCAAGAAAACTAACATAGCTGCAAAAAAACTGACTGCTCAAAAGGACTCATGAATATAGGCCTAAGACACAGCAAATTCAGTGGGAAACAGGTATTGCATAAACAAAAAGAGAAAACACTGGAGACGCTCAGCAGGTCAGGCAGCATTTGTCGAGACAACACATCAGTTGATGTTTCAGATTTAAACCCTTCCTCAGAACTGAAAGATATTACAGATGAGCAGCATTTAAAAAGGGAAAGGGAGAAGGCGAAAAAATAAACACACAATGATGACACACACAATAAAATACATATAATGACCTGTAATGTACTAAGTTGGGGATCAGGAAATGGTTAAAAGGCAGAAGTGATATATGCAGAGAACAAAAGGAGGCATAATGAGAGAAATCAAATAAATAAAAGATATATACAAGACACTGCGAGAAGAGTTAAAGGGGGCTAGGAAAGTAGGATGGAAAGCATGAAAAACTGGCAAAATGGAGCAGGCTCCAGCAGCCCAAAATTATAGAAGCATACAGCACAGAAGTAGGCCATTCGACCCATCATGCCTGTGCCGGCTCTTTGAAAGAGCTATCCAATTATTCCCACTCCCCTGCTCTTTCCCCATAGCCCTGCAAATTTTTCTTTTTCAAGTATATAACCAATTGCCTTTTGAAAGCTATTATTTAAAGTGCTCCAACTACCCTTTCAAGCATTGCATTCCATGACAACTCTCTGCGTAAAAAAAATTCTCCTCATCTCTCCCCTGGTTCTTTTCAATTATCTTACATCTGTGTCCTCTGGTTACCAACCTTTCTGTCAGCAGAGCGGTTTTCCCTCTCTACTCTATCAAAACCCTTCATAATTTTGAACACCTCTATTAAACCTCCCCTTAACCTTCTCTACTCTAAGGAGAACAATCCCAGCTTCTCCAATCTCCCCAGATAACTGAAGTCCTTCATCCCTGGTATCATTCTAGTAAATCTCCTCTGCACCCTCTCTAAGGCCTTGACATCCTTCCTAAAGTGTGGTGCCCAGAATTGAACACAATACTCCAGCTGAGGTCTAAATCAGGGATTTATAACTTCCTTTCTTTTGTACTCTTATGCTTCTATTTATAAAGCCATGGATCTCATATGCTTTTTAAAGAACCTGGTGCAAGAAAATACTACATTGGCACTAAGGGTGCCAAAGGGTGCATAGTGTCCCTAACGCTATTATCAACCAGCTCATCTTCACCATCATTGCCAGCACCTAATACCAGAGAAAAATTGGGAGCTATAGTTAAGGTCTGAAGTTGTTAAAGACAATGTTACGGCCAGAAGGATGCAAAGTAGAAAAAGACTAGTAGAAAAATTAGGTGCTTTTCTTTGAGCTTGCATTGAGCTTCATTGAAACAGTGTAGAAGGCCAAAGACAGAGAGGTCAGCGTGGGATTGGGGCAGCGAATTGAAGTAGCAAGCAATAGAGAGTTTGGGATTGCACTTACGGACAGAATGGAGATGTTCAGGAAAAAGGTCATCTAATCAACCTTTGGTCTTCTCATTGTGGAGGAGAACACACCGTGAGCAATGAATACAAGTATACTAGGTTAGAGGAAGTATGTGTAAATTGCTGTCTCACAAGGAAGGAGTGTTTGAGGCCTTGGACAGTGGTATCGGATGTGGTGAATAGGCCGGTGTTGCATCTCCTGCACTTTAATACACACAGATCGGCCATGATTTCATTGAATGACAGAACAGGCTTAAGGGGCTGAATGGCCTATTCCTGTTTCTATGTTCCTAAGTTAGTGGAAAGTTGCCAGGGAAAGGACAGCAGGTGATGGGGGTGATAGAAGAATGAACCACGATGTTACGGAGGTATTGATCCCTTTGGAATGCTGACAGGGGAGGGGAAGGGAGGGGATGATGTGTTTGGTGGTGAGATCGCGTTGGAGGTGGTGGAGGATGCACTGTCGATTGCAGAGCCTAGTGAGGTGGAAGGTAAGTACAATGGAGACCTGATCACAGTTTTAAAGGGGTGAAGGTGTGGGAAATTGGACAGACTTAGTTGAGGATCCTATCAAGCATGGTGGAGGGGAATCCACACCTGAGGAAAAAGGAGGACATTTTGGAAGTTCTAGTGTGGAAGGAACCGTCCTCAGAGGAGATGTGATGGAGAAACTGGGAGGAAACAATGGAGTTGAGCAGGAAATGAGGTGGGAAGAAGTATAATCTAGGTATACGTGGGAGTCAGTGGGCTCTTAATAGATGTCGGTGGCCAGTCTATTCCTAGAGATACACATAACCAGGAAGGGAAGGATGGAGTCAGAGATGGACCTCGTGAAGGTGAGAGTGGGTGGAAATCTGAAGCAAATTTAAGGAAATTCTCTAGATCAGGGCAAGAGCAGAAAGCAGCACCAACGCAGTCATCAGTGTAATAGAAAAAGATATCAGGGTGGGGACCTGAGTAGGAGTGGAACAAAGAGTGTTCAACATATCCTATAAAAAGTCATGGCTTAGCTTGGACCCATGTGTATTCCCAGGGTGACACCTTTTATCTAGAGGAAGTGAGTGAAGTTAAAGGAAAAGTTGTTCAGCCAGAAGAAGGAGGGTTGTGGTGTATAGGAACTGGTTGACCCTCAGGCAATCCTAGTGAGGGATTGATGTGTAGAGGGGCTGTACATCTGGGACTGTGCACCATCGAGGAATAAAAACTCCACGGGACAAGTGATCCACCCGTGGCTAACTAAAGAAGTTAAGGATAGTATTAGATTAAAAGAAGAGGCTTATAATGTTGCCAAGAAGAGTAGTAAACCTGAGGGTCGGGAGAGTTTTAGAAACCAGCAAAGGATGACCAAAAAAATGATAAAGAGGGAGAAAATAGAATATGAGAGTAAACTAGCAAGAAATATAAAAAGATTGTAAGAACTTCTACAAGTATGTAAAAAGGAAGAGAGTAGTGAATGTAAACATGGGCCCCTTAGAGGCTGAGACAGGAGAAATTATAATGGGGAATAAGGAAATGGTAGAGACATTAAATAATATTTTATATTTGTCTTCACAGTAGAAGACACAAAAAACATATCAGAAATAGTGGGGAATCAAGGGTCTAATGAGAATGAGGAACTTAAAGTAATTAATATTAGTAGAGAAAAAGTACTTGAGAAATTAATGGGACTAAAAGCCAACAAATCCCCTGGACCTGATGGCCTACATCCTCGGGTTCTAAAAGAGGTGGCTGCAGAGATAGTGGATGCATTGGTTGTGATCTTCCAAAATTCCCTAGATTCTAGAACGGTCCCAGAAGAATGTAAGGTAGCAAATGTAAACCCGCTATTCAAGAACGGAGGGAGAGAGAAAACAGGGAACTGCAGGCCAGTTAGCCTGACATCAGTCTTTGGGAAAATGCTGGAATCCATTATTAAGGACGTGGTAAAAGGGCACTTAGAAAATCATAATATGTTTAGGCTGAGCCAACATGGTTTTATGAAAGGAAAATCATTTTTGATAAATTTATTAGAGTTTTTTGAGGATGTAACTAGCAGGGTAGATAAAGGGGAACCAGTGGATGTTGTATATTTGGATTTTCGAAAAGCATTCGATAAGGTGCCACACGAAAGGTTGTTACACAAGATAAGGGCTCATGGGGTTGAGGGTAATATATTAGCATGGATAGAGGATTGGTTAACAGACAGAAAACAGAGAGGAATAAACAGGTCATTTTCAGGTTGGTAGGCTGTTGCTAGTGGGGTGCCGCAGGGATCAGTGCTGACGCCTCAGCTATTTACAATCTATATTAATGACTTAGATGAAGGGACCGAGAATAATGTATCCAACTTTCCCACCTAGCTTTGACGATACAAAGCTAGGTGGGAAAGTGACCTGTGAGGAGGATACAAAGGTTCTGCAAAGGGATATAGACAGGTTAAGGACTAAGATGAGAAGAAATTTCTTCACTCAGAGGGTTGTGAATCTTTGGAATTCTCTACACCAGAGGGCTGTGGATTCTTAGTCGTTCCATATATTCAAGGCTGAGATCGATAGATTTTTGGATACTAAGGGAATCAAGCGACATGGGGATCAGGTGGGAAAGTGGAGATGAGGTCGAAGATCAGCCATGATCTTATTGAATGGTGGAGCAGGCTCAAGGGACCGTATGGCCTACTCATGCTTCTATTTCTTATGTTCTTACATCCAAGGTGAAAAGGAGATTTTTAGGGCCAGAAAACTGGAATCTGTTAAAGTGGCAGAGGGTGTAAGAACTGCCATGGATATAGGGAGGTAAGGACGGGACAAGGGAGGAAAAAATGGAGTCAAGATAACAAGAAATAAGTTTGGTGGGAACTTATTTTTCATAACTTAAGCTGCAAATATATCCAATATTTCATCACTTACATAGCGCAAGATTGTAACAAGAATTGCAAAGATTTTCCTTAATATTGTGGAGAAATTGTGGGCGATTGTAGATATCTTTTAGTACTCTCTGTTGGTAAATCTGTTTTTCACTACATTATTTATAGGTTGTCATATAGACACAGAGACACTCTTCTTCCCCAGTTCTCAGAGGCAGTCTTCATTCTCCTCTAACCCCACAGTACAGTTTACTCAAAACGCTGATGACCCATATGAAATGTAGATGGTTGGCATCATTGAAGTCGATAGGAAACAAAATTGGGCAGCCTGTAAAATGGGCTGCGGATTGGCTATTGCCCATTTTGCGCACAAGACCAATTTCACGCCCATTGGTGGGAATTTTAACCCTCCAGGACGGGCGGGAGAGGGCCGACCCCACCCCAACCTGTGATCCAATCTCCCCCCCACCCCCAACCTTCAATCTCCCCCCCCACAGACCCATGATCCCCCCCACCTCCGTTCTCCCCCGACCTCTGAATCCCCCCTCCCGACTCATGATGCTGCCCGACCTCCGATCTCCCCCCTACCGGACCCATGATTTCCGATCCCCCCCAGCATCCAATCTCCCCCTTCCCACCCGGACCCACGATCTCCCGACCTCTGATCTCCCCCAACCGATCTCCGATCCCCCCTGACCTCTGATCTCCTCCCGGCCTCTGATCTCCCCCTGGCCTTTCCTTTCTCCTCTAGGCCTTTCTGATCTCCCCCCGCCCAGCCTTTCTGATCTCTCCCTCCCTCCCTCCTCTCTGCTTCCTGGCTGTGGCCTGGTGCAGCAAACCTTCCCGCACGGCAGCTAGTCAGCCTCTCAATCTGGCTGGCTGCCAGCTGGGAAACGGAGACAAGAAATTTAAATGAGGTCCTGCCGTTAAATTTGGGTTACCCGCATTTCCGTGATTCCCGGCCACTGCCACCCCACCTCAACAACCCTGCTCCCTCCCCGCTGTTAAAACTGGATAGACATATGGTGAAGGAAAGAATACTAGAGCCTGGTCTTTAGTTGTGTCCAAGCCTTTATTCACCGAATTTCCTCATGCACGCCGCACACCCTAGCTAAGCGTTCCTATAAAAAGCATCCAAGAGATTTCCCAATTGATACCCACCACCAATTAATACAAATCACACAATTAACACCTGCCTCCCTGTAAATATCGGGGCTATTATCTCCATGTTTTGTATGTTAGCTCCCTGAGGATGCAGCAGCTCAAGATTTTAGAATAGGTCTGTGTCCACTATGAATAAATAGTAAGCATGCATAGAGAAGTGAGTGCACTTACCTCGTCGATTCTCCTAATGCCACTGAACCTACTGCAAATTTGTTCCCTGGTTCACTCATCAGGAAATGGAGGAGAGGTGTCCCCAAACATGTTTTCACACACACCCGTTTCCACCCCAGATTCACCAAAAATCTGGGTGGAAAATCTAGCCTAGAGTGGCAGTTTGTTTCAGTGGTAGCATTCTCGCTTCCAATTCAAAAGATTGTGAGTTCAAGTCCCATTCCAGGATTGGAACAGTGATACTTAAGTGTAATACTGTGGGAATGGTGCATTGTCAGGAGATGTAAAAGATCTCATGGAAGGAGTTCTCCTAATGTCCTAGCCAACATTTCATCCCTCAATCAGCATCACCAAAACGGAATAGCTGATCATTCATCTCATTACTATTTGGGAGACCTTGCTGTGCACAAAATGGCAACCACATTTGCCACAAAAACAACAATGACTATACTTCAAAAAATAATTTGTGAAATGCTTTGGAATGTCCTGAGGATGTGAAAACCGCTAGATAACTGCAAGTCTTTCCTTCTCTGCAACTTCAACCCATGCAGTGGACCTGTGATTTAAATGAACAATGGTTTTCAGCTCCAAAGAATCTCTGCTGCATTTCTTCTTCAAATTGCAGGTAACATTTGTGGCACATAAGTGCCAGGTTATAACCATCTGAACAAGCTGAGGTTTTTTTCTCTAGGAAAGAGAAGACTGGGAGGTGACCTGATAGAGGTCTTTAAAATTATGAAGGGATTCGATACGGTAGACATAGAGAAAATGTTTATACTTATGGGGGTGTCCAACACTAGGGGCCATAAATGTAAGATAGTCTAATAAATCTAATATGGAATTCAGGAGAAACTTCTACTCAGAGAGTGGTTAGAATGTGGAACTCGCTACCACATGAAGAAGTGGAGGTGAATAGCATAGATGCATTTAAGGGGAAGCTAGATAAGCATATGAGGGAGAAAGGAACAGAAGGATATATTGATAGGGTGAGATGAAGTAAATAGACTGGGAGGAGGCTCGTGTGGAGCAAAAACACCAGCATAGACTTGGGCCTAATGTTCTGTTTCTGTGCTGCAAATTCTATGTAATTTCTATGTAATTCAGAACCTCTAAAAACTCATTTACAAAGTAGGGACCCTTTCCCAAAGCTCTCACTGCACACATTTTCAAATGTAACAAAATACACACCTGATCGTAACACTGAAAATCCTTCTACAGCCAGATTTATTTATAAAAAGTTCACTCCCCTTTAGCGACAAACAGCAGTCCTTTAAGAACTACCACTTCGCCCGATCTTGCACTTTCCAGCCATTAGCAGGACAGACTTGCTTCTCTGCACAGCAGGGAGTATATGGAAATTGAATGAAGGGGGTTGCAACACAAAATTCAGTGAGGCCAGTCTCCCCTGTTGCTGGCACAGGCACGCTTGCACCGTATGTGAGCATAGTTCCAATTTTGCTGATTTTGCAAAACTGGGGATTAGTTGCCATGCTGAGAGTTAACAGTTCCATTATAATAGTGAATTCTGCCATAAGCCAAATGATAAACTGGTTTACATATAATTCCCCCACCCCCGCCCCACACACTAAACAACAGACCATGTTACCTAAAAGCTGATATTGATTGTACTTCTCTACAAGTTAGGATGTCAGACCTTGGAAGTCCCGATTCACAGGCCATAGTACGGCTCATGAGTCTGTTTTTTGATCAGCCAGCCGTCTGACATGCATGATGGCCCACTGCCATTCTCAAAGGTCTCCAACCCAAGCTACCAAGTATGTCACAAAAGTAACGTTTTTCTTATCTCAGAGTACATACGCCTCATTGGGACACATACATAAGCACGGAGAACTTTACATAGAAATCATTACAAAGAACTTACAAAATGGAAACAGGCCATTTGGCCCAACCAGTTGTGCTGGTGTTTATCCTCCACATGACCAGTCCTAATCCCATGTGCCCACTCTTTTCCCATAACTCATTATTTCCCTTTCCTTCAACCACCTATCTAACCTATTCAGCTATTTAACCATCTCCTATTTTTTATCCACTTTACAGGTCATTCCATGTGTGTGTGTGTGTGTGTGTGTGTTTATATAATCACTTTCCCCTTACTGTGCAGTTTCCTCTATATTAGGGAGATCAACCACAGAAGAGGTGACCACTTTGGTGCTTGAGGTGGGGACCCTCCATCGGGACACCATGCTGGCGGAGTGGTCTGTATCTGTGGTGTTAACCTGCATTTTTCTTCTTCCAGGCTCCTTGGTCCCTGAAGTCTGCTGCACTTTACCAGTTTTTATCTGCTTCCTTTCCCTCCCCCTGCCTCAGCTACTTACATGTACTCTGCATCTCATGAATGTCTTAGGTGTCAGGTTTGGCTCATTGATAGCATTCTTGCTTCTGAGTCAGAAGGTTGTGGGTTCAAGCCGTACTCCAGAGACTCAAACACACACTGAGGGAGCACTGTTGCAGGTTCCGTCTTTCGGATGAGATGTCAAACTGAGGCCCTGTTTGCCCTCTCACATGGGCATAAAAGATTCCATGGCCTAATCATAGAAGAGCAGGGGAATTTTCCCCAGAGTCCTGGCCAATATGGACTACAAATGTTAAAGGTACTTGAGGGCTAGATTTTTCACCTGTTAACTATGATTGGTTCAAGAAGGCGGCTCATCACCACCTTCTCAAGGACATTTAGGGAAGGGCAATAAATGCTGGCCTTGCCCGCGACGCCCACATCCCACGGACGAATATAAAAAAAAAATTATCCTTCAATCAACATCACTAAAACAGATTATCTGGTCATGTATCTCACTGTTGTTTGTAGGCAAGTTGGCTGCTACATTTCCCTACATTACAACAGTGACTACACTTCAAAAAGTACTTAGTTGGCTGTATAAATGCAAGACTTTTGCTTTAGTTCTTAGTTGCTTGGTAAGAGTCAAGGCTTAGGGACACCCAGTGTTCATAGGGTACTAACAGAATTTAAGAAACCAAAATTGCACAGGTTACAAGCAGTAGATCACAAAACACTGGTTTGCATGCTAACCTAACTAACAAAAGCTAATTAACAGCTTGAAAAAAGCTAACACAGCTACAGAAAACTTGAAAACTCAAAAATGTACCTAAATGTAAGCGTATGACTACACTGAAAGTGCAATGAGACATAAGCTTGTAAATTAATTCAACGTTCTATAACCTGTACTGCAGAAAATAAACCATAATTACACAAAAGCCTAAAAGGGAATACAAATGTTAAAGGTACTTGAGGGCTAGATTTTTCACCTGTTGACTATGATTGGGCAGAAAATCTAACCCAAGATTTATTTTCTGGGGAGATCTGATTTTAGTTTTGATTTTTGTCATCTCTGACCTCGATGAACAGAATGATTTACAATATTTAAGTCTTTTATATAAAAAAATCACACAAAGGAAGTATGGGCAGAAATCAGAGAGAGAGAGATGGGGCTGGGACTCTTTTTATCCTCTTACTCGTTTTCTTGAGTTTTAGCAATGTTCCAAATAAATACTAATTTATCACTTTATCACTAACTTTCTCTGAATTTACCCAGATCTTTTGGGGTGACTGTGATCATGGTGCACGATCCTTCCTCAGCATCTCTGCAGCCTTGAACATGGTCATCCACACCTTCCTCCTCCAACGTTTATCCTTCATTGTCCAGCATCCATTTGTTTGATTAGGTCTCAGTGAAGCATTTTTTGTGATAGGGATGCTGTATAAATCGAGTTGTTGCTCATCAGCTTTTCCAAGTTTTGTAGGTTGACATTTATGGATCATTGATGATGGGATTGATACATAAATATTACATGCTCAGCCCAGGCACAGACATTTTGAAATAAAGCTTGAGACATGCTGTAGTATCCTATGAATTGCTGTACAAATAGGCTATAAGCCTTTATGATGAGTACAGTGCCAATTGCTGCAAAACAATTGGAGAAAGATGCTGGTATGGTGTTTCTGCTAGGGGTACAATCGCTAAAATGCATCCAGAATGCAGTGGACACTGTACTTGTTTTGCCGAGGTAAAGTTACGGTGAGGTAACTTTACCTCAGCAAAGTTTCCACGTAAGCCCGAACGTAAAATCTCCCATGAATCAACGTAATCAAGCAATGTAATCAATCCTAATCGATTCTTGACTGGAACACGGCATTCTCTAGCATAACAAAGAGGAGTGTGGCACAGAGCAGTCCCCACGAACAGGTTTTTAAGCCATTTCACGGACTCCCAGGCCGCCTATAATTTCCGCAGCCTGGATTTATGCAAAAAGACACCTTCAACCACGAGGCAATCAGTAAGTGGTCCGCACATAACGTCCTCGAGACCCTGCAGGAAAAGGAGATGATGGATCCTGTCGGTTGGTTCCCCGAGCAGACTGTCAATATCATTTGGCAGAACGCCTCATCGCCAGAGCTTTCAAACAAGCACCAAGTCATAGCTTGGCTGGTGGTGAGAAGGGCCCTTCCCGTCAGATCCTTCATGCACTCCCGGACTCTCAGCGCCACCGCGCGCTGTCCCCGAGGAGGCTGCGGTGGAGACGAGACTGTCACCCATCTCCTTCTGGAATGTGCCTTTGCAAGGAACGTCTGGAAAGAGATGCAGTGGTTATCTGTCCAGGTTCGTCCCGAGCAGTTCCGTAACACAGGACTCAGTGCTCTACGGGCTGTTCCCGGGGACGCATACCGAGACGGACATCAACTGCTGCTGGAAGACCATCAACTCGGTGAAAGACGCCCTTTGGTTTGCCCGAAACTTGCTGGTCTTCCAGTGCACGGAGCTGTCCTCAACCGAGTGTTACAGACTGGCACATTCCAAGGTCCAGGACTACGTGCTCAGGGACACACTGAGGATGGGTGCGGCCGCCGCAAAAGCTCTGTGGGGAAAGGCAACCATTTAAAGGCTTCCTGCCATTGTATACCGAGGGGCTGCAATCAGGGAACCCCCCCCCCCCCCCCCGGCAGAATGTAAAATTCAAATTGATGTAATGTACCTGTAATGAATCTGTAATGTACCTGTAATGAATCTGTAATCAATAATCTTTCTTGAGTGTAATGCAATGAGACACCCTAGAATGTCATGAACTGTAATTATGTACAATGTGTTTATTGAACTGTACTTGATGTAACCTGCAAATTGTATAATCTGTATTGCAAATTTTATGAATAAAGTATATTTTAAGAAAAAAAAAGGAGTCCATGGCTGTCCTCTCTCCTCCGTCTTGTTCATGTGTTGCATTGAACCCTTTGCCGAGTCCATCAGGAGGGATGCGAGCATAAGAGGGGTAACGATCCCAGGCAGCGGAGGCACTCAGGTCAAGGCCTCCCTGTACATGGACGACGTCGCCATCTTCTGCTCGGATCAGCTGTCGGTCCGCAGATTGATGAGCATCTGCGACCAGATCAAACTGGCCTCCGAGCTGGAGTAAATCGCAGCAAGAGCGAGGCCATGTTCTTTGGGAACTGAACTGACTGATCCTTTGTCCCCTTCACCGTCAGGTCGGATTACCTGAAGGTGCTGGGGATCTGGTTCGGGGGGGCCGGGTCGTGCACCAAGAATTGGGAGGAGCGTATTGCCAAAGTCAAGCCGAAACTGAGACTGTGGGATTGATGATCCCTCTTGATCGTGGGCAAGAATCTAATCATCAGGTGCGAGGTGCTCTCAGTATTGAAGTATGTGGCGCAGGTCTGGCCCATACCTTGCTCCTGTGCCGCGACAGTCACCCGAGCCATCTTCCACTTTATCTGGAGATCAAAAATGGACTGTGTCCACAGGGATACGATGTACAAATCTCCAGAGAAAGGGGGGAGAAACGTGCCCAAAGTCTCCCTCATCCTGATGGCCACCTTTGTGTGCAGCTGAATCAAGCTGTGCGTAGACCCTGGGTACGCAAACACAAAGTGTCACTACGTGCTGAGGTTCTATCTGTTGGTGTTACGAAGGATGGGCCTGGCCACGCTGCCACAGAACGCTCCACCCAGTTGGACCGTTCCGCCCCACCTGTCCTTCGTAGAAGTGTTTGTGCAGATAAACACCTTTGACCACAAGGCGATCAGCAAGTGGTCCGCAAGTAACGTCCTCGAGACCCTGTGGAAAAAGGAGATGGTGGATCCTGTCGGATGGTTCCCTGAGCAGACTGTCAAAGTCATTTGGCAGAACGCCTCATCGCCAGAGCTCTCAAACAAGCACCAAGATGTAGCTTGGCTGGTGGTGAGAAGGGCCTTTCCCGTCAGATCCTTCATGCACTCCCGGAATCTCATTGCCACCGCGTGCTGTCCCCGAGGAGACTGCGGTGGGGACCGTCCCCACCTCCTTCTGGAATGTGCCTTTGCAAAGAAGGTCTGGAGAGAAATGCAGTGGTTATCTGTCCAGGTTCGTCCCGAGTAGTTCCGTAACACAGGACTCTGTGCTCTACGGACTGTTCCCAGGGACGCACACCAAGACAGATATCAACTGCTGCTGGAAGACTCTCAACTCGGTGAAAGAAGCCCTTTACTCTGCCCAAAATTTGCTGGCCTTCCAGTGCAAGGAACTGTCCTCGATCGAGTGTTGCAGGCTGGCATATTCCAAGGTCCAGGACTATGTGCTGAGGGACGAACTGAAGCTAGGTGCAGCCGCCGCAAAGGCTCTGTGGGGAAAGGCTACCATTTAGAGCCCTCCCGCCATTGTATACCGAGGGGCTGCTATCAGGGAAAAACCCCCTCGGGCAGAATGTAAAATAAAAATGAATGTAATGAAATGTAATGTAACTGTAATGAATCTGTAATCAATAAACTGTATTGATTGTAAAAAATGAGGCATCCTAGAGTGTCATGAACTGTAATAATCATGTACAATGTGTAACTGTACTGTTGGAATCATATTTAAACTGTACTTTATGTATCTTGCAAATTGTATAATCGTCTATGTTTGAAATGTGAAATGACAACTGTATTGTATGTATTGTTACAAATTTTATGAATAAAGTAGATTTTTTGAAAAAAAGAGTCCGTGTTTCATTTATTCACAGGGTGTGGGAGGCTGCAGCCCCTGTTCCACTATTTAAGGGGGCTGCTCTCTTCTGGCTACACTTCAGTCCCACGGTCCTGATCTTTGGCCACCCAGTGAGGAGGGGGGTGGGCAAGTCGGAGGATGTCCTCGTGGGTCTGCTCCTGGGCCTGTCCATGGTGGCTATCCACAGGTCCAGGCTAGACGCGGCCTGTGGGGGTGGTTGCTTCGACTGTCTGCCTCTCTCCCGTGGCATTCTCCGCGCCCGGGTGGCCCTGGAGAGGGAGCACGCGGTGTCTGCCGGTACGCTTGAGGCTTTCCGCGATCGGTGGGCACTGCAGGGGCTGGAGTGCATCCTGAACGGGGAAAATAAAATTTTAATTTGATACCTGGTTTCGTTTTATTTGGTTTTTAGTATTTAAGCACACCCTACACCCCCCCTTCTTATAAAAGGGGGGGCCTAAAAACACAAAGAAATAAAAAAGGTGCAAAAAAAAACGCCAAAAAAAGGTGCTGGTTGGTGGGTAAAGTGATAGTTGAGTTGTTTGGTATCATGGGGGATTTAGTGGTGAGAGGTTTGTTCCCGGTGCTGGTGTTAGTTGGAGTGGTTTGTTGCTCTGATATTTGGCAACAGTTTTGGCAGAGATTTCCATGGAGAAGAGTAAAACCCACCCCTGTACCCCAGAGAGTCCCTCCCCCTGTCCCTCCCTTTGGTTCCCATTTCAGTGTGTCTGAGGGGAGAAGTCTGTCTCCACTGCAGACTGTGATGGTGCAGTAGAAAAAAAAAGAAAAAAAAACACAAAAAAAAAATGCTCTTGGTCTTACTTTTTAATTGGCTTCAATTGACTGCTTTGATCTGCACTTGGTACATAAGACCCGTGACCAGCAGTCAATTGAAGTCACACAGGTGTGCCAGCTCTGCTGTAAATTACTGAATTTAAACTAATTTTAAAGTAATTTAAAGTAATTACAGCAGCAGCAGGAGAAACCCAACAGGGGCGGGCTTCAATTGACTGCTGGTCACTGCAAGTACAGGTGATTAACGCTGAACGGATACTTATGCACCCAATGATATGACGGGCGCAATCATCGGAAACTCGACAGGCCAACCTGGGGCCACTTTCCGCGACCAGTGGGCACCGCAGGGGCTGGAGTGCATCCTGGACGAGGATAATAAAATTTTAATTTGAACACTTGGTTTTGGTTTGTTTGGTTTTAGTATTTAAGCACAACCCACACCCCCACTTCTTATAAAAGGGGGGCCTAATACACAAAAAAAAAAGAAAAAAAGAAAAAAAAACCTGGGGCCAACGCCCAGCTTTGTGCATGGGGGACTGCTTCGGGCTAATGGACTTTAGAGCCAGCGTAAAAGATCGCGGATACTCTGGCGTTAAAGTAGTCATGGGTGCAACTCACTTACGTTTAAAATTCCACGATCTTTAATGCTATTTCATTCGATTCCGCCCAGATTACCTTGGTTTGGGGGCGGAAATCATGAGGAAACTCCAGGCCGCCATATTTAAAGAGGGGTTTAAAAAAAGACCAAGTGCTGACTCTTCCCTGCCTCCAGGGGGCGCTGTGGCGCGGGGCGTGTCTCGGTCAGCGGAATGGGCGGGAGCAAGGTGTCTGACGTCACCGGGTTGATTGACGTGGGTATTGTCCATTCAGAAGCCGGATTGGCTTCGTTGCCCCCCCCCCACCACCACCGCCGGACGCGGTCTCCTCGCACCCAATCATGGAGGTGGGGGTTGAACAAAGGGCGGGGCCTGGCCTGGCCTGGCCGTCTGAGCGGTGAATGGTGGCGGTCTGGGAGTGGGTGCGTCGCGAGTAGAGAGACGGGGAGGGGAGGCGGATGTGGCGGTTGAGCAGTCTGATAGCAGTACTCTCGGTCGGGATGAAGGGAAGGTTTTACTACGCGGTGAGGAAGGGCAGGAGCCCCGGAGTGTACGCCACCTGGTGAGTTTGTAGGGGGGGCCGGGTCCGGGTCTCTGGGTCCCCCGGGGTCTGGGTCAATCTGTGATCGTTAACGAGCCCTACCGTGCAGGAAGGTCGTAGCTTGGATCCCTGGCCTGTGCTGAGTTCGCTTGTCTCCACCACTGGGGGCTACCTTTGGCCTCGGTGCTTCTAGGATGGAGAAGGGTGAAATCCGCCACGATTCCCGGTCTATTTTTTCCCCCCATAGGCTGACGTTTATTGCCCATCCCTAGTTTCCCTGGACACAACTGAGTGACTTGCTGGGCCACATCAGAGGGCAGTTAAGAGTCAACCATGTCGGTGTGGGATATGAAGTGGAGATGCCGGTGATGGACTGGGGTTGACAATTGTAAACAATTTTACAACACCAAGTTATAGTCCAGCAAATTTATTTTAAATTCACAAGCTTTTGGAGGCTTCCTCCTTCCTCAGGTGAACTAATGTCCTGTGGGGAAGTGAAGCTGCCATTGTTAACTGCTCTGCACATGACTCTCTCTCATATCCCACACCTGTAAACAATTTTACAACACCAAGTTATAGTCCAGCAATTTTATTTTAAATTCACCTGAGGAAGCCTCTGAAAGTTTGTGAATTTAAAATAAAATTGTGGACTATAACTTGGTGTTGTAAAATTGTTTACAGGTGTGGGATATGAGAGTCATGTACAGAGCAGTTAACAATGGCAGCTTCACTTCCCCACAGGACATTAGTGAACCAGCTGGGTTTTTATGGGATTCCAACAGCTCTTGTAACTTTTACTGATGTTGGCTGCTTATTTCTGGAATTAAAATTCTCATGTTTGGGTTTGAACTTGTGGTCTCTGGATTGTTAGCCCAGTGACATAACCATCGTACCCTTTCGTGATCATCCAGTAACTCCTGCTGGAAAAGTGCCTGTGGCTATCAGGTCAGAAGAGGACCTGGCTCAGCTGTACATAAGCAGCTGCCAGTCTCCACTGTAATGGCTGATGCATGAAGAATGGTTGTTTGGATGAAGTAATGGAAACCTGTGGAAATTTGGTTTCTTTGGGAGAGGATAAGAATATTTTTATTTAAAGCAATAATATTAGCCCTGGTCCATATGTTTAAAATGGCTTTACAATGTATATTCTTGGCAATCACATCACTCCTCAAACACTTGCCCTGATATCAAATACTTCTATTTAAAGGCCACATCTAGTGACAACAGTGCAGTCAATAATGGTTTCTCACTTTAACCCTCCACCCTAACTTCAACCCCAACTTTAAATGCTGTATGGGAAGTTAAGGCTTCACTGATGGTGTATTCTGTTGTTTATGACTCAACTGTGAAAATAAATTTTTTAAAAAAGCCTTTATAATCCTTGTGACCACCCCCCCCCCTTCCTGTTTGCTTAATAATAGCAAAGGGTTATAACACCAACTGTGAATGTATATTCTTGCAACTTTTGAATGATTAAACTGCAGCATTTTCTTCTGTTGTACAATTTGTGGTAAATATTTAGGAACTCTGTCAGCCTTACTGAGACACTTTTTTTTAGCAGTGTTAGATGCTATATTAAATGTAACAGTGACAACATGCATAGAATAGCCAATGAAGGTTGGTAGTGTATGGCCAGTGTTTCTTTTTAAATTAAAATTTTGGCTGTAGGAAGGAAATTTTATGCTGCTCAAGATAAGCATGTCTGTACTGGGGGACTGGAGTATTTTCTACCCATTGTCAACTGCTCTTAGGTCAGCATAGGTAAGATATAGCAAAAGTTTTCTCTAGATTGTCCAGAAGTATGCCCCTACCAGACCAGTTTGATGGTCCATTTCACATATACACTCTCCGTATGGCCTATGAGTGAAACTGGCAGTTCATTGCCTTTTTGGCAGATTTGTTCAGTGGGCTTGGCGTCATTGACTTAAACTGATCACAGTGGCAGGAGGGTGTAATTACATTGTGGGAAGAAAACTGTAGATCTCTGGCAGAGAAAGTTTATATAGTATTAAAATAACATCAATTGGGAGATATTTTGATTTTAAAAAAAATACTAACTGATCTCCCATGTGCTGCACAGTCAAGATCAAGTGTAGTCTTCACATGGAATGGGTTAGAAGGCAGAGGATAATTGGACTAGGGTGTGCAGATGTAATTCAGTCTTCATTTTAAAGTCATATGTATGTATTTTGTCTTTATTTGTGCATATATTTCTACATTTATAATGGAAACTTGCCAAGCTGTAATTACACCCTCCTGCCACTGGCTGCACAGCAGCACCTACCCTGGCACAAGAGTGTAATTACAGCCTGAAAAGTTTACATAGGCAGTTTCCATTATAAAGGTGGACTTTATAATGGAAAAAAGTTGACAGTTAGTGTATGCAGAAGTAAATTACTTTTTTAGTATATTAAAGATACAGATGGGGGTGTAATTTGTGCATTGTAATTTTTCCATCCACTTTAAGTAATAAGGAAGAGGCATTATCATGCCATTGGTCTGGGCTGAATTTTAATCAAAGTCCCAAAGGTGAGTGAATTGCTTTTTAATCTACTGCATCACCCAGCCCAATATTTTTTGCGGAATTAGCTTTATCCCAGGTTTTTAGCAATTAAGAATCAATCAATTTTATTTTAAAAAATTAAAGAATTTGGGGCATTATATTCCTCTCAAATGGTGCACTTTTTCCTCTTAGGGATGAATGTAAAGAACAAGTAGACAAATTTCCCTGTGCCAGTTTCAAGAAGTTTGCAACTGAAGAAGATGCTTGGTCTTTTGTCGGTACAGTGGCTTCAAGTTCACAATCTGCCTTAACAGGTAAAGCATATATATTTGAATATGTAACAAAGTGGGCTGAGCCTTCAGCAGAACAGCTAAATTAAATTTAAAATAGCTGAATGTTGGTAACCAGAGGACACAGATTTAAGGTAATTGGCAAAAGAACCAGAGGCGACGTGAGGAAAAGAAAATTTACGCAGCAAGTTATGATTTGGAATGCGCTGCCTGAAATGGTGGTGGAAGCAGATTCAATAACTTTCAAAAGGGAATTGGATAAATACTTGAAGGGGGGAAATTTGCAGGACTATGGGGAAAGAGCAGGGGAGTGGGACTAACTGGATAGCTCTTTCAAAGAGCAGGGACGATGGGCCAAATGGCCGCCTCCTGTGCTGTATCATTCTATGATTCCATATGTAGAAGAGTGAAAGCTTTGAAGGGGAAAAAACTAGTACAGTGAGGAACAGGGATAAATAACGAGATACTTAAATGGAGACGGCAGAGCAGTAAAAATTTAACAAAGGAAAATGTGGTAAGGAGAAGAAAGGTGAGGTAGAGGGGGAGTAGGCCATACGGCCCTCCAAGCCTGCTCCGCCATTCAGTAAGATCATGGATGATCTTCGAACTCAACTCCACTTTCCCGCTCGATCCCCATTTCCCTTGATTCCCCTAGAGTCCAAAAATCTATTTATCTCAGCCTTGAACATGCTCAACGACTAAGCTTCCACAGCCTTCTGGGGTAGAGAATTCCAAAGATTCACAACCCTCTGGGTGAAGAAATGCCTCCTCATCTCAGTCTTAAATGGCCGGACCCCTTATCCTGCGACTGTGCCCCCTAGTTCTAGACTCTCCAGACAGGGAAACAACTTCTTGGCATCTACCTTGTCAAGCCCTCTCATAATCTTATGTTTCAATCAGATCACCTCTCATTTTTCTAAACTCCAGGGAATATAGCCCATTCTACTCAATCTCTCATAAGACAAGCCCTCTCATCCCATGAATCAATCTAGTGAACCTTCGTTGCACTGCCTCAAAAGCAAGTATTTCCTTCCTTAGATAAGGAGACCAAAACTGTACACAGTATTCCAGGTGTGGCCTCACCAAAGCCCTGAACAATTGTAGTGAGATTTCCTTACTCTTGTACTCCAACCCCCTTGCAATAAAGGCCAACATGTCATTTGCCTGCCTAATTGCTTGCTGTACCTGCATGCTAACTTTGTGTTCCTTGTAAACAATTTTACAACACCAAGTTATAGTCCAGCAATTTTATTTTAAATTCACAAGCTTTCGGAGGCTTCCTCCTTCCTCAGGTGAACGTTGTTGGAAATGAAATTCACAAGCTTTTGGAGGAAGCCTCCGAAAGCTTGTGAATTTAAAATAAAATTGCTGGACTATAACTTGGTGTTGTAAAATTGTTTACAATTGTCAACCCCAGTCCATCACCGGCATCTCCACATCATTTGTGTTCCTTGTATGAGGACACCCAAATCTCTCTGAACACCAACATTTAATAGTTTCTCACCATTTAAAAAATATTCTGTTTTTCTACCTATCAAAGTGAATAACCTCACATTTCCCCACATTATACTCCAGCTTCCACTTCTTGCCCACTTACTTAACCTGTCTCTATCCCTTTACAAACTCTGTGCCCTCCTCACAGCTTACTTTCCCACCTAGCTTTGTATAGTCAGCAAACTTGGATACATTACACTCGGTCCCTTCATCTAAGTCATTAATACAGATTATAAATAGCTGAGGCTCAAACACCGATCCTTGCAGCACCCACTAGTTACAGCCTACCAACCTGAAAATGACTACTGTCTGTTTTCGGTCCGTTAACCAATCCTCTATCCGTGCTAATATTTTACCCCCAACCTCATGAGCCCTTATCTTCTGTAACAACCTTTTCTGTAACAACCTTTTCTGTGACACCTTATCGAATGCCTTTTGAAAATCCAAATATATTACATCCACCAGTTGAGTAATACATTATTTTAAATATACGGATAATTGGTTAGGAAACAGATATGTTTTGTTTTTTTAGCAAATATTTTAGAAATCCTGCTGAAGATTCTGAACGTCATGGACATGATTCTATTGTGCAGTGACAGTAAACTCTGGCGTATGATGTGGCACACAGAAAATTAACTTCATAACAGGTTTTTAAAAAAAAACACATTTTGCTTGCAATACTCTGCCAAAAGCATGATAAGATTGCAGCATAAACACTTTCAGATTAAGGTGTGATTCCACTGCATTTGGAATTCTGTTTGGAAATAACTGTCAAAGGAATTCTGCCTCCTGGCTTTTATAAGGACACGTGACTGACTAGCGCTTGAAATTTTTAAAACCTCTCAAAGGTTTCTCATTCTTGATATTTTTGACAACCTGCAAACAATGGGAATCCTGCAGAGAGTAGTCCAAAACTTTTAACTTCCTTCAGCTGCCTTCTCTGGAGAAGCATAACAGAAGTCTGCTAATCAACATTGATGTATATAAATGATAAAAAGGATAAAAGAAAGGAATGTTATTTGGTATTACAAATTACCAATAGCAAGAAAATTTGCCCAATGACTACATTGCTGAAGTACTAGAAAGGGCAGCTGGTGTCTGTGGAACCATACCCCATCAAAAGTTGTGCCTTCAGCAGAGAATAGAAAACAAATTCTTTCCAGTCGGCAACACCCAAATAGTCTCTGGTCCTTTCTCCAAATTGTCTATTTCACCAGTGTGTGCGGTTGGGTATTTTCTTGCATCGAATACAATAAAATATACTATAAATCAGAAAAGAGTGCCAAGACTGTTTCACACATCCGAAGCTATCAGCACTTCTGCACAAAGTTAATTCTGCTGAGACATTTGTGGTAAATTTGAAAGTAAATATAGTGTTATGTGTTTGACATTGAAATTTTTCCAGTTGTAGTACTGTCAGAAATGCATGAGTGATTTGCAAAGTCTCAAAGCAGGCCCTGGAGCTGAGGTTAAATGTTATTTTCTGTTGCACAGAATTGCTCTTGTAGAAGTGAAACATTGATGTGTTTTAAGAGCTGTTCATTAACAAACCTGAACTGACTGAACAGGTGGATCAGAAGAAGAAACTTGGGTAGTGTGGAGAGTGGTCAAGGTCCAATAATATGAATTGAAAGAGAACTTGTTAATAATAATGGTGGGGGAGGGGGAAGAGGAAGGGGGAATCCACAGGTTCCGTGTAAGTGCTGGGATGTGCCTGCCTGACCTGACCCCAAGAAATTTTACTCTACTTCATAATTATTTCCATTACGATTCTGTGAACCTCAAAAGAATAATAGTGCAATGATATTTATAAGATAGTTATGCAGATCAATTTAGTATAGTTGTTGAATGAGCCCAGTTAGGATGTGCTTGGAACCCATTTGATTGAATTATCTAACATAGTCCAGTCTTTATCTAATTTTAACCTAAACCTAGGATTTAAAAAAAAATCTTATCAATATTTTTCTCCTCCCTTCCTGATGGTTTTGATTCTTTGTTGGGATACATTTCTATTGGTGGCCTCTACTACTATACACAAGTAACTATTATTCATCATTGAGCTTTTGACAATAAATGATAGCAGTCTGTTTGATCATGCAGACATCATAGCCAAGCTCAATGTATATACATGCACAGTGGACAGCAGGGGTTGCTGAATATCAATCAGAAATTTGAACCCTGGCTTTTTTTTAGTCCCCTTCAATGCAGGGGCACTGAGGTGACTTTTAGTGCCATTCCTGTAACTGTGGCTAAGGTCAGCTAACTTGAGCTTGGGGTCTCCCTAGTTTGTGTGCATCATTCACTGGATAAACTTGCTGAGCCAGTGGCGGCACCCTTCTAAAGTGATTTGACACTGAATCGTTAATGATGTGTAAGTAGACTAGTGAAATAAATCTGGGCATCATAATTAATACAGTGCACAATTTGCTCCACAAAATTATTTGGTGATCCAATTCCATTCAGCTATTTAGTGATGATAAAGTAGAGGTTGAGGCATAGCCAAACATGCCAGATCCTGCTTTTACTGTTCTTTGTCATCTTCCTGGAAGTACTTTCATCAGATGTGATAGTTTTCCTGAAACTTACACTGTCTCCAAATAGTATTTTATGCCATCTCTCGTTACTTCCCTGAAACTTGTTTCTACTTTACAACCAAATCATATCTCTAAATCTGCATATTTTAATTAAGTTGCAATAGAACTAACCATTTAAAACTTTTTTTCAGAATGTAGAGGCCAAAGCAAATCTGCTGATGAGTCTAAACTACAGAACTGTAGTGGGGAAAAACGTTCACACATTTCATCTGATGCTGACGACGAGCCATGCACAAAACGGCTCAGAAGCACAAAGTCATTCAGTGACCCAGAACAGAAGTTCACTTATATGGGTAGGTGAAAGTATTGTCTTATTGTTCCTAATATGTAACCTAAAATTACTAAAATATTCTGAATAAAACTTCAGTGTTTTTTTTATGTTAACGTGTAGAAGAATTTGATACGGTTTCTTGTATATGAGATTAAATGGGAGTGTATTTTTAGTTGGTTTTGACTATTTAAGAATGCTAAGATAAAAATTCAAGGGAATAAATTCATTTTCAATATCTCTTTAACCACATGGATGTTGAAAATTACAGAATTTTTTTGTTCATGTATTTACTCTTCCTCCTCCCTTCCTGGGTTGCCCTAATTGGAGCTTGTTTCAATATTTCCTGCTTAAGCTGCCAATGAATTACTTTGTCTGGTGCCCCCTGCTTTTCAGTGTTATCGGAAGAATATGAAAAACATTTGACCTGTTAATTTACTGGTTAAATTATTCTAAACTTTAGTAATTTCCCCTTTTATTGCCTGAAAAAAATATACTTTTAAATCCAATCAGGGATGGATTTTCTGTGAGGCAGAAGGAAGCAGGCTTGGAAAATGGATGGTGGGTCATTGGAAGATGGAAAGGAATAAGTTTAGTGGATGTGCATAGAAGAATAATATAAAATGAAACGGGAAATAGAGAAGAAAGGGAAAACAATAGAAATTATTTTGTGACCTAGATATGTATTAATATAAAATTCCTCAATCTCTGTAGCTTTACTGTCATCTTGAGTGATTCTTGAGCCTTCTATACGCTGCTTAACTTTTTTAAAAAAAAAACAACCAAGGACTACAAAATTCTTCCATGAGTTAAGTTTTTTTTCCTCAAAAGCTCAAATGCATTTTGCATTGGTACACAGGTGGTAAGTTATATAAAGAAG
Organism: Heptranchias perlo; assembly: GCF_035084215.1. Classification (NCBI taxonomy): domain Eukaryota; kingdom Metazoa; phylum Chordata; class Chondrichthyes; order Hexanchiformes; family Hexanchidae; genus Heptranchias; species Heptranchias perlo. The sequence continues at coordinate 34,485,767 of NC_090329.1, read as the reverse complement.
CTGACACTTGAGAGATTGATTTGCAATAACTGGATTAGCACGTGCATTGAGACAACTGCTGTGGTCGCCATTTTCAACTGCATCAAATATTTATAACATTAATTTTTCTGTAAGAAAATGTGAATCTGACACCAAATATGGTTGCAACTAGTCTGTTTATTGTGTGACAACAAGTCTTACAATTGGTCTTAGTATACACAATGTTTGAGCCACAGGATACAAGAAAAGAAACGACAATTACTTTGTTCTTTCCTTGGGTAGAGGAAAGTAACCTCATGGATCCATGTCCTATACCTCTACAAGCCTAAGCTGTCTAAGGCCCCATTCTTATAGTGGTCTTGTCACGTACACGCACTGTTGTTCACAGCTGCCTGTCTTTTATCTCACTTGTTTCAGATTATGGGATGTGTAGGCTTCCCTTATCGGTGTCCAAACTCCCTCGGTGCCTTGTTTCACATCCTTGAAACAGATGAGCTGTAAAAACAGATTTTATAAGCATCCTTTGTTAGCTTTACCCCTCTGCCTTATGGGTAGTTTAATTTGACCATTTCTGCTTTTAGCTGTTTGTTAATGCTTAATCTAATTTCTTTAAGTGTGAGCTGGTTATATGTATTAGTACATGTAAGAAGTTTATGTTTTGTATGTTAAAAACACCTGCTCTAAACATTAGTTTTGTATACTAGAAAAATATTGTGTAAAAGGATTAATCTTACAGTTCTCTATTTTGAGGCTAATTCAATCCTTTTCATTTGGTATTTAACATCTGTGTGGGAGGTCGAATTATAAAGTGCATTGTTTGCATTAAACACTATCAAGTGTAACCTCACTCACCCATCAACCCTATCCTTGCTCACATACACTGCCTTAAATTTAAAATTCTCATCCTTATGTTTAAATCCCTTCATTGCCTCAGCCCTCCTTATCTCTGTAACCTCCTCCAACTCTACAGCTCTTTCCCAGCCCCACCATTGGTGGCTGTGCTTTTAACCACCTAGGTCCTATGCTGTGGAATTCCTGCCCAAAACCCCTTCTTCTCCTTTAAGACACTCCTTAAAACCCACCTTTTTAGTCACCCCTCCTAATATTTCATTCTCTGGCTTGGTGTCCTTTTTTTAAAAAATTAAGCTTCTGTGAAGCACTTTGAGATGTTTTCTACATCAAAGGTCTAATTTCAAGTTGTTGTAGTATGGATTAGGTGCATGGTAAAACTCACTGAACTTCAGTTCAAGGACAAGTAGAAAAGTAATACCAGGGTGCAGCTTAAGATGACTTCCTTGCTTTGAAAATATGAACTGTTTTTGGCTGTAAGAATTTGTTTAAGGGATTACTTCTTTTATAATACTGATATGTTCCTCAAGTGTCATCGTTGTGAACAAGATCCATGTGTTTCTGCTTCTTTGTTCAGGAGATGCTGTTGTAGTTTACACGGATGGCTGCTGTTCAGGTAATGGACAGAGTCGAGCTCGCGCTGGAATCGGCGTGTATTGGGGATTTGGTCATTCTCTGTAAGTAATGGGATTTGTTTCCAATTTGAAAAAATATTAAAAATTCACTTCAAAAGCAATCATCAATTGAAAGTGTAATGACTTGTAAGTGAACATTTTGTTACTATGATTGTTTTTCCATTGTGTAGGTTCTCCACTGTAACCAAGCAATTTTAAATGTGTTCGACCAGCTGGGATAATTTTTATTATAGTAACTTTTAGTTTAGCTATGACAGCCGACTTTAATGGCTAGACCCTTCCCCAGTACTGACACGTCTCGGGGATTTCTACAACAGTGATGATAGATCGTGGTCTGACCCCAATGCTTCCAGGCCAGAGACTGCTCCCCCTCCCCTGCAGTGCTGCTAAAACTGGGACACCTCTCTTCCCCTCCTTTTCTCCCCCCCCCCCCCCCCCCCCCCCCAACTGCCAAACCCCAGGAATCATCCAGTAAATTAACCTCCATATTCTACCCCTCTCACAACACTAGAACCCAGGTTCCTTCCCCCAATGTAGTACTGACATACTGCAGAAGCACCCTCTAATGTTACCAGAGCAGTGCAACCCCCATAATTTTTTAAACCCCAGAACCCCTTCCCATTACTGATGAACCCCATGTATCTAACTAATGTAATCTGCTACCTTAACTGTAAAGGTAAGAGATAAAATTAAATATATCGGTAAAAGAATGTATATTAATAAAGACCACTGATGTAGGATTTTCAGTGAAAATGGCCAAATCATGAAATTCATTCCCAAAAGACCTGCAAAAATCCCGAAGTTCCATGTAATAAAAACAGTATTTGACTGAGTCACTTTGAGTCACTGACCCTGATAAATAATTTTATGCCACATGGTTATTACACCCCTTTTTGTTACAAAACCACATATCCTTTGACTTACCACAAGCAATGCCACGGTCTATCTAATTGTGATATACAATAAATAGTAACGGAGTCACTAAGGCACGGTGTTAGAACACCATTGTACTGTGGAATTATGGGATTTAACTGGCGCTAACAATTTACCAATATTACGGAGTTCCCCAAGCTTAGTTACCTTTTTGTGAGGCAGCACTGAGTGAAGGCCAACAGCTTCCTTGGGTATCTTTTGGGCACCTTCTGGGAGCTTTCTTAGCATGGATGATGCCTTGCAAACATAGGACAGATGGGGAAAGGGGAACAAAATAACTTTTAAAAAGCATTGCCCTCCCCAGAACAAACCAGAGGTTTGCTGTGCTCAAAAGTCAGTAAGTTTTTTTGTATTCTGAACGCAAAGCTGAGTGGTGATCTGCAATGTGCCGTGGCATCGATTTCACTCTTCCGAAATCTTGTGATCCATAATTTTTTTTCCTGCCCTCCTCCCCATGGGGAAGTACTCCATTTTTCATGGTAATGTAACAGATCAGCAATTTGGTTTTTGTGGGGGATTTTTACAGTGCTTTTCTATTAATTTTTAAACTTTTTTTCTCAGAAACCTAAGTGAAAGACTTTCGGGAAGACAGACCAACCAAAGAGCAGAAATAGTTGTAAGTATTTTGAATGGATAAATATCGGCAAAATATTGCCGAGTCTTATCTGTCCACAAAGAAGTGCACACAAGTTTTTATTAAATGATTGCATCTGTTCTGTTTTAATAAGAATTTATGTTGATGACTAAACAGTTCTCAGACTACTGACTTAATCACACCATGCAAACTGGAATTTGTAAAACTTGCACTACTGTCAAACATTTCTTCACTAACAGTATTTGAACCAAAAGATACCGTAATTGCTTGTTATATTTATATATTTTTTTCTTCATGTTAGGCAGCTTGTCGAGCAATTGAGCAAGCAAAGGAGCTCAATATTGAAAAACTGGTTATTTTCACAGACAGCATGTTTACAATTAATGGTGAGTAATTTGAACCTAAAGAGTGATGAACAAGTTTTATTATGCTCTACAAGTATGTGTGAGATATTTAAGGTTGCCATAAAATCAAGCCATGAACTTTCAATATTTTATTGCATTTACAAAGTTACCATGTTTTTTATTAATTCCCTGTCTCTCACCCTTCTGAAAGCACTGACTCATGGTGACCAACTCCGCAATTTACCTCAGTAGGGCCTTTCTTCATGTGTGAGGCTACAACAGGCTGTTCACTGGGGGATATCGTCTAGTAATCACGTGCAATTTCCAGCAGGGGGTCACTGAATGGCAACCAGGAATGGGAATGTGGGTCATTTTTTTTTCCTTTCACTAATCCAGGTGACTGAGGTTAGTTGTTGCTCCCCTTCTACCACCCTGGTCTAAAGCAGCTACTCAGCACAGACTGGATCAACCCTAAGATCTGACTGATCACGTTCCTGTACACATTTAGCTGCTGAAGAACACATTGCCTTTTTTACAATTACAGTATTAGTGCTCTGGTTCTGCATATTTTATCACAGACTTGTTAGTTTTTGTTATTACATTCATTATAACTTGGCTCAAGGGTCCACTTGATCGGCACCCCATCCACGAGTTTAAACATTCAACCCTTCCACCCACGTACAGTGGCTGCAGTGTGCGCTATCTACAGGATGCACTGCAGCAAGTGGCCAAGGCTTCTTCGGTAGCACCTCTCAAACCAGCATTCTCCACCACCTAGAAGAATAAGGGCAACAGGTGCGTGGGAGCACCATCATCTCCAAGTTGCACTCAATCCTGACTTGGACATATATCGCCGTTCCTTTACCCTCACTGGGTCAAAATTCTGGAACTCCCTTCCTAACAGCATTGCAGGAGTACCTTCACCACATGGACTGCAGTGTTTCTAGAAAGTGGCTCACCACCACCTTCTCAGGGCAACTAGGGTTGGACAGTAAATACCAGCCTAGCCTGAAATGCCCACATCATGAGAATGTTTACATTTTTAAAAACAATTGAGCCAGTTTCTGCTTCTGATCACTATTCAGTGATTTCTGCTGGAAAATACGCTTTTGTAGATCTGGCTCATGCTCTGGCCCACGCTGTCGAATGGCCTGCTGATGCTCACATTTTTGACTTGCTGAAATGACTGGAAGAGTAATGTGAGGCTGTGCACTTTAGGTTGAATGGATCCAATGATTTTTTTTTGCAAATTGGCTGTTGAGTTTCCTACATTACAACAATGACTACACTTCAAAAGTACCTCATTAGCTGTGAAGTGCTTTGGGACGTCCTGAGGTCATGAAAGATGCTATAGACATGCAAGTTCTTTTGTTCTTTATCCAATAGGTATTACAAAGTGGATTAAATCTTGGAAGATTAATGGCTGGAAGCCAAGTGCTGGGGGATCAGTAACCAACAAGGAGGACTTTGAAAGACTTGAGGAATTGACCACTGGTATGAATATTGAATGGGTATGCAACATTTTTTCATGGAGATACTTCAAGAAAAACAATTCAGAATTATTTCTATGTTTCTATTATCCTCTGCTGTGGGGGGAGGGGTTATTAAAAGCCCACCAAACTGGCCATAATGTCTCTAGCAGTATATAGTCTCTAGCAGTATGTAGTCTCTAGACGATCCACACATTATTTTTCATATTAATTTACAAGGAAAAGTACTAAAAATACTTATTGCTTAAATTAATTTCTCTTCCTGTGTGACCTCTGAGCTCTCTATCCAGATAATCAATGTCATGCAATGGCTGAAAGGCTCTTAAAGCTGAAGTTTTGCCAACTGGGACCCTCTGGATATTTGTTGCTCATATTTCCAGAAGGATGAAGCCCTCAGCTATGTTCATTTTTTGTATGATTGTATTTTGACTGTAATTTAACTTCTGTAAGTGTGCGTGCCTATTGTTTGGAGATTTCCAAAATCTCTGAAAACCAACTAATTGAGATTGTAGTTGTTATGAATTTTATGTAAGATTTATCAAAACTCTCACACAGCTACTAGTTGGTTACCTGCATAATTGCTAATTGACAAAGAAAAAGAATTGTCCCTCTTTCCTTGTAACTCTCTGCTTGTCACAGACTGTCTCCCTATCTTAGCTTCCTCTTTTTCCTTCTCCCCCTATGCTTTCACTTGTTTTTGCACCTCTCTATATGTCTGACTTTTGTTCACTCCCATTCTTTTCTGTGAATCCTTCCTGTCTGCTGTCTTCTCTCCATTTTCCCCACTCTGTGAACATCTCTTTTCTGTATCCATCCTTTTCATCTCCCGTGGAAACAGAGCAGATAAAAGGTTGTAGCCCTTTGCAGAAATTAGAGCAAGGAAAGGAGGTTTATGTATCATGTCCTAACCCCGATTCCTCTCCTTGCTCCACTACAGATAAGCCACAAATATTTCAAACCCTCCCCCACTGGCCTCACTCCCTTCCAGTCTGGGAGTGAACAAGCAGGAAAGATGGGACTGAGGGAATGAAGGGAAGGTGGGACTGGCAGGCAGGGCACTCATGGTATAAAGTAGGTTTTATTAAATATTGCTGCTGTTATTTTTATGATATCAGTATTGGGACTTCAACTATTTGTATTAGCAGGTGAGTGAAGGTGCACTTTCCCATCACCACGTCCCTAGCCTCCCTGCGTGGTGCCTCTTGGACAAAAGGTGATGATGGTGAGGGCATAACAGCTAAATCTGGGCCTGCCCTGTGAGGCAACCAGTTAGCCATAAACAGAGAGGTGAGCCAGGAGTGAGGTGTGTGGTACCTGGGGGCCATGTGATAAATGGTCACATGATTATAACATACCACTGAAATACTAGATTGGACAAACAACTCCGTTTTTGATGTTTAAAATAAAATGAGTGTCTACTTGTAATACACCTTTCTACCTACTTTGCAGATGCACGTGCCAGGCCATGCTGGTTTCACAGGAAATGAAGCAGCAGACAATCTAGCTAAGGATGGAGCCTCCAAGCCACCATGTTGACGAATACTGATAAATACACTTTCTAGTACACAAATTATTTCTGCAAGGATGCAAGTCTGAAGTGTGTATATCAAACTGATGCAAAGCAAACTTTATTTGATCATCTGCTGTTTTTTGTATTGCTCCCTTTCACTGGCTCACAGTGCTGTTCATTAGGGATAATTTTCCAACTTCATGAGGTGGAGAGCCTCTCCCACTGCTATATTGTATATTGGAAATTCATATGAGCTGGGCATGATTTTCTAGCCATTTTTGTTTAGGGTTGGAAAATTGTAGATAGCATATACCTGAATTTCCAATATGTACTGCTAGTAGGTGAGGCTTCTTGCCAATAATGCAAAGTCTGAAGTGTTATTTTAAATGAGGATAGCAAACTTATTTTCTCAATCACCCTGGGCTGCGTGGAATCTGCAGCCATGAGGCAGTCTGTCGGCTTGCTCCAAGGTTTACACTGCTCCTCTGAGCTGGTTGCTAAATTTGCAGAATAGCAAATATTTAGGGAATTTTTTTTTCTCCTCTTCCTAATCCCTGTGGGAAGGTGTCTGGGCTCCACATCAGCATGGCTGAGCTATCTAACATTGCAGCATTGGGGGTTTGAATCTGTTTGTCTCCCTTCCTTTCTCTCCCATTACTATAAATGCAGCATGTTGGTATTTCCAGCATGCTATGTAACAATGCTGCAACTAAAATGTACACTATAGATGTTATGGGTTTTCATACAATGGCATGAGAACTGTTTGCATTTAAATATTTTAACTACTTTTGTTGTACATACTGTTGATATACAGAATTTGTTTTGTTTTATGGTTTGGATCAGTGTATAATAGTTTCAGGTCTGAATTTAGGTGGTTTCTTAAATGTTCAAATAATACACATTTTTGGCTCCTGTTTTGATTTTTTTTTTTTGCAATCATTTAAATGGCATGTTTTCTTTTTGTAAGCTCTTTGTTGCAGTAATGCACTTGTTTGTACATGAGCCCAGTTGCAAGCAGGTTGATGAGTTGACTGTTGATTTTAGTATGTGAAATCTTCCATTACAATATATGGAAACCAATCAGGACAGGGAAAAAGTCACTTTTTAGAAGTTTGTACATGGGTTGTTAGTTCAGTTTGTGAAACTAAAATCGTGTTAAATAAATTTTTCTACTAATTTCTTTTTGTAGATTTTATGGTGTTTTTCTTCATCTTTATTCAAGAACTTAATGACATAATTAAATAATTTGTACAGCACTGTAACTCTACTTTCTCTGCCACAGGAATACTTATGGAAATCTCCCCATTTTGTTAGACTGGATTCAAATGCTAGCCTTATAGCCCAGAGTCCGGGCCTCACTCATTAAAACCATCAGGCAAGCAATTTTTCCCATATTTTATTTAATGACATTAGATAGACAGGGTAAATATGATTTTAAAAATTGGATCAGACAATTGGATCTCTAGGCACTGGACACTATGTGGCATTGATGCTATACAACTGGAGCAATGCAATGCATTTTATTTGTGCTGACACCTATGCTCAGAAGCTTTTGTCGACAGTTGCTTGATGGCTATAATGTTTACAAGTTAACAGATTGTGGAACAGTTAAATTCAATTACTTTGATTGCTGAACTATTAAATCAGGATGTTTGCAAGAAAATGGTAATTACCAATATACTAACACCCTACCTCAAAAGATGCCATAGGTGACTTTAAAGGCATATTGTTACTTGAACAGATTCCCTTGGGCATAAAATCACAATGTGGTTACTTAGTTTTGGTTCTGGCTGGAGATGTTTGATGGTAAATGAAGTAAAATTGTTTCTTGGAGGTTACTGCCTCAAATCCTGTGCTGAAAAACTGCACTGGAATTATCTTTTTTTTTAAAAAAAGCACAAGTTCCCTGGTCTGCTGGGAGCTTGATCCAGCTTGTGTAAGTGGTCAAGGTGGCATGACTAACCCTTCAGACCCATTTTCCCCAACGTCCACCCCAAATAATTTACTGCTTCTATGTGTGATGGCAGATGCTGCGGGCAGTAATGATGGAGGCTGATACCAAATTGCCATTTTGTATGCTGCTACCAAAGATTGATGTTACTTTGCCTCTACATCAATCTTTGGAGGTTCAGTTATGACAGTTGATACTTTGAGCAGAGCTGAATGAAACTATTACTTTGTGTTGGGGATGTGGCTTTCCTAATGGGAATCTCCACAATGCCATGGAGGAGGAGGATGAGGAGATTGAATGGGATAGATTGGAGACTCTGGGAGTGAAGCGTCACGGAAGGTATCTCTTGGCTACGTGCTTATACCCAGGGTCTACAGATAAAGAAGGTCGGTCTTAGTCCTTTTTGACCTCCAGTGTCTGAGGTTATGCTTATGCCCTGCAGGCCACTTCCACCATGAAAACAGCATTGTCTGTACCATAGAATCATAGAAGTTTACAACATGGAAACAGGCCCTTCGGCCCAACATGTCCATGTCGCCCAGTTTATACCACTAAGCTAGTCCCAATTGCCTGCACTTGGCCCATATCCCTCTATACCCATCTTACCCATGTAACTGTCCAAATGCTTTTTAAAAGACAAAATTGTACCCGCCTCCACTACTGCCTCTGGCAGCTCGTTGCAGACACTCACCACCCTGTGAGTGAAAAAATTGCCCCTCTGGACCCTTTTGTATCTCTCCCCTCTCACCTTAAATCTATGTCCCCTCGTTATAGACTCCCCTACCTTTGGGAAAAGATTTTGACTATCTACCTTATCTATGCCCCTCATTATTTTATAGACTTCTATAAGATCACCCCTTAACCTCCTACTCTCCAGGGGAAAAAGTCTCAGTCTATCCAACCTCTCCCTATAAGTCAAACCATCAAGTCCCGGTAGCATCCTAGTAAATCTTTTCTGCACTCTTTCTAGTTTCATAATATCCTTTCTATAATAGGGTGACCAGAACTGTACACAGTATTCCAAGTGTGGCCTTACTAATGTCTTGTACAACTTCAACAAGACATCCCAACTCCTGTATTCAGTGTTCTGACCAATGAAACCAAGCATGCTGAATGCTGCCTTCACCACCCTATCCACCTGTGACTCCAGTTTCAAGGAGCTATGAACCTGTACTCCTAGATCTTTGTTCAATAACTCTCCCCAACGCCCTACCATTAACGGAGTAGGTCCTGGCCTGATTCGATCTACCAAAATGCATCACCTCACGTTTATCTAAATTAAACTCCATCTGCCATTCATCGGCCCACTGGCCCAATTTATCAAGATCCCGTTGCAATCCTAGATAACCACCTTCACTGTCCACAATGCCACCAATCTTGGTGTCATCTGCAAACTTACTAACCATGCCTCCTAAATTCTCATCCAAATCATTAATATAAATAACAAATAACAGCGGACCCAGCACCGATCCCTGAGGCACACCGCTGGACACAGGCCTCCAGTTTGAAAAACAACCCTCTACAACCACCCTCTGTCTTCTGTCGTCAATCCAATTTTGTATCCAATTGGCTACCTCACCTTGGATCCTGTGAGATTTAACCTTATGTAACAACCTACCATGCGGTACCTTGTCAAAGGCTTTGCTGAAGTCCATGTAGACCACGTCTACTGCACAGCCCTCATCTATCTTCTTGGTTACCCCTTCAAAAAACTCAATCAAATTCGTGAGACATGATTTTCCTCTCACAAAACCATGCTGACTGTTCCTAATCAGTCCCTGCCTCTCCAAATGCCTGTAGATCCTGTCTCTCAGAATAACCTCTAACAACTTACCCACTACAGATGTCAGGCTCACCGGTCTGTAGTTCCCAGGCTTTTCCCTGCCGCCCTTCTTAAACAAAGGCACAACATTTGCTACCCTCCAATCCTCAGGCACCTCACCCGTAGCTGTCGATGATTCAAATATCTCTGCTAGGGGACCCGCAATTTCCTCCCTAACCTCCCATAACGTCCTGGGATACATTTCATCAGGTCCCGGAGATTTATCTACCTTGATGCGCGTTAAGACTTCCAGCACCTCCCTCTCTGTAATATGTACACTCCTCAAGACATCACTATTTATTTCCCCAAGTTCCCTAACATCCATGCCTTTCTCAACCGTAAATACCGATGTGAAATATTCATTTAGGATCTCACCCATCTCTTGTGGTTCCGCACATAGATGACCTTGTTGATCCTTAAGAGGCCCTACTCTCTCCCTAGTTACTCTTTTGCCCTTTATGTATTTGTAGAAGCTCTTTGGATTCTCCTTTGCCTTATCTGCCAAAGCAATCTCATGTCCCCTTTTTGCCCTCCTGATTTCTCTCTCAACTCTACTCCGGCAATCTCTATACTCTTCAAGGGATCCACTTGATCCCAGCTGCCTTAGCATGTCATATGCCTCCTTCTTTTTGACTCGGGCCTCAATCTCCCGAGTCATCCAAGGTTCCCTACTTCTACCAGCCTTGCCCTTCACTTTATAAGGAATGTGCTTACCCTGAACCCTGGTTAACACACTTTTGAAAGCCTCCCACTTACCAGACGTCCCTTTGCCTGCCAACAGACTCTCCCAATCAACTTCTGAAAGTTCCTGTCTAATACCATCAAAATTGGCCTTTCCCCAATTTAGAATTTTAACTTACCAGTCAGTCACTATTGCCATAAATTTCTTTGACTGGATGTTTCCACATAGCATAAGGTTATACAGCTGTTCATTATTGCATCAAGATGATCACTGATGCCCCATTCAGGAGGGCTGTGCAGTTCATATCCTTACCAATGGAAGCAGACAAACAAAAGCTACCCAGTGCTACAGACTGGCAGGTTTCCCACAGGTGGCAGAACTCATGTGGTACTCAATTTTATGAAGAGGAAAGGCTTTCATTCTATTCATGAGCAGCTAGTGTGCAATGCTAATCACCTTACCTTGCATGTCTGCCAGATACCCAGAAAGTTACCAGGACAAGTTGAGAAGGCTGTTTTTTTAAAAAAGCATATGGGAACCTTGACTTTACAAACAGAGGCATAAGAGTAGAAAAGCAAGGAAGTTATTACTAAACCTTTATAAATCACTGGTTGGGCCCTAGCTGGTGTATAGTGTCCAATTCTGGGCACCACACCTTAGGAAGGATGTCAAGGCCTTCGAGCGGGGTGCAGAAGAGATTTACTAGAATGGTAGCAGGGATGTGGGACTTCAGTTATGTGGAGACTGGAGAAGCTGGGGTTGTCCTCCCTAGAGCAGAGAAGGTTAAGAGGAGATTTAATAGTTGTTCAAAATCATGAAGGGTTTTGATAGGGTAAATAAGGAGAAACTGTTTCTGCTGGCAGGTGGGTTGGTAACCAGAGGACACTGATTTAAGATAATTGTCAAAAGAACCAGAAGGAGATGAGAATTTTTTTTGTGCAGCGAGTTATGATCTGGAATGCACTGCCTGAAAGGGTGGTGGAAGCAGTTTCAATAGTAACTTTCAAAAGGGAATTGGATATCTGAAAAGGAAAATAAAATACAGGGCAAAGGGGAAAAGAGCAGGGGGTGTGGGACTAATTGGATAGCTCTTTCAAAGAGCCAGCATGATGGGCTGAATGGTCTCCTGTGCTGTATGATTGTTTGTTCGAATCAGGTCTGCTGTGTTAAACTGGAATATGAACAGGACTGGATACAAGGTCCCTGAATATTAACTCTTAATGTCGTGGTTTGTTGCTGACTGTTCAAAGTCTTTCTGCCCACCTACCTCACCAGGGCTACAACAACTACTTGCATTTATATAATGCCTTTAAATAAAATAGATTAAAGGGATAAAGGAACAGATGCTGAGCTGTGGTGGGAGAGTTAGAAGGGTTGACCAAGAGCTTGGTTGAAAAGATGGGTTTTGAGAAGACAATTAAAGTTGGAGAGAGAAATGGGGAGGCAGAAGGGTTTAGAGAGGAAATTCCAGAAAGTACAGCTGAAGACTGTCAATAATCATGGGGTGAAGGAGCATAAACTGATGCACAAAAGGCCAGTCTCAGAGGATTAGAGTGTGTGGGAGGATATCAGGTTCGAGGAGGTTACAGAGATCAGGTAATGTGAGGCCACGGTGGGATTTGAAGACGAGGTAAGGATTTTAAATTAAATACATTGGAGACAGGGAGCTGATGCAGGTCAGGGAGAATGGGGTGATGAGCAAGTGGAATTTAGGGCAGGTTATGGGTAGCTGAATTTTGGACAAGTTAAAGTTTATGGAAAGTGGAGGTTGGAAGGGCAGTAAGGAGGACAAAAGTCTTGAGGTGACAAAAGTGTGACGTGGAATGTTTTTCTACATTAAAGGCGCTATATAAATGTAAGATGTGGTTGACAAAGTTTTAGTGGTAGTGCTGCTGAAGTAGCAGCGAGACAGGTAATGTGGAGGTGGAAATAAGCAATTTTGGTGATGATTATAGGGTTGCCAACTGTGGTCGGAGGCATTACTGTTCATGTGATGTTCTGCCCATGTGATGCCTGATCATGTGACATCTGATCACGTGACATTTGATCACATGACCTCTACAAATGGTGTTGCATTTACCTTATAAAAGGTTGGGTCCTCTGTAATTGAGTATCTTTGCTTCTGTTTTCCTGCCAGCAGCTGTTGTGCAAAAGGTTTCAAGAACCAGGAGGCCACCAATGAGCAGGAAAGAGGGCAATCGGAAGGTGAGGGATTGAGGGGAAATTGTGGAGAGTTAGAGCTGGGTGGCATCAGCATGAATATGGAAGCTGCTGTTGTGACTGTGGATGATGTCAGTGAGGGACAGCATGTAGATGAGGAAGAGAAGGATATTTTCTTGGGGAATTGTGGGAGGCAAATAGAGAAGGCATTGTGGGAGATACGCTGTGTGCACTCGTGTGTTTTGAGCAACTGCGTAGTTGTTTTGGTGTTGCTAACTGTCTCTGAATCTGTTCCACAGTATAATTGAGATTAATCTGGAGCACAGCCAGATCATATTGTGCAGCGCCTTACACCATATAAAGGGAGTATTGTAAGATGAGCATGCTCCAAACACAGCACAACGTCTTGATGCAGCAAACTGATTTATTGAAACGCTGTAACAGATACAAGGATTGCAAAGCTCGAGAGATCTAGGATCACTGTTTCACTCCCAAGTCGCAAAATAAAGTTTGTGGATACCATGAATAAAACCCCGTCTGACTGGTAATAAACGATACAGCAAACAATCTTAATAAAGTTCTGATGAAAGGTCATCGACCTGAAACGTTAACTCTGTTTCCCTCTCCACGGATGCTGCCTGACCTGAATTTATTTCAGATTTCCATCATCCGTAGTAATTTGCTTTTTTTAAAAAAAAACTCTCAATAAAGTACTTCTTAAAAGTTTTATCTGGGAGGGAACTCTTAAGAACGTTTAACAAAACTACACAAGTTGAAATAAAAATAATCAATGAGATTTAGTCCCGCTTCAGAATAAACTGCTCATGTTTCACAAGAATACATAAGGACTCAAGTTTGTGGTGTCAGACTATCAAGGGTTCAGGGTTCAATGTTCAAGCCTGCCCCTCTCTTTCGCTATTCGTTTAAAGTCCACTTTGCGAGGGTTGTAAGCTGGGACACGTGGTCTTCCCCAAACCATTGCTGCGCTGCCGGGCTACCATTAAACTATTTTAAACAAACAACAAGTCGCTAGAACTGCAGTGGGGTAAAGCTGTCACGATGGAAGCGTGGTACATGGACGAGTCGGCGGATGACCAGCGAAAGCCTCACCGGCTGCAGCCCAACCTACCGGTGACCCTGAAAGAGCTGGAGCAATTTGGCGTCTTCTCCTGGAAGGTGAGGCCAAGATAGAGAGAGAGAAAAAGATCAAAACGCAAAAACCAGGGCGACGATACGCGGCTCAGAGCCATTGCTGCCACGGTTGTTTCTCTCGTTCAATTAGTTCAATCTTATTTGGTGCAAATATCTGGAATTTTACTTTTGGCTCCCACAAATTTGGCCACAATTTTAATGCTGCTTTGCACGAACTTGTGTTAAATTTGTGTAAAATTCCGGAGATCACCCGTCATAGTGCCCCAGTATTCACATCTCTGGTCAATAGTTGCACCTTGGTGCAAGTGTTCTGCAAGTTAGCCAAAAGGAGTACAAAAAAAATCACCAACTGTGATTTAGATAAACATGCCAACCCCCCCCCCCCCTCGGAACTTTCTGCATAAAGGGATATTGAATTGTTTTAGCTATTTCTCTTTTTTAATTCCCACTATTTGGAAGCCATGTGACCCGGAGGGTCAACAAAAGTGCTGATGGCTCTGGACATATATGCCTCTTATTTTCACGCACCGATACAAAGCGGCAGCGTAAACCGCACCCTGCACTGTGCATTAAAGAATATATCGCTATTATGTAACCTCATTTCTGAAAGGTATTCCAAAACTAGGGATGACAAATAAATGCCTGCTTTGCCAAGCGACGCCCACACCGCGAGAATAAAATATTTCAACCGCAGTGTAACTTTTTGTTAGGATATTTGACTAATGTGTTGTCCCACAAGCTTCCACAGTATTTATTGTATCTGCTGCTGAAGCATCCTATTATCAAAGGCTATCCATTTTGATAAATTATCTTATTTGTATATTCACCTAATCTATTTCTACCTTCTACTTGCTCTTTGCTTTTATGTTCCCTGACCCCTTCCTAGTTTAAGTGGCTCTTCACTTCCCTGTTTATCTGTTTGACCACCTAGTTAGCTCCCTTCTTATTCAGATGTAACCCATCCTCGTAGAACAGCTCCCAATCGTCCTCAGAACTGGTGCCAATGCCTCATAAAGTGAAAACCTTCTTCCTAACGCCACATGTTGAGCTCCCTAATCTTCCTTCCAGAGATTACCACCCTTGAAGTCCTGCTCCTAAATTTGCTTCCTAATCTTTTGCAGGACATTCTGGCCTTTTCCTATATCGTTGGCTCCGAAAAGGACCATGATGATTGGCTACTCTCTCCCTTTCCATAATCTTTTCCAGCCTTTTCAAAATGTCAATTACTCCAGTACCTGGCAGGCAATAAATCACTCGGGACTCTCGGTCTGGACTGTAAAATATAGTGTCTACCCCTCTAACTATCATGTCTCATTATTATTACTGCATTCCTAACTGAACTTCCCATCCTTCCCTTGTCTAACACATGGCTGGGGGAGTATTGAGATTAGCACCCTTGAAGTGCTGCTCCTGAGCCTGTTTCCTAATTTCCTAAACTCCTTTTTGCAGGATATTCTGGCCTTTTCCTATATCCACATCTTGCAGATGCATTTGCCTGAATTAACTTCTGATACTCAAAACATCCACATTCTGCAGGAACTGCACATCACTGTCTCTTCCTATGCTGCCATTCTTACTGTAAATGTTAGCTAAGTTTAAATTTCCATCTACTTAAACTTCAATAAAGCTACTCTTTCCCACTCTGATCAGAGTTCCATTTATGGCAGTGCTGTTCTCCCTCTGTTCCCTGCTCAATGTGGTGTGCTCTTGCTACTACTTTTTTATAATACTGCTACTAAATTAGGTCACAAACCAGTTTCAACTGTTCAGTCAGCTCAGCAGGTTCATTACCACCTAGCCAGTGACTAATGATCAGCTACTACCTAGCATCCACACATGTGCATTTCCATCAGAGGTCAGGACTGGGATCCCTGGATGAAGCCCCTCCCCGACCGAGGGAAGCTGAGGTCAGTTGTGCCCTGTCAGCGTTACAGATGAGATCAGTCAACTTGACACAGATCGGAGATTGGACCTAGGGCTTAGCTACTCACGAGATAAACTTGCTGAGTCTTGGAGAGTACTAGTGATGTGTGTGAGTATATATATAATATAGTTTTCGGGCTAATGGGATGAGGAAGGTTTTGTACACATTTCCCAATAATCTCATTGAATTTAATTTCTGTTGCTTAACATTTATGGATTACTAATGCATAGGGTGAGATTTCTATTCAGATTTGTATTAGTAAAGTAATTGTTACTAAAATGAAATTAACTAGCAGTATCATTTTAGAATATTTTAGTAAATCTTTAGTTATTCAAAATACAGAGAGAGAAAAAGAACAACTTGTATTTGTATAGTGTCGTATCACATCCTCACAACTTCTCTAAGCGCTTTCTAATTACTTTTTGAAATGTTATGTAGGCAAACAAAACATTACAACAGTGAGTACACTTCAAAAGTACTTCATTGGCTGCAAAGGTGGTGAAAGACACTATATAAATGCAAGTTCTATATCTAAATGTGACAGTAAATTTGCACACAGCAAACAATTTAACTGAAAGACTATACTATCTGACAGTGCAGTACTCCCTCAGTAAACTGCGGTGAAGTGTCAGCATAGATTATGTGCTGAAGTCTGTAGTAGGGCTTGTACCTTTTTATAACCATCTGATTCAAAGATGAGGATGATACCAGCTGAGCTAACTACAGAAGCCTTAGAATAGATGTGTATTTTTACTGTTGAATTACACATGTGTGCTTGGTAGAGATGATGAGAAATTAATAGTCTGAAAGTAATTGGAAAGTGCACCCAAAAGAACAGAGGTGGTCAACCTTTTATATCAAGAGCCAGGAAACTAAATTATATCTGACAAACAGCTGCTGCCATTGGTTGTACAGACTTTTGTATCACTTCAGCCTAGATTATATGCTCAAGTCTATTGTAAGGCTTGAATTTACAACTTTTTGACTCCGACGTGAGAGTACCATTGTTGATTATGTGAGAATTGTGCATTTCAAAGCATTACATAAGCTAAAAATGCCTTAAATGCTCCAGCTTGTAATATGGTTTCCATGGATCTGATTTGAAGTTGCCGTCCCCCCACCCCCCCACTATACCTGAAAACCCTCCATTATTTATGTCAAAGGATTGGCTTAGAGAGGTAGAACCTACTGGCGGATCTTCTTGCTGGCAGGAAATGTTTTTTTTAAAAGCTTTCTTTCAAGACACTTGTACTGCACATTCTTTTTTCCTGTTTCAGTCTTACATTGAGTCTACAGCACAGAAACAGGCCATTCAGCCTCACTGATCTATGCCGGTGTTTATGCTTCACGTGAGCCTCCTCCCTCCGTACTTCATCTAACTCTATCAGCATACCCATCTATTCCTTTCTCCTCCACGTGCTTATCTAGCTTCTCCTTAAATGCAACTGTTCTATTTGCCTCGAATACTGCTTGTGGTAGCGTGTTCCACATTCTGATGGGTAAAGAAGCTTCTCCTGAATTCTCCATTGGATTTATTAGTGACTATCTTATTGATGACCTCTAGTTTTGGACTCCCCCCCCCCCCCCCCCAACCCCCGACAAGTGGAAACATTTTCAATACATCTACCCAATCAAACTCTTTCCTTATCTTAAAGACCTCTATCAGGTCCCCCTTCAGCCTTCCCTTTTCTAGAGATTGTTTCCCCTGGCTAGGAGGCATAGTCGCAGAATAAGGGGTCGGCCATCCAAGACTGAGATGAGGTGGAATTTCTTCATGCAGAGGGTTGTGAATCTTTGAAATTTTCTACCCCAGATGTGGATGCTGTGCCATAGAATATATTCAAGGCTGAGATGGATAGATTTTTGGATTCTAGGGGAATCAAAGGATATGGGGATCAGGTGGGAAAGTGCAGTTGAGGTCGAAGATCAGCCATGATCTGATTGAATGGCGGAGCAGGCTGGAGGGGCCGTATGGCCTACTCCTGCTCCTATTTCTTATGTTCCTAAAAGAGCCCCAGCCTGTTTAGTCTTTCCTGATAAGTATATCCCCTCATTTCTGGTATCATCGTTGTGAATCTTTTTTGCACCTTCTTCAATGCCTCTATATCCTTTTTTATAATATGGAGTCCAGAACTGTGCACAGTACTCCAAGTGTGGTCTAACCAAGGTTGTATACAAGTTTGACACACATTCTCTACTTTTCAATTCTATCCCTCTAGAAATAATCCCCAGTGCTTGATTTGCCTTTTTTATGGCCTTAACCCATGTTGCTACTTTTTAGTGATTTTTGTATCTATGCTCTGAGATCCCTTTGCTCCTCTACCCCATTTAGACTTAGTATCCAAGCAATATGTGGCCTCCTTATTCTTCCTATCAAAATGCACCACTTCAATATTGAAATTGATTTGCCAATTACACTCCCATTCTGTAAGTTTATTAATATCTTCTTGCATTTTAACGCATTTCTCCTTTGTATTAACTACACCCCCCCCCCCCCCCCAATTTCATGTCGTCTACAAATTGTACTTCTGATTCCCGAGTCCAAATCGTTGATGTAAATTGTGAACAACAATGGTCCCAGTACTGATCCCTGTTGAACGCCACCTCCCACCTTTTGCCAGTCTGAGTAGCTACTTAACCCCTACTTGCTGTTTTCTGATTTGTAGCCAGCTTGCTGTTCATTCTGCTACCAGTCCCCGATTCCAAATACTCTGACCTTAGTCATGAGTCTACAATTTTGATTGTAGACGTTATCGAAGACCTTTTGAAAATCCAAGTGTATTACATCTACTACATTACCCTTGTCTACTCTTTCTGTTACTTCGTCAAAGAATTCAATAAGATTGGTCAAGCATGACTTTCCCTTCTGAAATCCGTGCTGACCAATCTTTATTATAGATTCGTTTTCTGTTACATTTTTGGGTAAAGATTCCATTATCTTTCCTACCACTGACATTAAGCTAACTGGTCTATTGTTCCCTGGACTTGTTCTATATCCCTTTTTTAAATATAGGAATAACATTAGCTGTCCGCCAGTCTTCTGGTACTATTTTTGTTCCATTGTCGTCAAGGTTGAAATTCCTGCCAATAAAAATTTATTTTCCCCACAAGAAACTGGCCAAGGAATGTTTTTTATTAATTCAATATGTTTGCCATGCAACTTTTTCACCACTGTGCTCTGCCACACCCTGTTCAGTGCACTTCTCACTCGGAACTGTTTCCTGCTCCCCTCTCTTTGTCACTTCTTCCTGCTTCCCACTGCTGATAGTCATGTGGTACATGCAATCTAAAGTGAGAAAAAGTGGGCTATTTTTACAGAGAGATGATCAACCAGCGTTTCCCCTTACATTTACATCATAGAGAAGCACACAAAAGTGAGGTTTAACAACAAACTTTTGTAACCACTTGGAAGTTGGGTGCAACTAAACATGCCTACCAAACAGGAAAAAGTGCAAGGCCGCTAGAATGCAGACACGATCGAGGGCAAATAATATAAATGGTCAAAAATGGAGTGCATGGAAAGGAGAGCCAGTGAAGTGCAACACTGTGGGGGAGGGCTGAAATTTGGCTTTGGTGGACTTCATAGATTGTGTGAGTGGATGACTAGGAGGATCAGGGGTGTAATGCACAATGGAAGGTGGATTGTGAAGGTGGGTGCAGTAGGTCACAGGACTTTGAGGAGAGAACTGCATATGTTGATGGCAAGCATCATCTGAACATGGAGCATTCTGGAGCAAGACGCATCTGGAAAAATATATGTGTGCCTAAATTATTGGATTGATTCCTATTTATAGAACACAGCATAGTAATTTGTTTAGGCTCTGTTACTTTAGCACTATTTGTAATTAATTTATTGGAATCCAGCCTGTCATAATTTATTAGGGTGGGGAAGGGAGTTAATTAATCTGTGCCTTTTGTAGTGGGATCCAGACTCTCTTTTAAGCAACATGTACTTTCCAGCAGGGGTCTGTGGATAGTGAATGGGAGTGGAAGCCATGGCTTGCTCCACCTGGTTTGCTGGCAATATGACAGCTTTGCATTAAAGGGATATCACCGGCTGGAACCAATGAACCAGTGCCATCTTGCTCTTCTGCTCAGCTGGAAAGTAACTAATATCGCAACAAAACAGGTACATGTAAAAAAAAAACAGGTCTAAACTAAGTTTTAACAGCGTAGTAAGTCTTAATTTTTAGTTGTTTGGCAGTCATTAACTTTTAAAAAATGTGGAGTCTCATTACTCCACATTTTAAAAGTTTTTGGTCATTTAGAAATTTAAAAAAAAATTTAATTTTTTTTTTCCTTCTGTCTCTTATTTAATTTGATTATTTCTTATCCTTTTTTCGTTGTCTATAACTTTTTTTTGCAAATGATTTCAGAGTTGTATCTTTCACTTCCTGGATTTTATGTTCCAGCTTGCAGAAACTGTTCGCAGCATGTCAAAAATGTTGCAATCTGATTGGTCGAGGAGAGAGCTTGATCCTCTTGCTTCTCCCATTGGTCCTAGTTTAGCTGGAGCTAACGCTGGGCTCTTCTCCGCTTCCTGTTAGAGGAAGTGAGTTAGTAGAAATCTATGGAGTGGCGAGCACTGTTGGTTCGCTGCTCAGTGCAATTTCTGGCTCAGTGCAATTTCTGTGCTTATCAAGATGAGGGATGGGACCATTTTCCATTTTGTCAACCAGTATCAGCTTTAAGCATTTCCCGGTCAGGGACAGTATGGCCAGAGAAAAATGTAACGCCCTTTATACAAAAGTGTACCTTTGCCCTCTTGGTTTGAATTTTTGCACTTCCTGTGTTACAGGGTACCATCTTTTTGGCCTCCTCTAAGAAAGATTGCTGAAATAGTTCTGAATTAAGTGTAGTTTTGTGATGTAGGCCCATTGTCACCTGAAACTACCCAAACTCATTTCAATTAGGACTCTTACAACAAACATCACCCCATCAGTGTGGGTCGTGTGTTGCTGGTACCATGCAGTTCACCCACAACATATATTGAGTGAGTTCCAATGCAGAGGGAGCCAAGGATATTGCAGATTACGGTGTCAGTTATGAGGAAAGACTAAGGAATTTGGGCATGTTTTCTTTGGAAAAGAAGAACCGTGGTGTGACCCAATTTAAAGTTTAGGATTATAAAGGGAATTGGCAAATTTGATCCAATTAAATTATTTAGTACGCCAATGGATTCAAATGATCGGTTTTGGGTGGGCGGGGGCAGAAATTGAAAGCTGGGAAATTGAGAGTAAAAGTGAAATCAGGTGACTGCTCTTTCATGAAAAGGGGGAGAGTTGTGTAGTAAGTTACCAGGGAAGGCCACTGAAGCAGACGGTATTTGGGTTCAAGTGAAATTAAATATCTTTTTTGGAAAAATTAAGAACTAGAGGAATTTGGTGAGAAGGTAGATGAGGTTAGTCTATAGAAAAAGGAAGATCTTGTTATGACTAATGGTGTTTTCCCCATGATTCACAATATTGTAGAACCATATTTAGTTGCATTTTATTACAGAACCAAAGAAACATGAAACTCCCCATCATAAAATAATCCTCAGTAAGTTGCCTTTGTCCCCAAGCAAAGGCAAGCCAGGCTGCTTTCAGCTGATAAGGCCCTAACAACTGTAATAATTTCTGGAGCGGGGATGTTTGTCTTTCCCACTATTCAATGATTCAACATGACACCATATTGGTTATAGAGGTTGTTCAGACTTCATTGCATAAGGTAGTTCAGACTATATATTACAGTCCGTTAGCAGTAACTAACAATCGCTTTAACGGTGCAATAATAGATACATATTACCCGTCTCTCATGAGTGGACAATCGGCATGCCTGGCTCATTGATGATGATCTTTCCGATAGTTACACAACATTAGGCCAAAGGTCAGCATCGATCCGCTGGATGTGTCTAACTATCTGTTCCTCCTCCGACTGTGTTTCTGCTGGCTAAAAGTCAGTCTCTTATACTTTAGGACTATCTAAAAAGATGTGCCATTCTGCACGTACTGTTTAACAAAGGTCTCATAAAAGGTGAGTTAATGATGTATCAGTTCCTGAGTAGCATAACACTACAATGAAATACTAGTGGTTACAAGTCTGTCTGGTGGTGTGATGATAAATTAAATGTATATTGCCACTACATTAAGCCAAGTCAGAATATAAGTACCATAATAAATTATTTGACGTTAACTCAGTGATTAATGAAAATCCTAATTGATACAATGGGTTTTCATACTGTCTTTTTATTTCTATGCAGAACTTGCAGAAATTATGTGGGAGGTTCTGGAATACAAAGTATCGAGGGCAAAGAGTTGTGTAACAAGTATCTCCAGGTGGACTTGAGGTTAAGCTCCAACTCACTGAGCTTGAGGAACCGTTACAAATACTCGACCATATGTGAGGGAGAAGAGTTTTTAGAGTGTAGGATTTCACTCTAGCGTCTATAAATTTTAGTTCAAACCCAGAAGGAAGATTAGTCCCAAACGTAAGTCAACGTATTGGTAAAATCAACAATGCTTTATTACTTCTAACAATTATTCAATAAACAGTTAATAATACAACCTTAAAGGAGAGTCTGAATAACACCCAAAACGAAGGGTTGATCACACCCTTGTCTGAGGGTACACTCCTGATGTCATCTTTCTTCTGGTACGGTGGACTCCTTCCCCACTGCCTTTTCTCTTTTAGAGGATTAAACAGTCCTTTTTTTATACCCTGGCTGCTGGCAAAGCAAACTTCTGAGTAACTTTCCATCCTTTCCCTCTCGCAAAAGGAGTTTTCCAATCTTCCCACAGTCTCTCAAGGTTCAGCAGGACAGCGATCTTCTTAACCTTGTCCCTTATCTCTGCAAAAGTACATTGACTCATTTAGCCTTCAGAGTAGTTAGGTTAACAATTCTGTATTCTGTCCTTTGTTAATATTTTAACGAAATTCTGCTCTTTGAGCAATCCAGGGTTTCTTTTTAGTTTCCTTAATACTGGTATTAAAAAATCCATAATCCTTCAGTTGTCCCTCAAGTGGGCGTGATGATGATAATGAACGTCCACTTTCATTCATCGTTTACACCTATCGCCTTGGACTATTCTCCATTCAATGTCCCTCATATTTACAATTTAAAGAAAATCAAAGTCCTGCTTCGCGTAACACCTTTCCGTGGCGCAGAGTGACGTAAGTCTTTTGCATAACCTCTAAGGGTTTGGTCTTATTACATGAATTAAAATAATCAAAATGACAATCATCATAATATCTGGATAATCACAAACAACATTGACATAATCCTAATCCGGGGTGCTGCCCAACATTGTAGTTGTTAGTATGAGAAGGGCAGTAGTACTGGCAGCCATCTTAGGCTATGTATATACAAAAACAGTAAGAAAATGATCACGGTACTATTTGCTCTTTGTTAATATCCGTTTAATGGCTTAATCAATTTAATTCCTTTTCTTTCTTTGCCTTTCCCAGCTCCTTGGTTGTTTGGGACTTCCCCTGCCCCCTTACAATCAAGGCATAGAGAATCGGTCTGAAGCCTTGGTTTCAGCCTGAGGGCCCTTTCTTGAGATGGGTTTGCCACTGGCAGTGGGGGTTCACGGTCATGTACATGTGTCAACCGGGTTAGGAGGATCCTTAATAACAGGTGCATTTGCTGGGAAAGCCTTTAGCTGGTTAATGTGAAACCATTTATTTTTCTTAGGACTCAGCACCACCTTGTAGACTGAGGGGTTAGTCTTGTCCGCTTCTGGAATGCAGCGTAAAAGGGGTCCGTTTGATTGAAAGCATTGACCGCTACTTGTTGGCCCTTATCCCATTCGGTGGAAAGTGTTTTTGAATCAAAGTACATCTTGTTTGCCCTTTTGGATGCTGCAATATTGGCTGTAACAAACCGATTTACCTGCACCAAATTGTTTGATTAGCTGTTTAACGTAGGTTTTTTGCCCAAGGCCTGATATTGTGGTTCAGATTAATCAGCACAGATAAGCTGCTCTGGAGTTAGCATAACTTGCTCTGTCATAATCTCGCCCTGTTATCTTGGTAGTTCAGGAGAGGGTTGATTGCATAGTCATTAGAGTTAATGGTACCAATTGATCCCAAGTCTTAGAGGACTGAGTCACCAATTTCTTTAATGTTACAATCATAGAATCGTACAGCACAGAAGGAGGCCATTCGGCCCCTCATGCCTGTGCCAGCTCTTTGAAAGAGCTGTCCAATTTAGTCTCACACCCCAGCTTTTTCCCCATAACCCTGCAAATTAGTCCTCTCCAAGTACATGTCCAATTGCCTTTTCAAAGTTCCTGTGGAATCTGTTTCCACCACCCTTTGGGGTAGTGTGTTCCAGATCTTAAAAACCCTCCGTGTAAAATTCTCCTCATTTCCCCTCTAGTTCATTTGCAAATTATGTTAAATCTATGACCTCTGGCTACCAACCCACTTGCCACATCAAAACCCCTCATTATTTTGAATACCTCTATTAGGTCTCCCCTTAACCTTCTCTGCTCTAGGGAGAACAATCCCAGCTTCTTCAATCTCTCCACATAACTGAAGTCCCTCATCCCTGGTATCATCCTAGTAAGCCTCGCCAAGGCCTCGACATCATTCCTGAAGTGTGGTGCCCAGAATTGTACACAATACTCCAGCTGAGGTCCAGCCAATGATTTGTAAAAGTTTAGCATAACTTCCTTGTTTTTGTAGTCAGTGCCCCTATTTACAAAGCTAAGCATCCCATATGTTTTCTTAACCGCCTTATCAATTTGCCCTGCCACCTTCAAAGATTTGTGACTATGCACCCCCAGGTCCCTCTGCTCTTGCACCCCCCTCAAAATAGTACCATTTAGATTATACTGTCTCCATGTTCCTCCCAAAGTGCATCACTTCACACTTATCTGCATTAAATTGCATCTGCCATGTGTCAGCCCATTTCACCAGTCTGTCCCCCTGAAGTCTGCTACAATCCTGCTCACTATTTACTACTTGCCAAATTTTATATCATCTGCAAACTTCAAAATTGTACTCCCTATACCCAAGTCCAGGTCATTTTTATATATAACAAGAAAAGCAATGGTCCTAATTTTTTTTCTATTCATTCATGGGATGTGGGTGTCGCTGGCAGGGCCAGCATTTATTGCCCATCCCTAATTGCCTTTGAGAAGGTGGTGGGCCACCTTCTTGAACAACTGAGTGGCTTGTTCGGCCATTTCAGAGGGCGATTAAGAATCAACCACATTGCTGTGGGTCTGGAGTCACATATGGTAAGTTTTCTTCCCTAAAGGGCATTAGTGAACCAGATGGGTTTTTATGACAATCCAGTAGTTTCATGGCCATTCATTACTGATACTAGTTTTTTTTCATATTCCAGATTTTTTTATTTAATTAATTGAATTTAAATTCCCCAGCTACCATGGTAGGATTTGAACTTGTGACTCCAGGCCTCTGGGTTACTCATCCAGTAACATAACCACTATGCTACCGTACCCATTACAATGACAATGATGAAAGAGATAGAGAGTAAGATGAAGGTGGTGAGTGTCTGGAACGAGCTGCCAGAGGCAGTAGTAGAGGCGGGTACAATTTTGTCTTTTAAAAAGCATTTGGACAGTTACATGGGGAAGATGGGTATCGAGGGATATGGGCCAAGTGCAGGCAATTGGGACTAGCTTAGTGGTATAAACTGGGCGACATGGACATGTTGGGCCGAAGGGCCTGTTTCCATGTTGTAACTTCTATGATTCTATGATTCTAAGCAGAAAAAGGGGACATATGACAGATGTCAGGTTGATAATACAAGTGAGAACCAGGCTGTATGTAGAAAGTTCAGAGGGGAAGTGAAAAAGGGAATGAGGGGCAAAGAAAGAGTATGAGAATAGAAACGCAACTAACATAAAGGGAATCCAAAAGTCTTCTATAGGCATATAAATAGTAAACAGATAGTAAGAGGAGGGGTGGGGCCAATTAGGGTTCAAAAAGGAGACCAACTCATGGAGGCAGAGGGCATGGCTGAGGTACTAAATGAATACTTGTGCATCTGTCTTTACCAAGGAAGAAGATGCTGCTAAAGTCACAGTAAAAGAGGAGGTAGTTGAGATACTGGATGGGCTAAAAATTGATGATGAAGAGGTACTAGAAAGGCTAGCTGTACTTAAAGTAGATAAGTCACCAGATCCAGATGGGATGCATCCCAGGTTGCTGAGGGAAGTAAGGGTGGAAATTGCGGAGGTACTGGCCATAATCTTCCAATCATCTTTAGATACAGTGGTGGTGCCAGAGGACTGGAGAATTGCAAATGTTACCCCCTTGTTCAAAAAAAGAGTGTAAGGATAAACCCAGCAACTACAGGCCAGTCAGTTTAACCTCAAGTAGTGGGGAAGTTTTTAGAAACGATAATCTGGGACAGAATTAACAATCACTTGGACAAGTGTGGATTAATTGAGGAAAGCCAGCATGGATTTGTTAAAGGCAAATCGTGTTTAACTAACTTGATTGAGTTTTTTGATGAAATAACAGAGGGTTGATGAGGGCAATGTGGTTGATGTAGAATATATGGACTTCCAAAAGGTGTTTGATAAAGTGCCACGTAATAGGCTTGTCTTCAAAGTTGAAGCCCATGAAATAAAAGGGACAGTGGCAGCATGGATACGAAATTGGCAAAGTGACAGGAAACAGAGAAGTGGTGAACGGTTGTTTTCTGGACTGATGGAAGGTATACAGTGATGTTCTGCAGGGGTCAGTACTAGGACCATTGCTTTTCTTGATATATATATTAATGGCTTGGACTTGGGTGTACAAGGCACAATTTCAAAATTTGCTGGTGACACAAAACTTGGAAGTGTAGTAAACAGTGAGGAGGATAGTAATGGACTTCAAGAGGACATAGACAGGCTGGTGGAATGGGCGGACATGTGGCAGATGAAATTTAACGCAGAGCAGTGCGAAGTGATACATTTTGGTAGGAAGAACGAGGAGAGGCAATATAAACTGAAGGATACAATTCTAAAGGGATGCAGGAACAGAGAGACCTAGGGTTATATGTGCACAGGTCATTGAAGGTGGCAGAGTAGGTTGAAAAAGCGGTTAAAAAAGCAAAAGGGATCCTGGACTTTATAAATAGTGGCATAGAGTACAAAAGCAAGGAGGTTATGATGAACCTTCATAAAACACTGGTTCGACCACAACTGGAGTATTGTGTCCAATTCTGGGCACCGCACTTTAGGAAGGATGTAAAGGCCTTAGAGAGGGTGCAGAAAAGATTTACCAGAATGGTTCCAGGGCTGAGGGACTTCAGTTATGTGGATAGACTGGAGAAGAGCAGAGCAGAGAAGATTGAAAGGAGATTTGATAGAAGTGTTCAAAATCATGAGTGGCCTGGACAGAGTAAATAAAGAGAAACTGTTCCCATTGGCGAAAGGGTCGAGAACCAGAGGACACAGATTTAAGGTGATTGGCAAAAGAATCAAAGGTGACATGAGGGAAAACTTTTTTTACGCAGCGAGTGGTTATGATCTGGAAGCACTGCCTGAAAGAATGGTGGAGGCAGATTCAATCGGGGCTTTCAAAAGGGAATTGGATAAGTAGAAAAAAATTTGCAGTGCTACAGGGAATGGGCAGGGGAGTGGGACTAGCTGGATTGCTCTTGCAGAGAGCTGGCATGGGCTCGATGGGCCAAATGGCCTCCTTCTGTGCTGTAAACATTCTATGATTCTAATACTAACCCCTACATACTTCTTTCCAGTGAGAAAAACATCCGTTCACCACTGCTTTCTGCCTCCTATCCCTTAGCCAATTACATACCCAAGTGACCACTGTCCCTTTAATACCATGTGCTTCTATTTTCTGAATAATTCTGTTGTGTGGTACTTTATCAAATGCCTTTGAAAGCCCATACATACAACATCTACTCCACTACCCTCATCAACTCTCTCTGTTAGTTCATCAAAGAACTCAATCAGATTAGTCGGACATGATTTGCCTTTAACAAATCCGTGCTGACTGTCCTTTATTAACCCATGCTTTTCCAAGTGAGAATTAATTTTGTCCTTGACAATAGTTAGTCTATCATCAGTGGTGGGAAAACTGATTGGTCTGTAGTTACCAGGTTAATCCCCCTCCAACAGGGGTGTAACATTTGCAATCCTCCAGTCCTCTGGCACCACTCCCATATCCAAGGAGGATTGAAAGATTGTGGTCAGAGCTTCTGCTGTCTCCATCCTAGCTTCCCTCAGCAATCTAGGATGCATCTCACCTGGATCGGGTGTCTCGTTAACTTTGAGTGATGCCAACCTATTTAGCACTTCCTTTCTATCTATTTTTATCCCATCCAATTTCTCTACTCCTACCTCCTCTACTGCGACATTAACTTCATCCTCTTCTTTTGTGAAGATAGATATAAATTATTCAGTAAC
This sequence comes from Heptranchias perlo, assembly GCF_035084215.1. NCBI lineage: Eukaryota > Metazoa > Chordata > Chondrichthyes > Hexanchiformes > Hexanchidae > Heptranchias > Heptranchias perlo. The sequence goes on along the minus strand of NC_090329.1, from coordinate 34,457,367 downwards.
CTTAGTCGTGCCCTCTGCCTCCACAAGATTTCCTTTTTGTCCCTAATTGGCCCCACCATTCCTTTTAATTGTTCTTTTTTTATATGTTTATAAAAGATTTTTGTATTTTATGTTACCCACTAATCTTTTCTCATACTCTCTCTCTGCCCTTCTTATATTCTTTTTCAATTTCCCCCTGCACTCTGTATTCTGCTTGGCTTTCAACTTCATACTGTACCTGACATTTATCGTAAACCTCCTTTTCCATTTTATTTTAGCCTCAATTTTCTTTGTTATCCAGGGAGTTTTAGCTTTGGATGCTCCATCTTACTTTCTTATGAGAATATGCTTGATTTGTACCCGAACTATCTCTGCCTTGAAGGCCTGCCATTGCTCATTTACTCTTTTCCTGGCCACTTTTTGATTCCAGTCCACCAGTGCTAGATCCCTTCTCAAATCACTGAAATTGTTTCTCTTCGAGTCGGGCATTTTCACTGTTGATTTTTCTTTGACCCTTTCCATAACTACTTTAAATCTAATTATATTATGATCACTATTACCCAGATGTTCTCCCACTGAAACACCCTCCACTTGCCAAACTTCATTCCCCAAAAATATTGTTTTTAGAGTGCAGTTCATTCGCTCCACGATCCCTGATGAAGTAGGGTTATGGGGGATATGAAATTGCATTTTTATTCCCAGCAATTGCATCGTGTATTGCATGACCCTTCCTGTAAAGGTGACTTCATTGACCTGGAGATCCCCCATCTGGTGAATACATGGTTCACCAGAATCTTTGCTGTAGTCTGGGCAGTGGCATTGGGAACTGGAAAAGCTTCTACTCATTTAGAAAAGGTGTCCAACACCACTATAACATACTTAATCCCTCTTGATGAAGGAGGGAAGGATCCTAGTTTAGTCAATTTGTAAATCAGTCCAAGGGCCTGGGGATGGCCTGGTGTGTTGTAAGAGGGCCTTCTTGGTCCTTGAATCTGGGTAGTGCTGTACACATATCAAGCAGTTATAGCAATAATGATTTACGTCCCCTTTTTGAACAGATCACCACGTCATGTCCTGAAATCGGGTTAGCATTCCCGCAGGTCCGGGGTGTCCCGCTGTCGTGTGCCTGACATAGGAACTGGTTCTGGAGGGTTTCTCAGACAACCCAGCGTTCCCCATAGAACAACAGGCCATCTCGGATGTTCAAGAGGGATGTTCTTTGACATGAGTGCCTGTTGGATCTAGGTATCATCTGCCTGGCCCTTTCTGGTCTGTCATTGCATTAATAGGGTTAGCACAGTTCTGCGGATCCCATTCTTGTCCTTCCTCCCCTCCCTTCTTTGCCAATTCACCTGCCCTTTTATTTCCTTCCCATCTGGGTTAGTTTTTAGTATGGGCTTTCACCTTATGTATTGCAATCTTCTCATGGTGGGGAGTTGCCATAGTAAAAATATACCTTAATAATAGCGCGGAGGGTAGGGGCCTTCTGTCTGATGAGATGAAACTTCTTTCTTTCCCATATTTGGAGATACTCGGCCTATGAGTTGCATACGTACATAGAGTCTGAGTATTTCGTGAGTGGGAGTTGACACTCACTCACTAAGGTTGGACGTGACATAGGTGAAGGCAGTGAACTCTGCTGCTTGGGCCGTGAGATTGGGCAGCAACTTTAGCAAGATTTCCTCTTGTCTCCGGTGCATATATTCCACATCTGGTGATGCACAGGCCGTCGATGAAGATTTGGATAGAATCAGGGATTTCTCCTGCCCTGACTGGGCCTCTGTTGGTGCAGGCGTTTTCTACCTGGTACAAGAAATTACCAGCTAGGCATGGTGAGCCTTAGGTATGTTTCACTGTGATATCTCTCCCTTGTAGCAACGTCCAACCAGCATGTCGGACATTTGAGACAGATCCGTGTTTCAGTTGATCGTCGAGTAGCAAGTGGAGAGTCCTACTATGTAGGTGAAATGTTGTACCACCCAAAAGGTGGCAAGTAGGTGTTTTCACAAGCAGAATAGTTCACCTCAACGGGCGTTAGGACCCAGAAGGCATACTCCATGGGACACAATTTCCCAAACGTATGTTGCAAAGTACTGCAGACAACACGAGCTCTGGCAGCCACCTTGAGGCTTTTCAGCATGAGGAGCCTGCAGAACGGGCTCTGATTGCAGTGTGGTTTTAAGTTTCTCCACCGCCTCTGCACACCAGCATCCATTCCCATGGTGCATTGTTCTTTAGTACGGCATATAAAGGCACACTTAAAATTGCAAAATCCTCCAAGAAGTCCCTGCAGTATTCCATCAATCCCAGGAGGGAGTGAACTGCTTTAACTGAGGTTGGCATGGAAGGCCTTGTACTGCTTTAATCTTGTGTTTATCAATGCTCCTCCTGCCTTCATTTATTATTACTCCTAAAAAGGACACCTCTTGTTGCGCTATCTGGGCTTTCGTTGGGTTTACCTTCAACCCCTGTTCTTTCAGTAACTTCCGCAACTTATCCAACAAACTCAAATGAGTATCCATATCGGGAGCGTGGAGTAACAAATCATCCATGTGTTGGACCAGAGCCTCTTGCTGACTAAAGTTTGACAGTGCTTTTGCCATTCTTTGGTGGACTATTGAAGGTGAATTGTAGAATCCCTGCGGCAGGCATGTCTAAGTATACTGTTGGTCCTTAAATGTGAATGCAAATTTGTATTGGTGGTCTGATGGACCAAAACCCGTTTGAGATGTCCAGTACTGTGTCGGTACCTCGGGTTGATACAACAGTCGGGGCCACGTGGTGGTGATCTTATTCAGCTGTCTATAATTTATTGTTGGGCGCCATGACCAGCCTGTTTTTTTTCACCGGTCAGATCGGTGAATTTATTTCTGTCGCTATAGTTCTCAAGATGCCTTGTTGCACCAGGAAATCGATTGCGGCTTGGAGGCGATTGTTCGCTCGTGGGAAACAGTATTGTTTCAGAAATAGGCCAGATCTGGTCCGCCTGTCTCTACCACCTTTCTCGTTCTCCCACAATCGTGTTTATGGCTCGCAAAAGCATGTTTGTTGGCCCACTCCGCCTCCCTCGCCCCCAGAGGAAGCTCTTCCAGATTGTATTCCTTGAATCACTGTATAAAGCAAACTTCCCCGCAAAGATGATTAACAATCGAGGACTCCTTGACTTCCTCCTCTAACTTCCAGAGTGCACCAGCAGTTAGGTCTATTTCAATACCATGTTTTACATGGATGCTGCCCCTATAATACCTTGATCTCATCGCATATGCATTAACACACGTGACCAGGTGAACTTGTATGGATCTAATTTTAACAATAATGGTTGAGATTACATCCTCACCTGTGTATTACCAGTGAATCCGCTCAGTTGAGAGGGGATCCCAGTGGGAAAGGGTGACTTTTGTGGTTCTCGCTCAGCAATGATACTCTGATGCTCAGCAAGGATGCTCTGATGTCTACCAAAAAGGTGCCTTTGCAGCTTCCAGCCATCGCCAAGACACGTGGACGTCCGTACCCATCAAACTGCAGCGGGCATAGGTAGCTTACCAAGGCCAGACACCATCATTGCAACGGGGGTGGCTGCCCGGTTGATGGGCCCTTGTTTTCTCTCCTACTACCTACTGCACAAACAGGTGCAGGGAAGGCCGATGGAATAACCTCTTTCAGGGCTGTGGTCAGATAATCCATTAGATCTGGGTACAAGTTGGTCACTGGTCCTTTCTGGTTGGGCTGATTATTTTGATTGCGTTTCCTTTCTATATGGCCCCACTCGCCACAATTGTAGCGTTCAATCCTGTTGTCTCCTGGCTTTCCGCCCTGGCCCCATGATTGGTTGTTTTCCTTTTTCTCTACCCTGATTTCCTCCTTTTCTTTCCGTTACCATTGGTCCCTCATTCTTCCACGTTGTTTCTACTAGGCTATGGACTGGAAGTTTACCTGACATTTTCCTCTTTTCCCATTTAAGCACCATTTTCCTTAGGACCTGAGCCACACCCTGATTGTTGTTCTCTGGATCAAACCCCTCTAGGGTGGCTTGTAAGTACGGTTGGGCGTGACTAATTAGAGTTCTTAACCATTGAAGCACTGCCGGTGTCCCTCCCAACCTTTGCCTGTCCAGACCCAGGCCTTCCACCATGTCATAATATTGCCACAATCGATTAGCATAAACGTTGGGATGGTCGTTGGGCTCCTGACTGCATTTTCCCTGGACCTCAGCTGGGTCTCCCCTGTTAAACCCTACAACTCTCAACACCAAGTCCTGTGCATCTCGCCACGTTGCCCTTCCATGTTTTCTATCTTGTGGAAGGGCCCCGTAAATCATCGGGCTTATCGTCCACAACAGTAGCTTCACCTTTTTCGCCTTGTCTGTACCACTACCAATGGCTGTGTGTTCCACCTCAGCAAAGTGTTTCATTATATCTCCTTTTCCATCAAATTTCATTATTTGCTTAGCCATTTCCTGTAATGCTTGAGGATTATAAGGGGCCATTTATCTGTGGACGAGGTGCCCTGTTCTCCTCCTGTACCCAGAGATTGTACTTTTCCTGAATAATGGGAGCCAAGGGCTGTGTTTGCCCTGGATCGTCCTTATAACCCTCACTATGGCATCGGGCGGCCTGTTCGGCCAAGGCTTCCCAATCTCCCTCTTTTGTGTGTTCATCACCATCCCTGTCCCCTTCTACCATCGTACAGATGATACCCTGTTTCAACTGCAGTGCTTTCTCCAATTGTTCTCCTATCCTTTTACAGTGTACGTGGGACACTGCAAAACTCTACCTACTTTCTCTGCTTAATTCCACTTGGGTCTTTAAGGTCTGCTTCTGTTTTTCCAATTTTATTATGCGCTCATCTTGTTCTGCTTTACTAGCCCTAAAAAAAGTCCAGTTTTCTCTCTTTTCCATTAATTGCCTGATTTTGCCAATATTTGACGTGTCCCTCTAGTGTCTGGGCGGGCCTACCTGCATGTTCATTTTTTAAAATTTCGTCACACTCCTTTTCACATCTCATTTCTGCCGCCTTTAATTGATTCTTCAACTGTTCTACTTCTTTCTCATGTTCTTTTACTGTTTATGGTTTTCGGATTCTTGTTGTAATTTAAATCTCATGGCCAAAAGCTGTACTGCTTTGTATTGTTTCTTTTTCAACTTCTTTGATTTACTCAATTCTTCCCATCTCGATTCACATGCCCTGATTGGGTCATCATGCACTCGAGACTCTCCAAACTGCTCCCTCCACTCCGGCAGTTTATCCTCTATATACTCCCAGTATTTTACTCTCAATTATTATTGTTTCTCCTATTTCTGTTGTTACACTAGCTGGAGAATCCTACTGTTAAACTAGCTAGAAACTCCGTTTCTGTTGTTACACCAGAGACTAGCCAGAAATCCCTATTTTTTCGTATGACTGATAATACCAATTTTCGGCCGCCAATATGTAGGATTTCAAACATTTTGTAGGATTTCACTCTAGTGTCTATAAATTTTAGGTTCAAACTCAGAGGGAAGATCAGTCACAAACATGTCAACGTATTGGTAAAATCAACAGTGCTTTATTACTTCTACCAATTGTTCAATAAACAGTTAACAATAATACAGCCTTAAAGGAGAGTCTGTATAACGCCCAAAACGAAGGGTTGATCACACCCTTGTCTGAGGATACGCTCCTGATGTCGTCTTTCTTCCAGGATGATGGACTCCTTCCCCGCCGACTGCAGCCTTTTCTCTTTTTAGTGTGTTAAACAATCCTTTTTTATACCCTGGCTGTTGGCAAACCAAACTTCTCAGAAACTTTCCATCCTTTCTCTCTGATGCAAAAGCAATTTTCTAATTTTTCCACAGTCTCTCAAGGTCTATCAGGGCAACTGTCTTCTTCAACCTCGTCCCTTATCTCCGTAAAAGTACATTGCCTCATTTAGCTTTCTAAGCAGTTAGGTTAACAATTCTGTGTTCTATCCTTTGTTCTTAACCAAATTCTGCTTTTTGAACAATCCAGTGTTTCTTTTTAGTTTCCTTAAAACTGGTATTAAAAAGTCCATAATCCTTCAATACGTTCCACAAGTAGAGAGGAAAAGCAAGGCAAAGAAGGGGAAGTGGTTGATTACTTGTAGGGTTGAAAAAGAGAGATAAGGAATAAGTGCAGGCATCCCCATGAACCTCAAATTGTCAAATAAGCTTACAGTGCTGGATGCTGATGATCTAGACAAGAATGTTGACTTGAGAAAGGATGATCATGAGGCTAGGATTCCATGGATAAATAGATAGGTTAAGCAAATGATAAATATAGATTGGGTAATACAGAACAAAAAAGTAAAAAGAGCTTAGGAAGACTTGGAGGGAGCATGTAAAAAAACAGGCCATCAATAATAAAGGTTATTGTACAGGCTTTTATAGGTACATAAGAAGTAAAAGGGTAGTTAAGTAAGGAATGGGATGATTTAAAGGCAGCCATCTTGTATGTGAGAGTGAAGGAATGATGTGGATCAGGTGCCAATCAAGCAGACTTCTTTGTCCTGGATGGTGTTGAGCTTCTTAAGTGTTGGAGCTGCATCCATCCAGGCAAGTGGAGAGAGTTCCATCACACTCCTGACATGCCTTCTAGGTGTAGAGAGGCTTTGGGGAGTCAGGAGGTGAGCCATTCTGCAGAATACCCAGCCTCTGACCTGCTCTAGTAGCCACAGCATTTATGTGGTTGGTCCAGTTAAGTTTCTGGTCAATAGTGTCCCTCAGGATGTTGATGGTGGAGGACCTGGTAATCGTAATGCCATAGAATGTCAAGAGGAGGTGGTTCTGCTCTCTCTTGTTGGAGATGGTCATTGCCTGGCACTTGGGTGGCGTGAACGTTACTTGCCACTTATCAGTTCAAGCTTGGACGTCGTCCAGGTCTTGCTGCGTGCGGGCATGGACTGATTAATTATCTGAGGAAAGGAGCTGAACACTGTACAATCATTAGTGAACAGCCCTACTTCTGACCTTATGATGGAAGGAAGGTCATTGATGAAGCAGCTGAAGATAGTTGGACCTAGGACACTGCCTTGAGGAAACTCTGCAGCAATGTCCTGGGGCTGAGACAATTGACCTCCAACAACCACAACCATTTTCCTTTGTGCCAGATATGACTTCAGCCACTGTAGAGTTTCCCCCTAATCTTCGTTGAATTCAGTTTTGCTAGGGCTCCTTAGTGCCATACTCGGTCAAATGTTGCTTTGATATTGGGGGCAGTCACTCTTGCTTCACCTATTAAAATGCAGCTCTTGTCCACATTTGGACTAAGGCTTTAATGAGGCCTGGAGCCAAGTGGTCCCGGCAAAACCTAAACTGAACAACAGTGAACAGGTTATTGGTAAGTGCCACTTGATAGCACTTTTGACGGCTCTTTTCATCACTTTGCTGATGATTGAGAGTAGGCTGATCGGACGGTAATTGGCCAGGTTGGATTTGTCCTGCTTTTTGTGAACAGGACATACCTGGGCAATTTTCCACTTTGTCGGGTAGATGCCAGTGTTGTAGCTGTACTGGAACAGCTTAGTTAAGAGCGTGGCTAGTTATGGAGCGCAGGTCTTCACTACGGCCGGGATGTTGTAGGGACCCGTAGCCTTTGCTGCACCCGGTGCACTCAGCCATTTCTTGATGTCACGAGGAGTGAATCGGATTGGTTGAAGACTAGTATCTGTGATGGTGGGGCTCTCAGGAGGAGGCCGAGATGGATCATCTCCTTGGCACCTCTGGCTGAAGATGATTGCGAACGCTTCAGGCTTGTCGTTTACATTCACGTGCTGGGCTCTGCCATCATTGAGGATGGGGTGTTCATGGAGTCTCCTCCTCCTGTTAATTGCTTAATTGCCCACCACCATTCACGACTGGATGTGGCAGGACTGCAGAGCTTTGACCTGATCAGTTGGTTTTGGGATCGCTTAGCTCTGTCTATAGCATGCTGCTTTCGCTGTTTAGCATGCACGTGGTCCTGCGTTGCAGTTTCACCAGGTTGGAACCTCATTTTCAGGTATGCCTGCTACTGACGTGCTCTTCTACATTCCTCATTGAATCAGGGTTGGTCATCT